>NC_137674.1:79299460-79836960 GCF_963989245.1 Nansenia antarctica
TCCCCACAGACCTGCAGGGGGAGCCGTCTCCAAGACCAGCAGTACCACCGTGGACGTCAGCGCGCTGAGGAGACTGGTCTGGGACCGGACATCCAGACCTGAGATCAGAGGGGTCCTGGAGAGCCTCCTCCAGTACCTGACCGAGGACCTGCCCAGCCAGGCCACAGGGTGCACTGAGAGGCAGGGGGTGGGGGTGGGAGTTGGGCAGGTTGGGGTAAGGTTGGGGGTTGGGCAGGTGGGTGTCAAGGTGGGCCAGGGGCAGGGGGTTGGGCCAAGAGTGGAGCAAAGGGTGGGGCAGGGGCTGAGGCAGAGGCAGACGTTGGAGGCGACCCAGGGTAGGCTTGGAGGTCAACCAGCAAGGGACACCTCACCACGGCGTCTCACCTCTTTCCAGCTCCTCCAGGCCAAGTTCCTAAGGGGCACGCCCAAACCCCCCCCCACCCACAGACGTGAGGTGGGGGCACTGCTCTCTAGAGGAGGTGGGGGGTGTGGCAGACAGAACCAAGACAAGGAGTCCCCTAGGGCTGAGGAAGGCAAGATTGAGAGAGTTCAGGGGTTGAAAAGGGCGGGCAATGTGAAGGGAATGGTAGCCAGGTTTGCTGCAGCGGAGCAGAAGGAGAAGGGAGGGGGTTCACAGGGACCCCCTAAAAGGTCCCGTCAGATTGGTAGGGGACCTCTCCTAGCCTCTTTGATGGACAAGTTTGAAACCATGGCAACAGTCCATCGGGGAAGTGATCCGAGTGTTTTGAACAAAATCCCAACTGGTAAAGTCAAGGTGACAGGCCTTGAGTTGGTGAGAAGTCAGGGAGGGGGGAATAAGGGGACAGGTCAACCTGTCAATGGTCAAAGGTCACTGAAGCAGGTGAATGGTATATGTAAAGGCTCAAGGCAGCAGAGGGAAGGGGGAGGAGAGGGGGGAGGAAGAGATGTGGAGGGAGGAGGAGAGGTGAGAGGAGGAGGAGAGGTGGGAAGAGGAGGAGAGGTGGGGGGAGGGGAGATGGTGGGGGAAGGAGGAGATAAAGGACCAGAGAAGATAGCAGATGTTGAGGATTCACTTCAGCAGACAACAGAGGCCAATGTGAGTCAGGAGGTGGAAAGAGTGTTACGTTCCTACATGGCAGTTAAGCAACTGAGATGTTGGATCTTAGAAGATGTTGTCGAAGACCTCAAATCAGTGAAGGAGGTAAACGTTCAGGGATCAGCAGGTGAAGATCAAGAGGTGAAGGTAAATCAAGAGATTATTCAGAATTCAGATCAAGACAGTGAAGTTCAGGATTCTGTTCAGGAGCTAAAGGGTCAGAGTTGTTCAGGAACTCAGGAGGTTAGTTATGGGGGGGTGGAGCTGGTCTGCTCTGCTGCTGCTGTTGAGTGTTCTGCCCCTGAGCCCCAGAAAGCTGTATCCCAGGTAGAGGCCTCACACAGTGGGTGTATGGCCAGCCTTCTCCCCTGCCCTCCTGTGTGGGTGCTGGCCTGTGTGGATCCACTACCCCAGCTATGCTCAGTACAAGGCAATCCCAGGACCCTGGAGGACATACCGTCACCTCCATCAGCCCAGGGAGAGCGACTTCCTCTGGGCAGCGACTGTCCAGGTGAGGCCTATCTAGAGTCCTTCTTGGAGCCCAGTAGAAGCCACCCCAGTGAGGGTGACAGAGAACCACAAGATGCAGGGAGTCTCTCTGGACAGCTAGCCCACACTACCACACCAAACTGGGCTATGAAACATCCAGAACCACACCAACCGTGGTCCACCCAGAGAGGGCAGCCCAAGTACCCCATCCCCAGGGTCCACAGGTCAGATCCATCTGAATCATCAGAACTGGACCAGATCCACAACACCACCTGCCTCCCATCTCCGTCCTGCACCTCCATGGTCCCTGATATCACTCCTTCACCTTCAACCTCTGACATGCCGCTCCCTGGTCCTAACCCTGACCCTAACCCTAACCCTGGAGCCTCTACATCAGAGTCCACGGAGAGCTATCAGGAGAATGGTTTCCCCTTCCCCTCCCCAGCTTACGCCAAACAACAACTACTGCTGTCCCCTATGGCAATGCAAGGAAGGGCATCAGAGGGCGCATTTCAGGAGGGGGAGGGACAAGGTGGCAGTGTGGCCCACAACAATGTGGATGACGTCATCTCTCCACATGGTTTTCGTGTTGCCGAGGATACCAGTGATGCAGTGTGGGAAGATATGCCTCCACAGACCAGTGCCAACAGCACCCAGAACTCAGTAGCCAATCAGACACGACAACAGACTGCGGGGGAGGAGCAGAAGCAGAGGCCGAAGTACAGGACGTTGAACTATGGTGACCCTTCTGTCAAAGAGACCTATACGCCTATAATCATCCGTTTTACTGATACCTTCACTTTCTGAGTGGTCCCCCTGGGAGGTCAATGTCATTGAGACACCAGTGAAAGATGAAACCCTCAAGACTTTCTCTCCCCGCAAGCACAGTGAAACTTAATGCACACGCTCAAGGTCGTGCTCTCCTGTGTCAGGATTGCAAACAAAAAGGAAAGCCTTGGCATGCCAGCAGTAATTCAAGGTGGAATGGATAGCATAATAACTCACCCCACCATTGACAATGGGCTGTAGTGCCAAGTTCACTGGACATTGTCAGGAGGAGGCGACTACTCTGAGTCTGCAGCTCTCTTCTCATGACTGGAAATACAGGCTCTTCTGTTTACCACAGAGGTTAGGAAACAGTGTTATACTGTGTAAATATCCCCAGGGTTGGGTATGCACACATCATATTATACAATGTCAAACAGAGGTGTGTGTATGATGTTGCCAAAGGTCAGCTTCAAAAGTAAAGTAATGTCAACGGGGTAAAACTAACCCAATTCCCAACTACTTATCAGATTAAACATGTACATTACTTCTTACTTACGTCTTCTTTGTTGATGTTACAATGAAAATTTGACACATTTATCAAGTCATATTATGCCAATGTCAGTAGAGCGTCACATAAAAGTGAAAGGATTCTAAAAAAAACGAACTAAACAAGAAGATAAAAAAAAAGATAAATGATATTATCATGAACAATGGCTAATAAAGGTCATGTGAAGTCATCCAACACTAAACAAATACAAAGTCTACTTATGTGGCCTTTCCATGGGGATAATCTCAAAGAGATTACAGAACATTTTGTTTAAGGCTGATACTGCAACAGTTATAATAGGATTTTCTTTATTTTTTTCAAAAGCACAGAATGTGTCCTCAAATAAAGCAAACAGTCAATGTGGAGGAGGGAACACGTTTGGTGACTCACTTTCCAACACTGAGTGTGTTCTTGTTAAAAGGTGTGTGCCAGGCCAGCAGGAAGTTGTTGGGTTTGAGTTGAACACAGCCCTCCACAGTGCTGGGGTCATATACACACGCACCAGCTCCCTGTACAGATCCTCCAGACACCAGTAGTCTGGAACACACACACACACGCACACACACAGGGGTGTTTTCCACTGCACCTCATGTAGCAACGTGCCAGAAGCTCAATGTTTTTCTATGTTCTGTCCTGTCCTAACCTCGCTCAATGTTTCCACTACAGACCTGGTGCAAAAGACAACAACCTGGAGGAAATGATCCATGACAAAGACACACACACACACACACACACACACACACACACACACAGAATTAGAGAATTACTGGATAATGGCCGTTGTAACAGGGCTTTCCAATAACAGTGCAGATGGGTGGGTTTGAATCTAATCCCTTTTGACCATTCAAGAACCCATCCCACCACCCGAGGATCAGCCGTCAGCGAGGGAGGATCAAAGCAAGAGGATTTAATAAAACTGTGTGGGAACATGAGTCTACATCTGCTTAACACAACCCTGCCTGCCTATCTACACACCATCTATCTCTCTCTCTGTCAAAGAGGACAGCCAGAGGGAGAACATGATGATGATGATGATGATGATGATGATGATGATGATGATGATGATGATGAGGACTGTGTCTTTGATATGTAAATCTAATGGAAAACAATTTCAGATAATCCTCTGAGATTAGTAAATACATAATGTCGGACAGAGAGGTGTGATCCATGACGTAATGTCAACTAAAATCACCTGTCAGTGGGAGGGACTACATACATGAACCCTAGGGCTTCCCCTTGACTTTTCACAGAACTCACGTTGTGGTGTTTACTGAGTAATGTATTATAATTATTAAAGACAAGGTTAGTCGTTTATTGTTACAATATATCAGGACGGTCATGTTTCGTTGTTGCCATAAGTGAGAGTTTGGCAGCATTTGGGACACTACGTGGCTTGAATATTTAGCAGAGGGCGTTCCTATCTTTCTCTCAGACGGTTTGATTGACATGCCCTCGGGTTTAGCGGATCTCTCACGCAGTGGCATACCTTTGGCAGACGTAGAAGAGGTAGCGGGAAGAGATGAGAAACGACCTACCGACCATTTTTGAGACTGCGAACATGTGCATTTAGGATAAATCGTGTCGTTTAACATTGTTGTCCAGGAAGCGATCGCATAACAAAGTAACGACAGGTGCATAGAGCCAGGATCTTGGATAACGCGGAGAAGAGGATGATAAAACCGAGTCACTGCAATCTCTTCGCCCTGTTAACTTGCTTTTGCCTAGTATGGGACAATAGCGTTTGACTGGGACGGAGTGGATCTTTAAAGCCGCCGGGGCGACTTATATGTCCGTGAGGGGAATTCGAGTCCACGCTCGGATTTGCTGTTGTGGCACTCCATGGAGGAGAGGGCGATATCATTTCAGCCTGGGACGCCGCCGTACAACAATGTTGTGAACTTTTGGACTAAAAGATAAGCCTACTGCTTAAAATTGCCAGTGAATTACCGAGAGCGACACTGGATACTATACCCTTTTAAGGCGTCTCTTGAATATCGGAGTTTGCAATGGACAGGAGCAACAAAGCAAACGGCGCTCGCTCGCCGCAACTCCGACTCAACACCCTCAGCGGCAGTGCAAAGGACAGGGTGCACAGGTAGCTACCTAGCTAGAGCTAAACTCTAGCAAAAGTTACCCAACTAGGCCCGTCTGTGCTGGACTGTCCTGGCACCGTAACGGTTATAGTGTCATTAGAACACGCATGGCTGTAGGTAACGGAAAACACTGTTATTAAAATAACGTTGGGGAGTTAGATGTTGTAGTTAGCATTTAGCTGATCAGAATGAGCGATGCAGTGTGTGGATAGTTGGAGTGAGTCCTGGGTATGGCATGTGCACTATTCAAAGAAGCCAACGCAGTCACAACCTCCACCCGACACCACTGAAATGCACGCACCATTTCTGTCACACACACGTGTGAGGGCCCTGCAGCTCCTTCTGTTGTGTACACATACATTAGTGTGGAGAGCAGTATTCGTTTATCCTGATTTAGGGGCCCTCGGGGTGTGTTTGCTTTTGCTCCAGCCCAGGACTAACTAGTTTGATTCAATGATTATGCGCTGATGGCGCTTTTCCATTGACCGGCTCGCCACGGCTCGCCTCGGCACGCTTTTGAACAGTTCTGGGTACGAGACGTTTTCCACTATACAGGAACGACCCGGGACTGTAGGAGGAGTTAAGCCCAGTTTATGCTTCTGCGTAAAATCGACGGCGTAGGCTACGTGTCATAAGATTCCCCCCGCTATACAGATCAGCGGGGGGAAATGCGATAAGAATTATGTCAAAATGCAGCACTATTGTGCACAGATCAGCCTTACAACATGTAACTTTAAGTGCCTGTTACATGCTGCTTTCAGTTCTAGTAGACTAGTTTAGATCTCGCAACCAGGGAAATGCCGACATTCTCCTGACACTTGAGCACTGTGCTTTTTTTTGTTGGTGAACTACCGTAATAAAGCCTAAAAAACTGTTCAACTGTTCAAAAAGTGCAACTTCTCTGCTTTCAGAAACTGTTTGATTTTTTTAGATTGGGCATATAGTTCATGAATTACGATAGTTTGAAGGAACGCTGTAAAATCCTGTCTGAGCCGACAGCTCCGGTTTCGGAGCAAGACGCGAATCTATCGGCATTAGTCAAATACATGCTCACATCCAGTCATCCGCTCACTGCTCTCCATCAAAAATGGCACATCCATCAATAATATTACATAATAACAACTGCTCTGATTAGATTGCTTAGATTGTTTAATACATCAACGGGGGCAAAAGCGAGATGAACTCGTGAGTATCATGCTTCCTCCATTGAACGGAAAGTCCTATCTATTCCATTCAAAGTGTTTTAGCCTTCCCCCTTTCCACTGGTAATAAGGAATTGGCAAGAATAGATCGATATAATGCAGCACTATCATGCACAGATCAGCCTTAAAACATGTAACGGAGCGATGTATTTCTACGGAAAGGCTGACAGACGCGGGGCTCATACAATCTCCGCGTTTGTTATAGATACGAGTGCTCCGGTGTCTTGCTGGTAGTCAATATATGACAACATGTATTTATATATACAGCATATGGATGTTACGTGCCTGTTACCTGCCGCTTTCAGTTCTAGTAGTTTAGATCTCGCAACCAGGGAAACGCCGACATGTGTTAAAGGGAGCAAGACGCGAATCTACCGGCATTTGACTGCCGCTGGACTGAGGAACAGAATAGGCACAGGACATCGCCATAATAGCGATTTTTTTGTTATGCTTGTTGTAAATAAAAGTTCTGTGATGCATTGAAATGACATTAAACTAAGATAATACGATGGTTAGCATAATTTTTCAAATCTTTATTAATAAGTTATTACAGAAACAGTAAGTGACATTTTCCGAGAGCGAAATCTGTTGTGGTATTTAAAGATGGCGGTTAGCGAAGAAATCTATGAACATGGGATGACGATTTTGTGACTATTTCCATTGACCAATCAACGGTGTGCAGCGTCACACGTCACACATAGCCTGGCAAAAAGGTACATTTCGCTACCCATCCCGAACAAGAACTATAAAACCGTGCCGTGCTGTGCCGAGCGGGTCAATGGAAAAGCGCCAAAGAACGACCCGGGTCGGCCCTGTAGTGGAAAAGCGCCATCTGAGGATTGGCCCAGGTGACCCCTGCTGATTGGTGGTGTTTTTCCCAATTATCAAAGGGGTGGAGCCCCCGGACTAGGAATGATCTCTCCTGGTTGAAAAATAAAGAGACACACACACAGACAGAGGCTGTGTTCGGAATGGTATACTAGCATACTGCATGGCATACTCAATGAGTATATACTGCATACTGCCTACTAAATTCATAATAAGTATGCGAAAACCAGCCGACCATTTACACAGTATGCATACTGCCTCCCAGAATGCATTTCAGAGGCGAATTTAAACCTCCATTTTAAACCTCCATTAGCTAAAATATGTAATTTTGGCTTTACAAGTGTTAACATGTCATTTTATTTGAAGTTTTAATATGTTTTCAGGCGAGAAAGTAACCACATATTCCCAAAATGTGTCCAGTTTACCAAAATAACCTGTTTATATATCTGATCTGACGAAAATTTTTGCGGCTTTTGTTCGCTAGCTGCGTTCGTAAATTCGCCCTGGAAATCTGATCAGCACTCATGGAATGCCTCTTGTCCAATCAAATTACCTGGTCCCTTTATGACGTTGAACCCAGTGTGCGCTCCGGCGCTCTCAGAGCGATTTTACGAACCCTACGTTGCTTACCTTCACTTACGAAGTTCGACAGAAATATCGTAACATAATTACAACACGTTGTAAAATGATTTGGGGGGCCAATATCTTTAGCTAGCTCAAGTAACTAGCTTACGATATTGTTGTCTTAACAGTTGGTAAAATAACATGATTAAAATAAATCTATGAGCAATAACATATCGTGGGCAAGCACTACAACCAACTTGTCCGTCTGAAGCTACAATACTGGGATCATTCGTGATTGGGTTACAAGCAGTCACATACTAGGTGAACATGTGTGTAAGACACAAATAAACTTGGATTTTATGCATTTCAAGTGGCATATTTGTAATCATGACGACGGAGCCTTGTCTAAGAATGCATTTCACCATTCCCAGTATAGTGAAAATACCACCACTCATCCGTGATCAGACTTAGCTGGGGTGCTGCAGTTGAAGAGTATCAAATAGAGTGCAAAAAAGCAGCATCTGCACACTCAAATCTGTGCAAAAAACGATGTTTATTGCAAGCTTTCGGTCCCCAGGCTAGACGATGTAAACAACAGCTGTATGACGGGTTTGTATGACGCAGTTTGACGAGGCTGAAAGCGCACAGGGTTGCCAGATGGGATTGACAATTTACAGCCTAAACTTTCTATAACCTCAAAATCAAGTAGCCCATTCGACGGTAACCCGCCCCATCTGGCAACCCTGGACGCAACCTTGGACACGAAAATGCATTTTGGGGATCTAGTATGCCAAAAGTGTCCATCGTAACAAACGTAAGTATTGCTCGCATGCTAAATTTCTTGCATACTCAAATCTCGCATACTGTACAGTGTGAACGCACTACATACTCAAAATCTACGTCATATCTAGTATGAGTAGTATGCTAGTATGCTATTCCGAACACAGCCAGAGAATGCAATACTACAAAAAAACAGAGACATGCACACAGACAAGGCCATTCTAATGACAGCCGTCACATCAGGTGATACCACTTGGACTAAGAAATCCCAATCCCTGTTCTGAACAGTATTTCGGGGCAGCGCACTCAGACATGTCATGTCTATGTTCAGATTATGTTCACATGTTTGAAGGGTATACCGCCGTCCACTAGGTGGCAGTATGTCGTTTGTTATGCTGTCCGGCTCAGTCAGGAGTCGGCCATGTTATTATTTGATTAGTTTCAGACGTTCATGTTACGGTGGCCGTCTATTAAGCTGTCCACCTAATTCCTGTAAGTTTGTTTTTCAAATGTTTCTGGTTAAGTTATTATACATTTACCCTGCTTATACTTTATCTCAATTCATGCTTCTATTGTTTGTATTACTGCAGGGCTTCTTCATCTTTGTCATTAAATACTTCATTGACATTGAGGAGCGTATTTCTTCATGAAGAAGCCAGGAAGCAATGGTCGTCGTTGTATGCTCTGTCCCTGGCTGCGCTTTCGGAACTGAAGACGTGTCTGAAGCACTCGCCATTGCCCTGTTGACTAATCATGGATTTGCCCATCAAAGCACATCGCCTGTCACAGCCGCGCCGGCCCCCCGAGGCCCGAAACTGGATCGGCCTAAAGTCAACGTAGGCGTATCGATTGAGGAATGGAACGTGTTCATCCGTCGTTGGGACGTCTTCTGCACTGGCTCAGGCATAGGAGCCGCCGAGGCCCCTTTCCAGTTGTTTCAGTGCGCTGGGCCTGAACTTGGTGACAGCCTGTTGAAAGTCAACCCCAACGCCGCTTCTGAACCTTTGCTACACCTAATTGCCGCCTTGCGTTCACTAGCAGTCATTCCAGTCGCCACATGTGTCCTGCGCACCGAGCTGCTCCAGTTACGCCAGGAGCGTGATGAGACATTCCTCGCCTTCACTGCCAGAGTACGGGGGAAAGCGGAGACATGCGCCTATGTTACAGTATGTGGGTGTGGCGAGGATGTGGACTATACCGACTAGGGTTGGGTATCGTTTGGGTTTTATCCGGTATCGGTACCTAACCGATACTTTAAAAACGGTACCGGTACCAAAACGGTACTTAATTCGGTACTTTTGATTTTTTTAAATGACATATATATATAATAATAACACGGTCGACAACATTAAACAGCTTTTCACTTTTTTATTGCTGAGGCACAATATATATTAGTTAAATATACACTGAAATTAAAATAAATGAAAATAAAACTCCTGCTGACTGAGGCACAATATATATATATATATATATATATATATATATATATATATATATATATATATATATAATATTACAGTTAAATATACAAATAAATTCAAATAAATAAAAATAAAACTCCCACCTCAGCAATTCTTTTGCAAAAAGATCAGCATATTTGCCTTCTCTGGCAAAATACGACACCTCTCTTGACTTTGTTATTGTCATTTTGACTTTTGTTTTGTTTTGACATAATTGTCTAATGGCACAGATTTATAAACATAAAGTAAACAAATATTGGTTTCACGTCACTTTACCTGAAACTGAACGACACAGCGCGGAGCGAATTCCCTGGTAAAACGTTTCTCTCCCCCCGCTGTCAACCAGGAAGCGGTGCTGAGAGAGCAAGACACGGATCTACCGGCATTTGACTGCCGCTGGACTGAGGAACACCATAGGCACAGCACATCGCCATAATAGCGATAAAGTGCGAATGATTTTAAGCATTTTGAGCACTTCGCGTTGTTTTCGTCGAGTCGGGTGAAATGCAGCCACACTTTAGAACGCTGCTTCATTAGGGCCTTCGGCATTCTCGGTGACCTCGTAGCTAGGCTAGCTAGCGAAATTCGATAATATTATTATGATTATGATGATGATGATAATAATAATAATACAATAATACAATCACTAACTATATTACTACACTTACTATAAACTCACTCTTCTTAAGTTCTCAACACAACTGCTCACCTCACTACCACGACACGCACTGATTGGAAATTTAACAGGCGATGTGACGTCACGACTCAAGTCACGTGTGGTTGACTGTTGCATGACACCGGACACCAGGGGATTTTTTTTTTTGAAAAGTACCGAAATGAGGTACTGAAATCTCCTTTGCGATTCGGTACGGGTACATACCGAATGTAAAGTAACATTGGGTACCGATTTTCGGTACCCAACCCTAATACCGACCACATCATCCGCGACGTTCAATGGTATCTCTGATTCGGACATTCGCCGAGAGGTACTAGGGACGCCAGACATCCTTAAAATGCCAGTGAATGACGTGGTTGCACTCGTCGAAAATAAAGAGATGGCCCGCAACGCTCTCCCGTCATCCGCCCTTTCGGCCATGTCGTCATTCCAGCGCTTGACAAAGAGTCCACAGGCGAGCCCCACCCCGACCCCAGGCCCAGCGGACGTGGCGAAACGAGCCCCGTGCCCTGAGTGTAAGAGAACCTTTAATGTCTTCACAGAGGGATCCCGCGGATGGAATACCAAGCCCCACCAGCTTTGTATCGACTGTTATAGGGCCCGCCGATGCAAGGGGCGACCGCAGCCATCTGCCAGCAGTCAACAGGCCGCCGTGGAGTCAGAACCGATCTCCCAGATTTCGTCGGTTCAGTCTGATGCCCGCCCTGGCCGACGTCGTGGGAGTCACCACCAACGCCACGCCCCCACGCCCATCAGACTTGAGCACCACATTTTCTCCAAGGGCGAATGGAGAAGGGCCAGGCTGAGAGACCATCCCCGAGCTCTGATCACTATCTCGGTTGACATGCCTGTCGGACCGAGTGCAGGCACCGGCGACCGTGGCTCGGTCAACGGGGCGAGGGTATCCGCCATCGCGGACACTGGTGCACAGTCGGACCTTTGGTCCCTAGAGGAGTTCATTGCCTGCGGATTCTCACGTGACGACCTGCGTCCCGTCCATCTCAGCATGTCGGCCGCCAACCGCTCCCCCATAGCTGTCGAAGGCGCATTCTTCGCTAGACTCTCGACAGCCTCCAGCAGCGGTGGAGTGGCGTCCTGCCGCTCCATGGTGTACGTGAGCAGCTCAGTCCGGGCCATGTACCTATCCTACAAGTCGCTGCTCAACCTCGGCCTCTTGTCTATGGACTTCCCATCAGGTGACATCGTAGGGGGGCCCAACGACGAGCGTGGGTCTTACACGCCAAACCAGCCCCTGTCCGTCAATGCTACGAGGTCCACCAACGGCGGCTGCGACGACCCGAGTAACCCCCACAGCGCCCAGTGCTCATGTCCCCAGCGTACGGTCCCTCCGGAACGCCCTACGGTGCTACCTTTCCCTGTCTCACAGAGAACAACAGCCGGATGAAGGATTGGCTATTCGGGAGATACGCCTCATCCACATTCAACACTTGCCCTCATCGGGCGCTGCCGTGCATGGAAGGGCCACCCATTGAAATGCATGTGGACCCCGCAGCCACGCCAAGAGCATGCCACACCGCGGCCGTTGTGCCTCTACACTGGCAGCAGAGAGTCCACGATGACCTTCTCCGGGATGAGGCCCTCGGTGTCATTGAACGTGTGCCATACGGCGAACCAGTGACATGGTGCCAACGTATGGTGGTCACTCGGAAGCACAATGGCTCCCCCCGCAGGACCGTGGACCTCTCACCTCTCAACAAGTTCTGCCTACGTGAGACTTTCGCCACCGAGTCCCCATTCCACCTCGCACGTCGTATCCGAAAGGACACCTGGAAGACTGTCACGGACGCCTGGAATGGCTACCACAGTGTGCCCCTGCATGAATCGGATCGTCATCTGACCACATTCATCACGCCCTTTGGCCGCTGGCGTTACACCAGGGCGCCACAAGGTTTCCTATCGTCGGGGGATGGCTACAACCGCCGTTTCGATGCGGTCCTCTCGGACTATGAGCGTAAGGAACGTTGTGTGGATAACACCATCCACTATGACACCGACCTGGAGCAGCACTGGTGGAGGACCATCGACTTCCTTACTCGTGTCGGCCGGGCAGGCATCGTGTTGAACCCGGACAAGTTTCAGTTTGCGGAGAGGAACGTCGAGTTCGCTGCCTTCAGGGTGTCGGACACTACTATCGAGCCACTCCCCAAGTACTTGGACGCTATCCGAGACTTCCCCACCCCGGACTCCACGACGGATGTCAGGAGCTGGTTCGGCCTTGTCAACCAGGTGTCGAACTATGCCCAGCTGCGCGGCACGACACTCCATTCAAGCCATTCCTCAGCCCACGCTGTAAATTCTCATGGTCACCCGAACTGGAGGAAGCCTTTCAAACGTCCAAAAGTGCTATTGTTGGGGCCATCCGTGAGGGCGTGGAGATCTACGACATGCAGAAGCGCACCTGCCTCCGCCCTGACTGGTCCAAGCGCGGTATTGGTTACTTCCTGTTCCAACAACATTGTAGCTGCGCCTCAGGCATACCAGACTGCTGCCCGGGAGGATGGAGGATCACCCTCGCTGGTTCACGTCTCCTGTCCCCGGCCGAACAGCGCTATGCGGCCATCGAAGGAGAGGCCCTAGCCGTGGCCTGGGGTCTGGAGCAAGCACGGTACTTCACGCAGGGGAGCGACAACCTCGTCGTAGTTACAGACCATAAGCCCCTGGTGAAGATCTTTGGCGACCGTACGCTAGATGAGATAACAAACTCACGCCTGTTTAGACTCAAGCAGCGTACCCTCCCATGGCGCTTCGACATTGTGCACCTGCCTGGAAAGAGCAACTATGCCGCTGACGCAACCTCAAGACATCCGTCTCCATCAGGCTCAGCGAACGGCCTCTCACTGGGATTGCCGGGCGTGCCTGACGCCGTGGAGTCAGCACTTATGGCTTCCATCCGCGCCGATGCACAAGAGCTCGGAGCCGTCTCTTGGACCCTCCTTGCACGAGAAACAGCAAGTGATGCATGCCTCAGCCACCTTCTGCACCTGATCGAACATGGGGACAGGGTTGATATGAACGACCCCGCCCTGGCGAGTCTATCACCAGTCTGTGAGTCCATTTACGCACAGGACGGCGTCCTGCTATATCATGACCGCGTCGTGGTCCCTCCATCCCTCCGCGACAGCGTCCTTCGACACCTCCATGCCGCCCACCAAGGGATCTCGGCGATGGGGCAACAGGCCCGTGCCATAGTCTACTGGCCAGGGATGTCAGAGGACATCCGAGCCGCCAGGTACGGATGTGCGGACTGTAACCGGAACGCTCCATCACAAGCAGCCACGCCCCCCCTACCATCCTCGCCACCGTCCACCCCATTCGAGGCGGTGTTTGCTGACTTCTTTGACTATGGAGGTTAGGGATGCTCCGATCTGGATTTTTGGGGCCGATACCGATCACCGATTTTTTCCCTCAAGATCAACCAATATCGATACCGATTTTAAAAAAAATACATAACTGTAGGCCTACTGACTGGATAGCCTACATATTTTTTGCTTTTTAGACAAAAGTTTTGATCCATTAGGCACCAAGCAAACGCAGACCCATTTTTATGGCATAGTAAAGGTCTGGCCTATCACCCAGTTAGGGCCTGAAGCCCAAGTCAGTGGATATGGCTGTATAAAAGACATCATAAACGTGGCCTTCATGGTTTACATACTGTTACGTCCTCCTATGTTTTCTGTTCAGTTATCTGTCTTCCCCAGGAAAAAAAAATAATAAAATTTTGCGATCGGCCATTTTTGCCGATCACCGATCGAGTCATTTGGAGTGAAATCGGCCGATTTAAATCGGTGGCCGATAAATCGGAGCATCCCTAATGGAGGTCGTCACTACCTAGTTATCGGAGATCGACTATCGGGCTGGGTGGAGGTCCTATGCTCCACAGCAGGCACTGATATGGGAGGCTCAGCTGGGCTGGTTCGCCACCTCCGTGCTTTCTTTGGCTCCTTTGGCGTGCCGGAGGAACTTTCGAGCGACGGTGGTCCGGAGTTCACAGCAGGCCAGACACAGGACTTCCTCCGTTTGTGGGGCGTCAAACACCGTGTGTCCTCTGTTGCTTTCCCACAGTCAAACGGAAGAGCGGAATTTGCAGTGAAGTCTGCGAAGCGCCTCCTGATGTCCAACACTGGCCCGACTGGCAGTCTCGATCATGACCGCTTTCTGCGTGCCATGATACAGTTACGCAATACGCCTGACCCCGACTGCAACCTCTCACCGGCGCAGATTATCTTCGGTCACCCCCTTCGAGGTTCGCTTTCCTTCGTCAACAGGCTTGAGAAGTTCTCGAACCCACATATCCGACCGCTCTGGCGCCAAGCATGGGCGGCAAAGGCCCTTCGGACCCGGATGTCCCGTACCACTGAGTCCCTGCAGGCTCACTCGAAGCCACTCCGCCCATTGGCACTTGGTGAGAGGGTGTTCCTCCAGAATCAGCAGGGCCCTAGCCCTAACAAGTGGGACAGGTCAGGGGTGGTGGTGGAGTCACGTGATCACGATCAGTATCGGGTTAAGGTTGATGGGTCTGGACGCCTGACTTTACGCAACCGGCGGTTCCTCCGTGGCTACACCCCCTATGCTCCTCAGCAGCCAGCTGCTATGTCCCCTCCACCTACGCCCCTGGTACACCGCTCCCTACCTGTCCAACCGTGCCCGGTGGTGCCCCAGGGGATCGTCCAGCAGCTGGCGGATGGACCCTGTGGCGCGGCCCTGGGTTCCTCCTTGCCGGCGCCTGCTGGTGAGGCGGCCCCTGGCCTCGGGTCCCAGGGCGACCCTGTCCCCACTGATGCCACCCCGGACGCTTCGCTTCTAGTGTCGCAGTCGCCACTGTCGCTGCCCCGTCCTACGCGGCCTAGCCGTACAAGGGAGCCACCCAAGCACTACGAGCCCGAAACAGGCCGTTGGACGCGGGACTGAGTCCGGTTACCTATTTCAGTTTATAGCTTTCCGGGCTGGGGGGGATGAAGGGTATACCGCCGTCCACTAGGTGGCAGTATGTCGTTTGTTATGCTGTCCGGCTCAGTCAGGAGTCGGCCATGTTATTATTTGATTAGTTTCAGACGTTCATGTTACGGTGGCCATCTATTAAGCTGTCCACCTAATTCCTGTAAGTTTGTTTTTCAAATGTTTCTGGTTAAGTTATTATACATTTACCCTGCTTATACTTTATCTCAATTCATGCTTCTATTGTTTGTATTACTGCAGGGCTTCTTCATCTTTGTCATTAAATACTTCATTGACATTGAGGAGCGTATTTCTTCAATGTTGACAAATAATAGAACTCCCCTCGTGCTTCTATTCTCAGTATGCTCATGACTATATTGATACAGTGGATGATTGTAAATGTTTCAGTGTGGACCCGTACGGCTTTGAGAGGTCAGAGGACTTTGACTATGAATCCTACGAGGAATTGATGTCTGAATACCTGGCTGTCCTCACCAGGAGGTCCATCAAGTGGTCCAAGTTTCTGCAGGGGAGGCACAAGGTGGAGAAGAACATAAAAGGTGTGTGTGTGTGTGTGTGTGAGGGAGAGAATCCCTCAGCACTCACTAGTCTGTCTAGTGTAAACACCTGTATGACCCCTACAACTACCTTTGTAGTCTCTTCACTAAAGTCTGACATAGCCTTTTTGTACTCTCTAGCCATCTCCCAATGTTTAATGTGTGGAACCTAATACAACAGTTAAATGTGTGCCTGCCTGAAACCCTGCAGTGAAGCGGTATGTTAGGAAGGGGGTCCCCAACGAGCACCGGGGTCTGATCTGGATGGCAGCTAGCGGAGCCCAGGACAAGCTGGAGAAGCACCCCGGTTACTACCACTCTTTACTGGACGCCCAGCACGACCCCAAGCTGGTGGAGACCATCCACACAGGTGAGCCTTTACACGTACACGGGTGAGCAGTTATACCTGCTCTGGTGAGCTGGCACAGGTGAGCCAAATGTCGTCTTCTTCACTTTCACAGACTTGCACAGAACTTTTCCCGACAACGTCCAGTTCAGGAAGGCTGCGGAGCCGTGTCTACAGAAGACCCTGTACAACGTGCTGCTGGCCTACGGACACCACAACCCGACTGTGGGATACTGTCAGGTACCACTGGATCCATTTGTCTCTCTCCCCGACACACACACACACACACACACACACACACACACTCCTTACCTGTCATCTTATCGCCTTATCTCACTGTTTAACTGTCAACCTGTCTGTTACCTGGTTGCTGATCTCACCTTTCTGTCACCCTCACTATTTAACACTTCCACCCGTCTGTTCACTGTTCAATGCAGGAAGCCTATGACTTCTTTCTACCGGCTGCGTCTCAGCACCTGTCTGTTTGTATTACTCTGCTGATGTCTTTCATCACCACCCTGCCTGAAAACCTCAACTATCATCCCAGTCCCGAAGAAAAGCACGGTGAGCTGCCTAAACGACTACCGCCCGGTGGCACTCACACCAATCATCATGAAGTGCTTCGAGAAACTAGTCCGGGCCCACATAGTCACACGCCTCCCGCCCAACATGGATCCATACCAGTTCGCCTACAGAGCCCACAGGTCCACAGAGGACGCCATCGCGACGACTCTCCACTCCACTCCATCCCACCTGGAGAGGGGAAACAGCTACGCGAGACTGCTCTTTGTGGACTTCAGCTCTGCCTTCAACACCATCCTTCCAGACAGGCTAGTGACCAAACTACTAGACCTGGGACTATCACACTCTATATGTGCATGGATCAAGGACTTCCTGTCCGACCGCCCCCAGAGGGTGCGGGTGGGCTCCCACACCTCCAAAGCCCTCAGACTCAGCACTGGGTCCCCCCAGGGCTGCGTGCTAAGCCCCATCCTCTACAACCTCTACACCTACGACTTCACCCCCGTCCACCCCAGCAACTCCATCGTAAAGTTTGCAGACGACACCACCGTGGTGGGCTGCATCTCGGGGGGGACGAGGCGGCGTACAGGGATGAGGTAGAGCAGCTGAGCAAGCTGTGCAAGGTTAACAACCTGCTGCTGAACCAGTCAAAGACCCAGGAAATCATCGTGGACTTCAGGAGGAAAAAATCTGAGGTCCAGCCCCTGCTCATCGACGGAGGGAGCGTGGAGAGAGTCTCAACCCTCCGATTCCTGGGGGTGCACATACAGGATGACCTGTCCTGGAAGAACAACACAGCAGCCATCATCAAGAAGGCACAACAGCGGCTCTTCTTCCTGAGAGTCCTCAGGAAAGACCACATCGGACAGGAGATGCTGGTGGCCTTCTACCGCTGCGCAGTGGAGAGCATCCTCACCTACTGCATCTGCAACTGGTTCTCCAGCTGCACAGCCGCAGAGAGGAATGCGCTACAGAGAGTCGTGAGAACGGCCCAGAAGATCACCGGCGCCCCCCTCCCCTCTCTGGAAGAGCTGTACAACACACGCTGCCTCAGGAAGGCCTCCAAGATCTCCAGAGACCCATCCCACCCTGGGTATGAACACTTTGCTCGGCTGCCCTCGAACAGGCGGTACAGGACCATGTTCGCAAGGACAAACAGACTGAAGCTCAGCTTCTACCCCAGGGCCATCCAGGCCCTGAACTCAGCAAAGACCTAGGTTCTGGGCCCTGGACAGTCTGGACGGATTGATGGCAGCTGCTGGATTGAAAATCAGGTGTAGTGCTGAGGCACAAATGTGTACATTTCAAGCCTGCAAACTGCGACACTTTAAATGAATGTGCAATAACACTATGTGCAATATGACAACCCTAGGGTACATAAGGTTGCAGAGAATAGGAAATGTTAGAATAGGTATAGCATAGAGTACAGCACAGTGTTTTATTTGTACAGTATAGTATAGTGGATAGTGTACATAGCCTTTATTTATGTAAACCAGCTCCTTTCCCTTCTTGTTTTTGTTTTGTTTTTTTTCTTTCCTAGCACCAGGGGAGCCCCCCCTCCCAAATTTCGTTGTTTGGTACCTGTACTATATCAATGACAATAAAGACCATTCATTCATTCATTCATTAATCTCATTTGACTGTACATTTCTATTTACATTTTTTAAATTTCCGCCTGGTCAGACTCGGTTGTGTGTTTACTTAATAGTCATTTGACCTTACATTTGCATTTTCTATTTCTATTTTCCACCTTCATTGCCTGGTCTGACTGTTGTGTGTCTACCTCATACATCAGCTCTCACTGCTAGTCTATTGTACGTAACATGCTCACATCGCCCCCCTGTGGTGTCTCCCGGAATGACCCAGCCCAGGGAAACCCAGCCCAGGCTCAATCAGCTTTTGTCTCTCAAAATAAATGGAAAGTCTATTGTTGGAATGGCATGTCAAGTGGACAAGGCCACATACTGTAGCAAGCGTGTGTGCGCACACGTTCTACTGTCTCCCTATGGATGTTGATATCCATGAATTCACAATCTAGCTCCAGAGAACAGTGTGTGTGTTGTGTATCTAATTGAAAGGCAGATTTGATGCACTAAAGCAGAAGAAGAATTTGCATTGCAAAGAGGCAGCTCTGTGACTGAAGGTTGGGTGTGCGTATACCGTCTGAACATCTGTCTTCTGGTCTCCCCTACTGTCAGCTTTGGTTCATTTTCAAGTATTTTTATTGGACATTCAAAATCACCGATCAAAATACAATTCCATACAATTAATACAATAATCATTACATACTTTTTCTTACATGAACATCTAGGGGGGAAAAAAACATAGTCAAAGAGAATAAACCAAGATTGTATTGAAAGGTCTCTCTCGTCATCTCACATTCTGTGTAGCTCTGCCCTTGTCCCGCTCCTGTGTCATTCACTAGAATACTAACTTGCTCTACCATAGCAACTTGTGTCTGTCTGTCTGTCTGTCTGTCTGTTTGTCTGTGTCTCTTTGTATGTGCGCGTGCGTATCATGCAAATGAGCACTGTTGAATGTGAATGGAGTGATCTCTAACCCTGTGGCTTCCTTGGTCTCACAGGGCATGAACTTCATCGCCGGGTACCTCATCATCATCACTAAAGATGAGGAGAAGTCCTTCTGGCTGATGGAGGCTCTACTGGACAAGATATTACCAGGTGTGTGTGTGTGTGTGTGTGTGTGTGTGTGTGTGATGCTAATGAGTGTGTGTGTGTGTGTGTGTGTGTGTGTGTGTGATGCTAATGAGTGTGTGTGTCTGTGTGTGTGTGTGTGTGTGTGTGTGTAGAGGGTAGGTGTAATGGACAGTAGACAGAGTCTCTCTATTCCTGGATCCAGTTCCTGCCTCGGTGGCTATGAATATCCCTGGAGGAGGTCACATGGTCTTGATCTGCACAGAGCTCTTTAAGACTCATGTAATCATCACGCCAGAGACAAGGGGAGGGGGGGTAATCCTGTGCTGTCACACAGGAAGTGCATAGTCACTGTCTAATACCTAATTGGTGGTGGATCCGATGGCCAGTTAGTTTCTTTGACATCTTGTCAATGTGTTTAGGGATTATGTGTCTGAGCCCTGTCTGTCTGTCTGTCTGTCTGTCTGTCTGTCTGTCTGTCTGTCTGTCTGTCTATCTGATGTGAGTGACTAAGAGTTATGGTCCATTCTCCCTTCTTTTCTCCCTTACCACACTGACCCTGTCTCTACCCCACTTTCCCCTTCTCTCTCTCTCTCTCTGCCATAACCACCCCCCCCCCCCACAGACTACTACACCCCCGCCATGCTGGGTCTGAAGACGGACCAGGAGGTCCTAGGGGAGCTGGTGAAGCTGAAAGCCCCCGGCGTGTCTCAGGCCATGGGGGACCACAACGTCATGTGGACCCTTGTGGTCTCCCGCTGGTTCATCTGCCTCTTCATAGATGTGCTGCCAGTAGAGGTGAGGAGGGGAGGGAGGGAAGTGGAGACACTGTTGGGGTGGTAAGACACAGCAAGGGAGAAAGGGTGATGGTGGTTAAGGTAGAGAGGGGTGGGGAGACAGGGTCAGTGTGGTAGGGAGAAAAGAAGGGAGAGTGGCAGGATACTAGAAGGGACGGAGAAAGAGATGGTTAGGGAGAAAGAGGGCCAACCGTGGTCGTTGTTGCTGTTTAACCTGCCTCTCCCTGGTTCTCCTCAGACTGTCCTGCGGATCTGGGACTGCCTGTTCTACGAGGGTTCCAAGATCCTGTTCCGCGTGGCCCTGACCCTGATCCGCCACCACCAGGCTCTGATCCAGCAGGCCCCATCCCTCCCCGACGTCTGTGACTGCTTCAAACAGATCACCAGAGGGCCCTACGTTGAAGACTGCCACGGGTTCATGCAGGTGTGTGCGTGTGCGTGTGCGTGTGTGTGTGCGCGTGTGCGTGTGTGCGTGAGTACAAGATGACATGCTTTCGTGTGATTAAACAAAGACCCTCTGTGTGATGACCGCTGGTCCCTGATCTGATCGGCCCATGGCCCTGTGGCGTAATCCTCCAATCCCCCTGCCTTTCCTTTCTCTCTCCGCATTCCCAGGAAATCTTCACCGAACCAGGAAGCCTCTCCATGGCAACCGTCAACAAGCTCCGGGAGACGTGTCGGGCACGCATAATAGCTGAGGAGTCCTGACCCCGCCCACAGTGACCTGTCACTTACAAACACACACACATCCACATTCCAGAGCCGTTTCTCAATATTCTAAAGCGACGTCCTCTCTTTGTCTCCTTACCTTCACCTGCACTGATCTGATATAACAGGGAAGGTCAATATGATAGATGTCCACCAAGCAATCACTTCCCCCCTCTCCAGTTCTCCCGTATGAGGGCTGATGAAGGGAAGGAGACGAGGAGAGGAAGCCACCTTAAACTATTGGGATGCTGCCCTCCTCTGCCCCTATCTCCCATGATCTCTGATGGGTGAGAGGACTGGATGGGCTTCCACCATACAGCTTTGACCCATCAAGTCCTTTCAGATCCGTGAGGGAAGGCCGGCATGGAAGACTTAACACAGACCCAGACTCAGATTTGCACTCTGTAGACTGACTACTGTACTATGAACCACTCTGTAGACTGACTACTGTACTATGAACCACTCTGTAGACTGACTACTGTACTATGAACCACTGTTTTAACATGTGCGTGTTTTTGAGATACTACGATGATGCACAAGTCTTCACTGGCGAGAACCCCACAGTACCTAGGGAATAATTTTAACTATCAATCTGCGATAACGATCCAATGTTCTGCGCAGACCTGTGCCAAATCTGTGTATCTTGAAACATGAACAATGTCTCTGCTGAAGTCCTGTCACAGAATCTAGATGCTGTAATTGGTGTGTGTATTTGGACACAGACTGAGGCTTTGGTGCTGCATAGATCGATGTATGCGCGTATATACAATACCATCTCTACATGGAGTAACCTCTATGCGTTGAGAAAAGGCTAGATGGATATATATTTTTTCAAATACTGTAGAACTACAGTAACTGATTATACTGTATGTAGATGTGAGTAGCTTTATTCACAAGCTGAGGATTCCATTTTAAATGTTGTACACTGACTTTAGTCTTACGTATGTGGCAGGGGAGGCTGGTGGAGGTAGACATTGGAGGACGGGCTCATTGTAATTCACGGAATGGAATCAGAATCAGAAACAGATTTATTGCCAAGTAGGTTTTCACATACAAGGAATTTGGTCTGGTGTATAACAATAAACACAGTATGAGAACTAGGGATGGGAATCCAGAACCGGTTCCAGTGTAACAAATGGTTGGATCCATCAGAATCGTACAAGGTTATCCACTCCTTTTATCGATGCCGGCATGTGTTTTCTGACAGTTGCGCATTGCAAAAAGTTAATGCGGCATGACGTCAAATTCTGCGGTGTAGTATGGAGTATAACGTTTTATTTAGTCGCAACAAGGAAAAACATAAGTGAATTTTTTTTATAATAGAGATATTAAAAGTATTTTAATATGAGTAATAGAAAAGTATTTGCAAGAATAGTGCAGTGTCTGTTTGATGTTAGTGGGGGTGAAGATAACAGTCTGTGTGAATGGGGGTCCTGGGGACTGCAGTAGGGAAGAAACTGCAAATGAGATGAGGAATTCTATTCCATGCGTTCCAATGAGCCCGTCCTCCGACGTCTACCTCTAGCAAGCCTCCACTTCTATGTGGAGGAAGAACATTTTTTAAGAGTAATTGTTGAATTAAATTCTATGACTTTGCACTTTGCTTCTGATAGTAGAAGACTGATGAAGTTGGGTTGTAGGCTTAAAGTGTTTGATACTACGGTACCTAGTGAGAAAGAAGTGTTCGTTGTAGTGCACTACTGTAAGGTGAAATCAATGCCAGACTATGGTGACTAGCTTGATTCTTTGTACACAAGCCACAATTAAAAAGCTGCTTTTTCCCCCTTTTGACCTTCATGTGACCTGTCTCCTTGTCTGTCTCTGCTTATTCAGTGAAACGTTTAGAACAGTATATCCTGTTTGTTCTTAGTTCCTTGATGATAGTTTTCTATCTGGAAATAAAGTAGTGAGTATGTAATAATAATAATTTATTACTTTTTTAAAATTGTATTTTTATTTATTTTGGTAAGTTTTTAAACAACAAACGTCACAACAAGGACAGACATTAAGGGAAAACAAGTAACTACATGAAGTAGAAAGTAAGACAAATAAAGTAATTATAAGACAAAACACAACAGCAAACTAAAAAGTCTATAAGCAACAGCAACAGTAAAAGGACAAAAACAAAAAAATGACATATGCCAGTAATCAAAAGTGTGTGTGCAATGGGGGAAGGGCATTACCACCATCAACAACCACATAGACAGTGGCGGACTCAGGCTGTTTGAAGGGCAGGGGCGAAAAGAAAAAAGCGCACCTACTGCACAACATGGAACCCCATCAGCGAGCAAAGATCTATGATGCGAACATTATGTAGTCTAGGCCATGGGCGGATTTACGATTGTAGGAGATCCGGGGCTTAGCCCAGATGCGTAATGAAATGCGCGCACAGAGCCCCTGAAAAATTGGCCCTTTTTTTGCTGCGACACCACAAACTTCAACTTACCACCACCTTATAGCGGACAAAAGTCACTGGAGAACACTTTATACCAGGGGTCGACATTAAGGCTTTTTATATAAATGATACATCTTTATCAAATCAATAGTAGTCAAATGAGTTATAGGATTGCATGAGAGGTATTAGAGAATGAATGTAAGGATGGAGGGTTGGGCTTGATGAACCTGGAGGTGAAAAAGAAGGCTATGAGAGTGAAAAGGATCAAATCAAATCAAGTTTTATTTGTATAGCGTATTTCTCACAAAATGTGACCCAATGCGATTCACATGATGACAGAACACACAAGCAGGCAAGGGCAAAAAACTGTGTACACTGTGCATCCAGGAAAATTCCCTTGCAGCCCTCTACTCATAGAGCGACTACTTCCAGTTTGCATACCAGCGCACTTAAGGTAGCATTTTTTACTGCATTTCACTTAAGGTAACTTTTTACTGCATTTCGTTGTCTGAATCTAATCTAAAATCTCATCTAAAAAAGTATGTCGGCTATAAAATTATGGTGCAGGCTAATTTACAAGAACTGACACGATTACAATGGTGTTTGAAGCCTTTGCATGAAATCTTCAGTTAAATGTAAAAAAAAAAAAAAAACTTATTCAAGTCTCGAACTCGCAACCTTCAGAACTCTAGCTGGTTGCCTTAACCACTGCGCTAGCCAGACCGCTGTGTCAAAAGCAATGCAAGTTAATAGACATACCTTTTTATTTTATTTTATTTTTTACACTTTTTAATTTATTTATCTATCGATCTATCTATCTATCACACTTTCAAAATATCAAATTATCTATATCACACAGTCAAACTATCTATCTATCTATCTCGTAAAAAGTGGGAACTAATATTTCCTAAAAGACACTTGATGGAACTGTCGTTCGGGATATAGTTTCCGCCTGTGAGACAATTTTGACGCACGCATTACTTTAGCCAGCCTCTTAGCCTGCTTGCGACCAGAATAACTCGGGAGGCTATGTTGCATAGCAACCAAACAGTGAATTATTTGAGCCACATTGATGGACCCGAACGCAAGATAAAATTATCGCCGATTAGAACTTTATCGCGGATTAGAAGATAATCGAGCTTCGTGGAATCGGCCCCAGGTCCTCTTTTCCTGTCAACAGAATATCTCAAGCGCAATTATGATGCAACAGCACAGTAATCCTAGTTCTATAATCCCTAAATTTGCCAACTTTTCTCCCTAGTTTCAAAAGGCGAGATTGAATGAGTAGGTTTTGAGGTCTTGCTTAAATGTTTCCAGAGTTTTGGACAATCTCAGGCTCTCAGGTAGGGTGTTCCACAGTTTAGGAGCATATATACAGAGCATATATTTGGATGGTGAAGTATCTATATGGGGGTGGAGAGTACAGTATGCATGGGAAATATTCCTGGCTGAGGCCATCAGTAAGTGTGGAGGGTGTGGGGAGAATGGGGTGTATATGAAGATGAAGAAGGAGATGTTGGAGGGAGCAGAACTTTCCTACAGGGACATTTTGGAGGCGTGGGGAGAGTTACTACCTTGGGTGTCTTATGAATGTGAGACAGGTGTGGGAGCAACCAGTGTTTTTAAGCCCAAGGATAAGGTATGAGGGGAAGGAATTGTATGACATGGTAATGATGAGGGCTGGGTTGGGAAAGGTGAGGGTGTATGAATTTGTACCGGGATGTATGCCTGCAATGGTGGTGGTGGATGCAGTAGAGGAAATGGGAGATGAGATGTGCGAGGGGGCAGCAAGGAATATGTTAATGGAGGATATGGTGATGGAGGATGTGTGGGATGTGTTTAAGGCTCTCGTGAGAAGGGATGTATAGGGATGATAAGGATGTATGTAGGGAAGGAGACATTTGAGAAGGTGTTTGGGGAAGGGAGCATCTGGTAGCTTGTCTATGTTAGTAACACAGTAGCATGTCTATGTTAATAACACAGTAGCTTGTCCATGTTAGTAACACAGTACCTAAGTTGTCTATGTTAATAACACTTAGCTTAACTATGTTAGTAACACAGTACCTTGTCTAACACAGTAGCTTGTCTATGTTAGTAACACAGTAGCTTGTCTATGTTAGCAACACAGTAGCGTGTCTATGTTAGTAACACAGTATTTGTCTATGTTAGTAATACAGTAGCTTGTCTATGTTAGTAACACAGTAGCTTGTCTATGTTAGCAACACAGTAGTTTGTCTATGTTAGTAACACAGTAGCTTGTCTATGTTAGTAACAAAGTAGCTTGTCTATGTTAGTAACACATTAGCTTGTCTATGTTAGTAACACAGTAGCTTGTCTATGTTAATAACACAGTAGCTTGTTGGGAGCGTACCTATGTTCCCCGGGTCCTATGTTCCCCGGGTTCTATGTTCCCCGGTACCCCGCTTCCGAAAAAGGGTTCTATGTTCCCCGTTTTTATTTTTATTTTTTTAAATTATTTAAAAACAACATACACAAATACATAATCATACTGTGTTTTTTTAATTTTAATTTTTTTATTTAAAAAACAACATACACAAATACACAAATACATACACAAATACATAATCATATGTATCAATGTCAATCATATGTATCAATGTCAATATCAATATCAATGTCCTGAGGTTGATACACTAATGTATGCTGACGACACTGTACTATTTGTACATGGTCAGACCAAGACGGAGGTAGCTGCTGTACTTACCAAATCTATGGCTCAGGTGACTACATGGTTGAACCACTGTCGTCTCCAACTTAATGTTTCCAAGACGGTCAGCATGTTTTTTACCAAAACAAACCGTTCTGCTGAAGAAGCATATGTCATTATCTCAGGGGAACAACTACAAGTTGTGAACGAGTTCAAATATCTTGGGGTGCTGTTAGATTCCAACCTCACTTTTAAGGCACATATCAAAAAGGTCTGTAAAATTGTCAAGTTCAATCTGTCCAACTTCCGCTTTATAAGGGACTACATGTCAACAGAGGCAGCTACCATGTATGTCCACGCCATGATCTTCACACACATCAACTACTGCATAACAAGCTGGTCACAAGCAAATCCCACAACCTGCAAAGCACTCAAGTCACTATACAAACAAACAATCAAAACACTAGACAAGAAGCCAAGACACTTTCACCACTGCACAATACTGAAGAAACACAACATTCTAAGCTGGGACAATCTGAAAACCTACACAAACCTCTGCCTTGTCTATAAAACTATCCACAATTTAGCCCCACCACCACTTAACACCTTCATCTCACGACCAGGAAGTACAGCACGCACCACAAGGGGTGTCACCAGAGGGGACTGCACCATCCCATTTAGGAGGAGTGCCTTTAGTCAGTCTGCCTGGTCAGTTAGAGGGGCACGTGAATGGAACCTGATTCCAGGGCACCTTAAAGAATTAGGCACCTTTAAATCATTTAGAAAGCACCTAAAACAGTGGATGATCAACACACACACCTGCCAACATTGAAATGTCCTGTCCTATACCTGTATGTCATGTGTACCGCCTGTCTGTGTACCGCCTAACATGTCTTACCTGTACAGTCTGTGTGCTTGTTTTTAGTCTGCTTACCGTGCGTATATGTTGCTTGCTTTTAGTCTGCTTACCGAATATGTACCCTCCCTTTAACCGCCTATGATTAATGTATGCTCTTTTAACCCTCTGCTTATATGTACCCTCCTTTTAACCGCCTATGATTAATGTATGCTCTTTTAACCCCCTATGTTATGCCCTTAAGCTAAATGCTTGTCCTGTCTACTTTTTTGTGCCTAGGTCTACCTATATTTTATCTTTTAAATGTACTTTTTTCCTCCAGGGAGCCGTATACAACATCATGGCATAGGGACTGCGGATGAAAACTAGCTTTCGGGCTAACTCTGGCGTATTTACAATTTATTGTATTTTATTAATATGCACTGTCCCTTGAATAAATAAATGAATCTGAATCTGAAATCCGAAATTTAAAAAACAACATACACAAATACATAATCATATGTATCAATATACATAATATTATGTAATAATCAATGTCATAGTATTGTCTCAGCATTTTATATAACTCCCTAGATAGATCATTTTCGAGATGGAATTGAACATCTTATATTCCTAAAAGAACACCAGTGATATATATATATACACATTATTAAATATTTTTTCTATATTTTTGTCAAACGGAATCAAATAAATACAGTAGAGATATCAATCCAAAATATAGGCTTTTATTGCAACCAACCAAAAAAAATAGACTATGTTTGTGCATACATAATAACAATAACAATATTTAGGCCAATAACAATAACATAATAATAACAATAACAATAATAATAATAACAATAACAAAATTAGGCCAATAACAATAATAATAACAACAACATAGGCCAAAGTGCTCTCAAAATAAATGTGGAAAAATGAAAAAATCTAAAAGATCTAGCCCATACGGACGCTACGGCTGACAGCCCTCCAGTACGAAGCCAGATCTCTGAGGCCCTGCATATACTGTCCTTTCAGCCTCAGTAGACGGGCCTCAAGCAGCACAGAGACACACTAAATATCAGAGTGCAACATTGTCCCCTGAAACATACAAGTATATTATATCAATGTGTTTCTATGCAGTATCAATAGCATCTAATTTAGATTTTTTATTTTAGTTGTTTATCTAAAGAAAATAATATTTTAAAATAATGAATTATCTAAAATAATAAATTAAAAACAATCTAAATGATATGCTATTATCAATAGCATACTCCTTTTATAATTAGCATACTGAATTTCATTCTCAGATTTGATATAAAGACTATCAGAGTAGGGTCATTTGTGGAGACAACCCCAACCCAACTCCACCCAACCCTACTTGGTGAAGACAGGAACCACAGGCCACCGGTGAAAATCACAGGCATATGGGCTACCATGTCAGGTAAAATAGTCTTACTGAAAGACCTTGTATAAAAAATATTGATGGGAATCTATAGCCTACCTTAATACTTGATGTCTTTTATTTTCAGAGAATCCACAGCTCCTGTTTGAAGGGACCGTGTTCCTGCCACTCCACAGAGAAGATCCCCTGACAGGCTGTGAAGAGTACAAGGAGGGAGCAAAGCTTCTCTTCCCACCCTCAGCCATCACTGACACCCTCCTGTTCCTACATCATAAATGTTTTGGGAACCACGCCAACTTGTTGGGATAGGTATGAATTCAACTGCCACCAATGGGCAATACTGTGAAATTGTTGATAAAAGAGTAGTCCACAACATCAGGAACACATGCTACCTGAAGAATACGTTTCTCCACTCTCGTAACTCTCCCATGTCACACAAAAACAAACAAAAAACAGTATGATTATGTATTTGTGTATGTTGTTTTTTTAACTCTTTGACTGCCAGCCATGTTCAGAGCGGAGAGCTCCACACTGCCAGACTTTTGGGGCATTTTCGCTGAACTTTGAAGACCCACCAAATATTGACTTTTCGGACTACATAAACATTGAACATATCTACCAAAACTTTAGACTCTCTTCTTTCATCAGAAAAAGAAAGTTTGTTTCTAGCCTCTTTGAGTGTTTAGAAATCGGCCGTAGAACATAGGGTGGTTTCAGCAAAAACACCTGATTTTGACCAATAAACAGAGAAAACGAGCTTTTTCTGCAGAACTTTTTTTTTTTTTTCTGCACTTTTTCTGTATCATCCGACTCTGAACTGTTTGAAGAGTCGCGCGATGGCCGTGCTGCTCCGCGATGCTCCGCAATGCTCCGCGATGCTCCGCAATGCTCCGCGCCGCGTTTGGCACATACCCTGATCCGTTTCGCCATTACTACAACCCACAGCAAGCCACTTCCTTCTCCAGGCTTTTATCGAACTACTGCCCCCATCTGGGACCGAAATACATTACACCCAAGTCTGAAATTCACTCGCTAGGTGTAGAACATGTCAATAACGCGATCCCCGCGAAAAAAAAAAAAATCCCAAAGACGCCATTTGGCGTCTTTGGCAGTCAACGTTACTATTCTATAAGACGCCAGTTGGCGTCTTTGGCAATACAAAAATAAAAAAACCTCTCACGGAAGCGGGGAACATAGAACCCTTTTTCGGAAGCGGGGAACATAGAACCCTTTATTATTATTTTTCTAAGAAATCGGGGAACATAGGACCCGGGGAACATAGGACCCGGGGAACATAGGGATGACCCCAGCTTGTCTATGTTAGTAACACAGTAGTTTGTCTATGTTAGTAACACAGTAGCTTGTCTATGTTAGTAACACAGTAGCTTGTCTATGTTAGCAACACAGTAGTTTGTCTATGTTAGTAACACAGTAGCTTGTCTATGTTAATAACACAGTAGCTTGTCTATGTTAGTAACACAGTAGTTTGTCTATGTTAGTGTAGACTAGAGTATTTGGGTTTGCATCTATTGCTCTAGCATTGTTTATTCTACCTGGCCTGAGTACGTTACGTCACTATTACGTACCTGTTGGACGTACCTCCCAGCATTCCTATGTAGGACGTGACATGCAATGTAACGTTGTCATTACTCCAAGTAAAGAAGCTAGTAAACTACAGTCCGTTTCTCCGTGTTTATTTGAGTAGCCTACTAACCACAGTAGGTACACAACAGTGGCGACGAGGTGGTTGGAAAGTGAACCCTGTCTCTGATATGACCAAACTTGTTTCGCGGGAACAACAAACTGAGACTAGTGACTCTGACGTGAGTAGTGAAAGTGAAAGTCCCGTTATACAGCGTGGCAAGATGGCTAGAATTGGATCAATTGACCCGTTTGACGGCGCGACGGATGACTGGGTCGAATATACTGAACGCATTTCACAGTATTTCAAGGCAAATGACATTGAGGATGACAAACATGTTGCAGTGTTGCTGAGTGCAATGGGGGGGAAATCATATGGCCTGTTGCGTAGCTTAACTGCCCCAGAAAAGCCTTCCGTAAAAACATTCCAGCAACTGGTGGAGGTAATGAAAGAACATTTATCCCCAAAACCACTACTAATTGCTGAACGTTTCAGATTCCATAGACGAAATCAACATGAGGATGAATCCATAGTCAGTTACGTGGCTGAGCTGAAGAGACTCACTGAACATTGTGAATTTGCAAATGGACTGAATGATGCGTTGAGAGACCGTTTGGTATGTGGCATTCTTGGTGAGGCCATACGGAAGAGACTGCTAACAGAGGCCGGCCTCACGTTCAAAAGGGCAGTGGAAATCGCAGTCTCAATGGAAACAGCAGCCAGGGATCCTGTTGAACTGCAGACAGGAGTAAAGGCAGTAAATGTAAACAAAATGGCAACCGTCACACAAACAAGAGAGCAAGAACTGTGTTACAGGTGTGGGAGGGGCTCACATTCCCCATCACAGTGTAGGTTTAAAGACGAAGTCTGCAGACTATGTAACAAAACTGGACATATCCAGAGGGTGTGTCGCTCGGGAAAATCAAGAGTGAACAAAAATGAAAAAAAGACACAGTGGAGTGCGCAAAAGAACAGGAAAGTGCACAACATGGAGGAGGCTGCAGACGACGAGTCAGACGAGGAGAGTGAACATACCAATAGCTTGGATGTTTACCATGTCAAAGGAGGCGGCAGGGAAGCTATCTGGCTTGCACCACAGGTGAATGGCAAACAAGTACAAATGGAACTGGATACCGGCTCTGCAGTGTCAGTGATGGCACACATTGACTTTGTGAAGTACTTTGGAGACCAGAAGCTGAACCCATCATCTATCCTCCTAAAAACATACACTGGAGAGAAAATCAAGCCCCTCGGAGTACTGCCTGTGGATGTACAACACAATGGTCAACAATGCATTTTGGACTTGTACGTCGTAAGAAGAGGAGGACCAGCGTTGTGGGGGCGAGACTGGCTGAGGAAGCTGCAGCTGGACTGGAAATCCATTAAGAGCCTGCAGGTGGCGCCAAACCCCACTCACAAGTCCACAGAGGTGAAACTGGAGAAAGTCTTGGATGCCGCAGCACCTGTATTCCAAGACGGCATCGGGACGTTAAAACACATCAAGGGAAAAATCGTTCTCCAAGACGGAGCCAACCCATGTTTCCACAAAGCACGCCCAGTTCCATACGCCATACGACAGAAAGTGGAAGCTGAGCTGGACCGCCTGGAAGCTGATGGGATCCTGTCCAAGGTAGACTGGAGTCCATGGGCCACACCCGTTGTCCCAGTAGCAAAGAAGTCAGGGGCAGTGAGGCTGTGTGGAGACTTCAAGATCACCATCAATCCTGTGCTACAAGCAGAACAATATCCATTACCCAGGATTGAGGACATCTTCGCAAACCTGGCCGGTGGAAAACGGTTCACCAAGGTGGACCTGGCTGAAGCCTATCTACAGATGGAGATAGAAGAAGACTCGAAGATGTTCCTGACGATAAACACTTTGAAAGGCCTGTACCGATACAACAGGCTGGTCTTCGGAGTGGCCTCTGCCCCGGCCATATGGCAGCGAGCCATGGATCAGGTGTTACAAGGGATTCCAGGCACACAGTGCTACTTAGATGATATCATTGTGACGGGGGCCAACGATAACGAACACCTGGAGAACCTCCAGAAGGTCTTACAGAGACTTCAAGACTACGGACTCCGGGCCAGACGTGACAAGTGTGAGTTTTTTAAATCATGTATCACATACTGTGGCCACACCATCGATGCACAGGGCTTGCATAGATGCAAAGAGAAAATCGAGGCCGTCATGGAGGCTCCTCAGCCACAGGATGTACAGCAGCTGAGGTCGTTTCTCGGATTCATCAACTACTACAACCGGTTCATGCCTAACCTGTCCACGGTGCTCTACCCGTTGAACCAACTACTTCAGGCAGAACGGAAATGGAAATGGACCACAGAATGTGAACAGGCCTTCCAGGAATTGAAGAAGCTTGTGACATCGGAGACAGTACTCACACACTACGACCCCTCCTTGCCAGTGAAGTTAGCATGCGACGCTTCGCCGTATGGTATAGGAGCCGTTATGTCACATGTGATGCGGGACGGGACCGAAAGACCAATAGCGTTCGCCTCACGCTCCCTGGCCCCGGCCGAGAAGAATTACTCTCAAATAGACAAGGAGGCGTTGGGCCTGGTCTGGGGCGTAAAACGGTTTAACCAGTACCTGTACGGCAGGGAGTTCATCCTGGTGACTGACCATCAACCGCTGGTCTCGATATTCAACCCCCAGAAGGCGATTCCCGTGACAGCTGCAGCACGGATGCAACGCTGGGCCCTGTTCCTAGGAGGGCACCGGTACAAGATCGAATTCAAGAGAACACTGCAACACGCCAACGCAGACGGGTTGTCCCGGCTGCCACTTGACACAGCAACAACGACAAAGGGGGACAAGGAACCGGTGGAGATGTTCACACTCATGCAACTCGAAAGCCTCCCGGTGACGGTGGAAATGATTGAGAGAGAGACCCGGAAAGATGCAACTCTCTCACAAGTGTACAGAGCAACGCAGACTGGCTGGACAACCCACGAAGGGTCTCCCCTCACTCCCTATTACCGACGTAGGGACGAGCTCACCATTGACTCTGGATGCCTTATGTGGGGAATGAGGATCGTCATCCCCACCAAGCTCAGGTCCAGGGTGCTGGAAGAGCTACACAGTGGCCATCTGGGAGTGGTGAAGATGAAAGCACTCGCCAGGAGCTACGTCTGGTGGCCGGGGATTGACCAACAGATAGAACAGCTCGCCATGCATTACTCTGGCTGCCAACGTGTACAGAATGAGCCGACAGTTGCACCTCTCCATGCCTGGGAATGGCCTGCATCGCCATGGCAACGTATCCACATTGATTTCGCCGGTCCATTCATGACAACATTCCTAGTGGTGGTCGATGCATGTTCAAAGTGGCCAGAAGTGTTCACCATGAGCTCCACGACAACAGCCCACGCGATCGACGTGTTGAGAAGCCTCTTTGCAAGAACTGGTATCCCCGAACAGTTGGTGAGTGACAATGGTCCTCAATTCACGGCTAATGAATTCCAGATGTTCCTGAAGCTCAATGGAATTCGCCACATAACATCAGCCCCCTATCATCCGGCTACCAACGGGCTCGCCGAGAGGTTCGTACAAACCCTAAAACAAGGTCTGCGAGCTATGGCAGATGCCTCTCTCTCTCTACGTCAGAAGCTGGCCAATGTCCTGTTTGCCTACCGTAACGCCACTCACGCTACTACCAACCGGACACCCGCCATGCTGTTCCTGGGACGTGGGTTACGCTCAAGACTGGACTTGCTTAAGCCAAATCTGCGGCGGACTGTAATGGATCGGCAGATCAGACAGGGTCTAAGGGCGCACGACAGGGAAACACGTCAACTAGAGATTGGACAGACTCTGCTGGCCAGGGATTACCGTGGAGAACACAAGTGGGTGCCCGGCATAATCAAAGAAAGACAAGGGCCCTTGTCCTACACTGTAGAAGTAGCTCCTGACACTGTCTGGCGACGCCACCTTGACCAACTACGGAGGTCAGAGGTACGCACTGCAGAAGAGGTGGTGGATCCTGCTGCACGTATCACCGCTGCTCAGGAGAGCCTGAGCCTGCCTACCTCCAACACTGCTCAGGAGAGCCTGGGCCTGCCGACCTCCGACCGTGAAACGGGGTGTCTGCCTAGCCCTGGTCGGCCCCTGACCCCACGCCTGGGTCTCCCTGCTGGTGGTGCGAGCCCGGGGGTCACACCCCCGGAGGAGAGACGTTATCCAACACGCACCCACAGACCTCCAGACAAACTATCTCTCTGAATAAGACACTAGTGTGTTTAGTTATCTGTTTAAAGCAAGGGTATTGTTAGTTATGTTCAACCTAGTAAATGCTATGGTGTTTAATGTTGTTGTTATCTAGAAGGGGAGGAGTTGTAGAGTATTTGGGTTTGCATCTATTGCTCTAGCATTGTTTATTCTACCTGGCCTGAGTACGTTACGTCACTCCGTTATTACGTACCTGTTGGACGTACCTCCCAGCATTCCTATGTAGGACGTGACATGCAATGTAACGTTTTCATTACTCCAAGTAAAGAAGCTAGTAAACTACAGTCCCTTTCTCCGTGTTTATTTGAGTAGCCTACTAACCACAGTAGGTACACAACAGTTAGTAACACAGTAGCTTGTCTATGTTAGTAACACAGTAGCTTGTCTATGTTAGTAACACAGTAGTTTGTCTATGTTAGTAACACAGTAGCTTGTCTATGTTAGTAACACAGTAGCTTGTCTAGGTGTAACAGAGTTGGGAATGTATGTTTAGTTGTGGTGAATGTAGATGAGTTTCGCCGTGCTTGAGCAGCCCTGGTTGTTGTTGGAGCCCCCTTTGGAGTTTGGGTGTACTGCAGGTCTGCGCGTTCTTTTGTCCTTCTGTTGTTGCCGTACTTACGGTGGTACCAGAATATGGCTGCCATCTTAATGGGTATGTGCGCGATGTAAAATGCTCCTCGTGTTTTGTTGTTTGTGTGGAGAATCTTGTAATGTAGGGTGAAAATGTTGGTGTAGTACTGTGCTGTTTGTTTTTACATGTATTGTGATGATGTGATGTATTGTGATGATGTGAAACAGAACATTTATTGTATGTTATTTTGAATGCACAGATTCACAAGAGTTGCAGACCAGAGGAAGATTTGCGTTTTATATGTCTTCCATGCAGGTATGTTGCTCCACATGTTGTTTGTAATTGTTATTTGTAATGTTTGAGGGAAATTTGTGTTCTTTCTGTAAACAAATTATCCTGATGTGAAATATACATACACGGTGGGACGACCAGAATATGGCTGCCATCTTAATGGATTCACAAGAGTTGCAGACCAGAGGAAGATTTGTGTTTTATATGTCTTCCATGCAGATCAATAAAAATAATTGGTTGAAAGAAGTTAGCCTGTTTGACCATCGTTACATATGTTAATAACACAGTAGTTTGTCTATGTTAGTAACACAGTAGTTTGTCTATGTTAGTAACACAGTAGCTTGTCAATGTTAGTAACAAAGTAGCTTGTCTATGTTAGTAACACATTAGCTTGTCTATGTTAATAACACATTAGCTTGTCTATGTTAATAACACAGTAGCTTGTCTATGCTATAAACACAGTAGCTTGTCTATACTAGTAACACAGTAGCTTGTCTATACTAGTAACACAGTAGCTTGTCTATGCTAGAAACACAGTAGCTTGTCTATACTAGTAACACAGTAGCTTGTCTATACTAGTAACACAGTAGCTTGTCTATGTTAGTAACAAGACAGACAGCTACATGAGACACTGACAGACAGACAAAACTTGCTTTGCTGTGCCCAATACTGTACAAATTAGCAGGACATTACATCATTTTGATAACAATCATTGCCTTTTCAATGAAACATTTGGAACATTTGGTACAGAGGACTTACCAATGCGTAGTCTTTCTCCAACTGCCTGACTCCTAGAATGTTCACATCCCAAGACTCTGTCCGGATGTATGTCATTATCTGTGACATCACATCATTGTGACATCACTTCACACTTACTTGAGCTTGTGAAGATGCAGTTTGGGCATTTTCTCTCTATAACTGTATTAATCCAACTGAGTTTGGTGGAGCTCACATTGCAGTATTTACACACAAGCTCTCATCACATTTATAAATCAAATATAATAGTTGTTTGGTGTAGAAACGCTTTACCACTACCATTAGACTCCCTTCACAGGATGATACAGGATGATATACAGAATTATACACCAAGGAAATACACTCCTCGTAAAATACACCACTAAAATACACCGTGCTATCTCAAAATAATCTCAAACGTGACGTTTAGCAATTTTCGGGAAGAAGAAGAAGAAGAAATAATAATAATGGTGTGTCCGTGTGCATGCATTTATCATTATAGTCCATAAAGCATCTAGTGGGACGTCAATGTAGTTCCTTACCATCCCATCTGGGCATCAAAGCTGTAATAAAAAAAGAAGACAGTACATTTAAAATGATTGCCCACTGTTACCAACACACCATTTTTAGGAAATACTACTATGTTGATCAAATTGAATTGCTAATACAATGACAATGAAAAATACCTGAAGTGAAGGTGACTCTCATCAAGGTCTTATCTCAGAACCTCTCACCTTATCATTCTGTAACACAAATTTCAGGTCAGAGGTGTGGACACACTGCTAGTGTATGCTTGCATGCTTTCCATAGACTCAGTGTACTGTACTTGTTGAAGTCATCCTGCACTGTAAGAAGTTGGCTAGTGAAATCATTTCAATCCACAGTATTATTCTACAGCAAATCTACAAATCAATTAATTAATCATTCATAATTTAAGCATTTACCTTTTCTATAATCTATTATAATCTCTAACAAAGCTAGCTAGCTAGCAAGCTAACACTTGCAGGGCCCGCTTGTCCGGGACAAGTACATTTTATGTTCGGACAAGTGGACTTCCTCCTGCAGTTGTCCGATGGACAAGTCAAAACAAAAAAAGAAATCAATATGTATTAATATCTGCAAAACATTAATTCCTCCTTCCGATCTGAATAGTAAAAAAAAATATTACAAGCAAAGCGATGCCGCGCCTCGTTCTCGCTGAGGCTATTTCAGTCTCTTGTAGTTCGTTATCGTCGATGTTATAGAGTAGTTCATTCATAGTTCGTAAATTCGCTCAGAGCGCCAGAGCGCACACTGCGTTCAACGTCATAAAGAGACCAAGTAATTTGATTGGACAAAAGGCATTCCATGAGTGCTGCTCAGATTCCAGTGCGAGTTTACGAACGCAGCCATAGTGTAGCCGTTGTGGGTCGCCTGTCACTATACTAGTGCCATTCGCGTGAACGCGTCTTCGCTTCTTCTCAATGCCGCTTATTTTCATGTATTTCGATGCGATTTTAGGTTTGAAGTTTTAAGACCAGCACATCGCAATGCGAACTTCAGAATGACACTAAATGATAGATTTCTCAATTTGAATATAGGATACTATCCAAAAGCTAGCCCATTGGGGAGGGACTAAGTTACAATTTTTTTTTGTAAATATTCCTAGATATTCATCCCTTTCGTGGGTAATCACTGATTACCCCATCGTAACAATTTTAAATAATGACAAAATATTGTTTAATGAATACATTTGAAAATTAAGGATACATCATTATCAAATCAATAGTAGTCAAATGTGTTATTTGCATACACATACACTCACTGGCCACTTCATTAGGCACACCTTGGGGTTGGACCCCCTCTTTTGCCTTCAGAACTGCCAATTCTTCGTGGCATAGATTCAACAACATTCCTCAGAGATTTTGGTCCATATTGACACTATAATATCACGCAACAGCCTGTCTGGCACCAACAACCATGCCAGGTTCAAAGTCACATAAATCACCTTTATTTCCCATTCTGATGCTTGCTTTAAACTTCAGCAGATCGTCTTGACCATGTCTACATGCCTAAATGCATTGAGTTGCTGCCACATGATTGGCTGATTAGATATTTGCGTAACAAGCAGTTGAAAAGGTGTACCTAATGAAGTGGCCGGTGAGGGTATAATAAATTATTATTAATATTTATTGCTTTTTCAAAATCTTTGGATTTGGACAAGTAACTTGAGCTCTCGGACAAGTACAAGATAAGTTCACTTGACAAGTACCTGAAAAGGCTTAATGTCAAGCCCTGACTTGTGTGGCTATCGTAGTAAAAACACACACACACACACACACACACACACACACACACACACACACACACACACACACACACACACACACACACACACACACACACACACACACACACACACACACACACACACACACACACACACACACACACACACACACACACACACACACACACACACACACACACACACACACACACACACACACACACACACACACACACACACACACACACACACACACACACACACACACACACACACACACACACACACACACACACACACACACACACACACACACACACACACACACACACACACACACACACACACACACACACACACACACACACACACACACACACACACACACACACACACACACACACACACACACACACACACACACACACACACACACACACACACACACACACACACACACACACAACCACTTATAAGTCAGCTAACAAAAACAAACAATCTTCTACAAAAGCTAGCTAGCTAACAAGCTAACACCTGTTTGGCTAGTACACTAGTTAACAAGCTAAATAACTCATTACATAGTTAACAAGCAAACACGTTTGACTACTATGGCATGTAACTCGCTCTTGGTTTGTCGGCAACAAACAGAAACTTTCTCTGTGGATCGTCCTTGATGGCAGCTGTCTTGTCAACACACATGACGACGTGGGTCGGGAGTAGCCCACTCATAAATAAACAAATTAATAAAAATAATACCCTTCCCCCCCAAGTTTGCTAACTAATTGTAGGTATTTAGTGTAAAACTGTTGGTTATATGATCCTATGCCATAGTGGGTCCTATGCCAAAAAACGGAAAACACATTTTTCCACAACAAGACTTGTTTGGCTCGATTGCGAGGTTTCACAATTCCCAACATGGGGACCTTTTCATCAAACGGTGTCACATTTAGATGCAGCCATTATGAGTTAAGCATAGAACAACTACACAACTCGCAACAAGAACCAAAAGACAAAACAACCCAATGCAGGAGTTTCAAGTTTATTTTATTGACTTCAGCAAGATGCATGATAGAAAAAGATCAAAGCATTCTCTACAAAAATAAAAGATCAACTCATATCAACACAATCTCAAAGGGAGGGGGGGCGGGGGGTTAAAACAATATGTAACATCCCCCACCCCCCCCACATCTATGTTATTTACCCCCCTCCACCGTGTAAGGCCAAAGATTCAGAAACCACAATACATGCTCCTCAGGGGAGGCTGGTGGAGGTCGAAATTGAAGGTAGAAAATGAATGCCGTTCCTTGCATTATAATGTAACCATCCATCAATTTCTACCTCCACCAGGCTCCCCTGTCGTTCCTTCACATGTTGTGACTGAGGAATGGGGTGGACAGACATTCACAGGTTTCCCTTTTCACAGGACTTTTTAGACCTCCTAATGCTAGATTCCAAACAGAGCCCTAGCCCCTTACCCGACACCCCGATAGATCTGAAAGGACCGGACAAGTAAAATCAATATGGTCAAAGTTCCACTCAGGCAGAATGCCAAGGTGGGTCAGTTCCTACATTACTCACACCCATCCATTCCTTCCTCAGGTCAACAGGGGAACCTATAGGAGGTAAGGGGCTAGGGCACCATTTGGAACTCAGCAGAAGTGATTTCATAGAAGCAACGGCATGAGACAACACGAGAGGCCAAAAGGAAAGCAACAACAACACTGTGACTGCTCGCTTGTAGTCCTGGATAGACTCAGCTGAGCTCTGTATATACAAGCTCAAGTCAGCCAGTCCCACTTCAAACTCAATCAACATGAACTTTGTCCCCATAAAGTCTGAAATGGCTTCCTTTCCTATGCTTATCACTTTCAGTGGGTGAAAGCAATATAAACAAGGAATTTGTGAAGGAAGGATGAAGGATATAAGGAAGCTCATTGACTGTTATTGGAACATAGCCCATCATAAGACCCCAGTAAAATCATTCAGCACTTGATTGACAGCTCAGTGTGGTTACCATGGTTACACAGACCCCACCTCTACGTGAGTTTAATACTATAACTTAATGTCAAGTCAGATACACTTTTATTTACACAAAAATACACAATAAAAATATCATTCAATTCCTTGAAAGCGCAAATCCACCCAAGAAAACACAAGACAGAGTCAAACTTAACAGGCTATACAGAGCTGGTAACAGCAGCAGAGATGCATTAGTCAGAGTAGGGGACCGGGAGAGGGGGGTCGTTTGACCAGACAGTGGTTAGGTAATAGGTAGCAGATATTCAATTTCTCTTAATAATCCATAAACAGTAAGTAAAAGAGAGAAACCCAAAAAACTAATGTTCATTCACACACAAAAACACACACACACACACACACAAAAACACACACACACACACACACACACACACACACACACACACACACACACACACACAGCAGCTCGCAGGCTTCGTTTGTACATGGTCTAGTCAGCTGTTAGTAGCAGTGGTTGGTTCTGATTGGAGCATCTCAGCACTCCGTGGGCACTCTGACAGGAACTGGAAGTGCACGTGTGTGTCCTTATATGGTCTGGTATCCAGCATGACTCCTCTTCCTGCCGATGAGGTATGCAACGAGGACAATGAGGACCAGTCCAGCCAGAGCCGCTCCTACGATGATGGGTATCAACATGTTGTCCTGGTCCAATTGGCACTCCTCCGCTGGAAAGAGGGATGCAGCATGAGAGAGAGAGAGTCAAGGTCATTCTCACACACACACAGTAGAGCTGAGGAACATGAACGTGAGGACAACCATTGATTGATCAACAGGGTCATGAAGAGATGAAAGACCATTAAAGGAGGGAAAGAGATAAAGGGAGTGAACAAGAGAGAGAGAGAGAGAGAAGGAAACACCGTACCTGTGGCGAACTGTCCTCCCGTGAGGCCAAAGGGCTGAACCTGCAGCCTGAAGGTGTTGAGGGAGAAGTCCGGGACCACAGCCAGAGTCTGCTCTGCACTGCACATGTAGGAACGCCCCAACGTCCCTGGCAGGTAGTCCAGACTAACGTTACTGGCAGAGAAGGGTGCTGGAGAGAGGGAGAGAGGGAGGGAGGGAGGGAGGGAGGGAGGGAGAGAAGGAGAGCGAGATGATGAATGAGGTATTTCCTTATATTGCTTTAAGACTTCATGAAAGGCTGTACGACAGTACATTGCACTGTGGGCTATACCTGCACCTAGTAACCCTAATTCACACTACAGAGCTGCACCTAGCTCAGCTGAGACGAACTGGGCCGGCCATAGTTGAAACAGTTCTGAAAGGGTGACGTGAAAGGAAAAAAGAAATAGGGGTAGTGGTGGCCTAGCGGATAGTGAGTTGGACTGGTGAGTTGGACTGGTGATCAGAAGGTCATGACTTCAAATCCCACTTGTAAACTCCACCACTAGTGTGCCCTTGAGTAAGCCACTTAGCCCTAACTTACTCCAGGGAGACTGTCCCTGTCATCTCTCATTGTAAGTCGCCTTGGATAACACATAATCGCGGGGGATTTCAATCATGCTGACCTGAAGGTAGTACTACCGAAGTTCTATCAGCATGTTAAATGTGCAACAAGAGGAGAAAAAACACTGGATAAGGTATACACCAACATCAAGCTTGCTTACAAGGCTAGACCGCTAGCTCATCTAGGCATGTCTGACCATGTGTCAATCCTCCTGATCCAAGCCTACACTCCCATGAGGAAAAGTGCTCCCATCACCACTAAGACTGTCAGAACCTGGCCAGCAGGGTCCGCTCCACTGCAGATCTGCCTGAATGACACCTCATGGCAGGAATATGCCATGGGTAAGGCACTTAGCCCTCAGTTACTCCAGGGGGAATGTCCCTGTAATTCGTAATTGTAAGTCGCTTTGGATAAAAGCGTCTGCTAAATGGCAAAATTAAATTAAATTAAAATTAAAATTAATTAAATTAAAATTAATTGAATATGAGCATGAGGACCTGGAACAGTTCACGTCGTCGGTTTTGAACCACATAGTGAACTGCACCAACTCAGCCACCGTGGACAAACGGGTCCGGGTCTACCCCAACACGAAGCCATGGATGACTGGGAAGGTCCAAAAACTGCTCAATGAGAGGGACAACGCCTTCTCAGGGAAGGACACACTGCTGTACAGCACCACCAGGGCTAACCTAAAGCGTGGCATCCGGGAGGCCAAGGCAGACCACAGAGAGAAGATTGAGGAATGCTTCCTGAGCAACGACTCCAGGCGGGTGTGGCAGGGGGTTCAGCACATGACAAACTTCAGAGCCAACAGGCTCACAGCCGCGGAGGACGACCCCCTGCTGGCGGAAAAGCTGAACTCCTTCTACGCCCGGTTCGACGAGGGGCGAATGGAGGTAACCACAACACAAACACCACTCTCTCCAGCTCTCAGCAGCCTCACCCTCACAGAGCATGAAGTGAGACGCGTGCTGAAGGCGGTGGACCCCAGGAAAGCCTCAGGGCCGGATGGCGTCCTGGGACGGGTGCTGAGGGACTGCGCCGACCAGCTGGCCGGGGTTTTCACCAACATCTTCAACCAGTCCCTGTCCCAGGCCACCATCCCACCCTGCCTGAAAACCTCAACTATCATCCCAGTCCCGAAGAAAAGCACGGTGAGCTGCCTAAACGACTACCGCCCGGTGGCACTCACACCAATCATCATGAAGTGCTTCGAGAAACTAGTCCGGGCCCACATAGTCACACGCCTCCCGCCCAACCTGGATCCATACCAGTTCGCCTACAGAGCCCACAGGTCCACAGAGGACGCCATCGCGACGACTCTCCACTCCACTCTATCCCACCTGGAGAGGGGAAACAGCTACGCGAGACTGCTCTTTGTTGACTTCAGCTCTGCCTTCAACACCATCCTTCCAGACAGGCTAGTGACCAAACTACTAGACCTGGGACTATCACACTCTATATGTGCATGGATCAAGGACTTCCTGTCTGACCGCCCCCAGAGGGTGCGGGTGGGCTCCCACACCTCCACAGCCCTCAGACTCAGCACTGGGTCTCCCCAGGGCTGCGTGCTAAGCCCCATCCTCTACAACCTCTACACCTACGACTTCACCCCCGTCCACCCCAGAAACTCCATCGTAAAGTTTGCAGACGACACCACCGTGGTGGGCTGCATCTCGGGGGGGGACGAGGCGGCGTACAGGGATGAGGTAGAGCAGCTGAGCAAGCTGTGCACGGTTAACAACCTGCTGCTGAACCAGTCAAAGACCCAGGAAATCATCGTGCACTTCAGGAGGAAAAAATCTGAGGTCCAGCCCCTGCTCGTCGATGGAGGGAGCGTGGAGAGAGTCTCAACCCTCCGATTCCTGGGGGTGCACATACAGGATGACCTGTCCTGGAAGATCAACACAGCAGCCATCATCAAGAAGGCACAACAGCGGCTCTACTTCCTGAGAGTCCTCAGGAAAGACCACATCGGACAGGAGATGCTGGTGACCTTCTACCGCTGCGCAGTGGAGAGCATCCTCACCTACTGCATCTGCATCTGGTTCTCCAGCTGCACAGCCGCAGAGAGGAATGCGCTACAGAGAGTCGTGAGATCGGCCCAGAAGATCACCGGCGCCCCCCTCCCCTCTCTGGAAGAGCTGTACAACACACGCTGCCTCAGGAAGGCCTCCAAGATCTCCAGAGACCCATCCCACCCTGGGTACGAACACTTTGCTCGGCTGCCTTCGAACAGGCGGTTCAGGACCATGTTCGCAAGGACAAACAGACTGAAGCTCAGCTTCTACCCCAGGGCCATTCAGGCCCTGAACACAGCAAAGACCTAGGTTCTAGGCCCTGGACAATCTAGACAAATTGATGGCAGCTACTAGATTGAAATCAAGTGTAATACTGAAACACAACTGTGTACATTTCAAACCTGCAAACTGCGACACTTTAAATGAATGTGCAATAACACTATGTGCAATATGACAACCCTAGGGTACATAAGGTTCAGAGAATAGGAAATGTTAGAATAGGTATAGCATAGCATAGAGTACAGCACAGTGTTTTATTTGTATAGTATAGTATAGTGGATAGTGTACATAGCCTTTATTTATGTAAACCAGCTCTTTTCCCTTCTTGTTTTTAGCTTTTTTTTCCCTAGCACCAGGGGAGCCCCCCCTCCCAAATTTCGTTGTTTGGTACCTGTACTATATCAATGACAATAAAGACCATTCATTCATTCATTCATTCATTCATTCATAAAAGCGTCTGCTAAATGTATGAAAAAAATGTCAATGACCCTGTAGTGAGTGAAGCCCCTAAGGGTACGAAAAGGGGGACTCACTCACCAGTCATGTCGGGCAACGCTGCCTGTACCGTCAACCCACTCAGGTGGTACCTATTAGACGTGGAGTTCTGCAGGGGGAAGGACATTGAGTTAGGGTTAGAAGACAATGGGGACAGACAGACAGACAGACAGACAGACAGACAGAGATCATCACCAGAGAGAAAATGAAGCTGAGGTTGATGGCACGATCCTGCGTTAGCAACAAGGTGGCACTGGTCGCGGCACATGATCCTGAACTGGTCGTCTGATTGGGCTGCAGGTTTACGACTTCCTGGACAGTCTGCAGACATGGAAGACAGGTGATAGTGAGTTACTGATGTGTGTGAATCTGTGTGTGTGTGTGTGTGTGTGTGTGTGTTTGTGACCTACTTTATTCTGGGATGCAGAGAAATAGGAGATGTTGAGCTGCAGTCCCATGCTGGCCAGGAGACAGATGGTGCCGTTGCTATTGGGTACGGTGTAGCTCCCCCGGTCGGGGGTTCCAGGGGTGACTGGAGCAGGAGCTGTTGTCGTGGCAGTGACTGGTGGGGGTGGGGGGGCTGTGGTGGCACTCTGATCAGCCGGGCAAACACTCTCTGTAATGAACAGAAAAGCATGCACACACACAAACAGTTCAGTGCAGTTATCACACAAGCACACAGATACACGCAGACAGAAACACACAGACACAGACACACACACACACACACACACACACACACAGTATTGTCTGTCTGTTGTACCGTTAGGGCTCAGGTCGTTTCCGGGCATGTAGGCCTCCATCTTCATGTCAGAGAAGGTGACGATGGCTCCGCCCACGTTGACAGACGTGGTGCTGAAGCACTTGTAGGTGGTGTTGACCCGCGCCGATATCCCTACGGAGGTTGTCACCAAGGTAACCACATCTGAAGTGGGACGACAGTTGCATTGGTTAGAGGAATCATTATGAAAAAAAGTAAATAATTATACCCTAACTTGCATTTGGTACATTTGATAAGACCAAACAACAGCTGCAGACTTAGCTAGAACTTGTATGATTGATTTTTGGTTATTTCATTGCACCTCAATGGCACCCAGCTCATACGTGGGCATATAAAACACAGAATAGAAATGTGTTTTTCACATTCACCTCACTTCATTTGAAAGCAAAACAAAAAATAATAAAGCTAAATGTCTGTATATAGTGTGTGAGCAAAGGTGTGCCTGTGTAGGACATACTGATTGCATAGGTTTGTACAGTTTAAAGGGAGTATACAACTATTTAAAAACATCTATTGTACTCAATTTCCCTTGTATGAACAGTACATTCCACTGCAGTATAGGAGTAGGGTGAAATCAGTCTCACTAAGTCAAACTCTCTGAGTTTCCGACAAGATCAGGGCGAAGATGACCCTCGATGGTGCCAAGACGGTGTGAGTCTCACCGGAGCTGTTGGCCAGTGGGAAGGCTGCGGCGTCACTCAGGTTGTACTGCAGGGTGAGGTTGGCCACGCTGTACTGGCTGCCGCTGAGGGAGAAGCCCAGGCCCAGGGAGTGGCCCGGCCCGAACACAGCCACCAACCAGGGGGAGCCACTGGTGCCGCCGCATGAGCTGCTGCCGTCCACCGTGGCTGAGTCAGGGAGGGGCGTCTGTGTTGTTCTCTGGGGTGGGGGGGAGGGCAAAAAAAAAGATGGGACTATAAGGAACTGTCAGAGCAGAATGTGGAATTCATCGCTGCATTCCGATTCTCTACCGTTGTTCTCCCTGGAATGTGTACTTGTTGACTCCCTGAAGTGTGCACTCATTTACTCACCGTCATGGATTTAAAAGCATGGGGTTGGCGTACGCGTCGGCTAGGAGTTTCCAGCATATTCCACCTATCCACTGTGTTTAACCCATGAGGGGAGGTGAATGAGTGCACACGTCAGACAGAGGATGGAGAAACAGAATTCGGCGCAGACCCGTGCAGAGCGTGCAGAAGGCCAGCCAGGGAGGATTGTGGGGGGTGTAGTTTACCGTGCCATTGGTGGAGTCATAGGTGATGAGGATGGAGGCGGAGAGTTCAGCTTTGATGCAGGTGGAGTTCCCTTCCCTCACTTCCAGAGTGACGGCATGCGCTACCGCAACACAACCTGCTGGGAGACACATCATCATCATTATCATCATCACGTGACCCCAATCATTACGTGTTGCCCCTCGTCTAAAAATTACGATCTTTATCATCATCATCACTGATCCTTATCATCTTCATTAGGCCATATGAGGGAGACAACATGAACATAATCATCATCACACTGCAGGAGATGTCAAGGCCATATAACCTCAGAAACCAAAGAGATTCAAACACACCGAGTCAGATACAAGTTCTAGAGCTTTGCCTGAGTGATGTAACCTCATTGATGACGCAAATACGGCAGCCCATCCCTCCATCCTCCCCCTCCCCTATGACACCCAGCAACGTTAGCAAATACTTGATTTATTACACTAGTTCAGTTTAGTCACTGTCCCTGGCACTGTCACTGAACACTATTAATACCTGCTGATCTGCCACAGAGACATGCACCCTCCTTCCAACACCCTACACCCTCTTATTACCCACTGTGGAGCTACAAGACACACTCCCTCCTACCCCCTGCACCCTCTTATTACCCACTGTGGAGATACAAGACACAGAGGTCAAAGGAGGGGGGGGAGAGAGAGAGAGAGAGAGAGAGAGAGAGAGAGAGAGAGAGAGAGAGAGAGAGAGAGAGAGACTCCTCCTCAGAGTAAAGTGCCCTCCAAACAGTCTGGTCCGTCTATAGCGAACCATCCCTATTACTGTAACAAGCCTGGGATATCGACTCCATTATCTGTCTGGTTGGAGAGCAGGTCCAACTGTAATGTGCATCCTCAGATGGCTCTGGTTCCATCATGATTATCTACCGCTCTGTGTTTGTGTGTGTGTGTGTGTGTGTGTGTGTGTTAATGATGACTCAGGGAGTTTCACTCACATGAACCAGCCTGCCTCCCAGACTCCCAGACTCCCACACTCAATCACACACACACACACACACACACACACACACACACACACACACACAATGGGACAGACAGACATGCACACAGAGGCAAACTGACAAATACAGATGGGAATACAGATGCAAGCACAAACACACACACGGACGGACGGACGGGCGCGCGCGCGCACACACACACACACACACACACACACACACACACGCATTAAAAGACCCGAACTACCCACTGTACATACTTTGTGTTTTGTCCCCCGCCCCCACCTGTGGTGTATGTCCCCACCTGTCCTACCCGCTGTACATACCTGATGTTTTGTTGTATTGTTCTTCCCATGATGGATGTATTTTTATCTTGTAGATAGTAATAGTTATTTGTCTGTATTATCTTGTAGATAGTACTTGTTTTTTTGTCTGTCTTACATGTAACGATGAATTGAGAATCAAGGACCCCAATTGAAATAAGCCAGTGGCTTTCTTGGGTTTTTATCCTGTTAGTTGACCTTGTATGTAATTATGTACTTTCATGTACCTACTTCTGCAAATCTTCTAATAAAGTCTTCAATCAATCAATCAAACGCACACGCACACACGCACACGGCTTGTATTGACACATTCAACACTACAATACTACAATCAGTGGTAGCTGGTCATCTGATTATGACAAGAAATAAGATTTGACCAAAGATTATTAAATTGGCAAGAAAGAGTCCACATGGCTATACTTCAGTATTTATAACAAATATGCTTCTACATTCAGCAAAACACATTTTGACAGCACAAATCTCAACATAATTCAAATGGGGAAGGGACAAAGTTGTAGAGGTCAACATGAATCTGGGTCTAGACCACAAATAGTGGTACCCCAAAACATTGAAGCACTGATAGTTCCGTAGGAAAAGACACAACCAGCCTACATTAGGTGACTATTGGCTCACTTCACAGTGCTGTGACATATCTTTGTGGTCGTGTGTCAGTCAGTAGAGACCATTTAGAATAGTGTCTGACCGGCCAGCTAAAATGTAGCCTACATAAAGAGGCCACTGTTTCAATACAAAGCACCTCCGCGGTCACGTGAAGCGCTCCGGTACAATGGAGCGGCTCTATGAGCGCACGGCTCCGGTTGACAGTCGCGCTGTTGATTTAGGAAAACAAACTCGCAGTCTGTCTGTCCCCATTTGATTCGTACTTTACACGGTCTGTCAATTTGCATGGACTTTTTGAATAACTGCAAATTTGCTATTATCTGGAAACAGGAAATAGTAGATCGACTAAATCCCTATAATTAAAGGCCTGTCAATCAAACTTCGTGTCCAAATAGGGACCACAAATATATAGCCTCTTACGCAGGGTAAGCATTTTTAAGCAAAGAATAACCACAACACCATACTTGGATCCTTAAATGTAAATATAAGAAACAAGCTGCACATATAGCCTAACTAACGCCACACCGGAGATTAAATGTGACGTCGTTTCAATCCCGGCTGTAAATAACGGTCATCCACAATAAACACTTACCGAGGATCGCAATGCAGGCGATGCCAGCAACCAAGGAAGGTTTGTGTGTCATTTCAAGAAGAGCGCTGTCACTGTAAATAACACGCAACAGAATTTAAGGGAGTTTCGAGCGCAGACTGGACAGCGTACACAAGCTTCGCCTTGTCCAGCGCTACCAATACGTGCGCTTCCGTTCTCTGCAACTGAAAAGTAGTCTATAGACCTTCTTCTTCGCGTTCTTCTTTCCCCTTTATTTGCTTGTTATTTAATCCCGTTGGTATGCATGGCCCTGTGTTCGGACAGGTTGCAAGAGTCTGACAGTTAGATGGGTTTTCTTTCATGCCCTGGATATGAAGGAATGTAACGAGTCATGTGAACCAGCCTTTAGAACCACCCAGCACCGTCACGTGAGGCAGCGACACCCCTCCCCTCCTATCCCCCTGCCAGAGAGTACGCAGTTCTAGGCTACTGAAACCAGAGTCGACTGCATGGGCTTCTTTATAGAAACTGAAAATGTAAAATCTACATTGATTTCATCAGAAAATAAACATTGTAATTCAAAGGCCAACATACATATTTAGACTTAAGCATTTCCTAAAAACAAGCTAGGAAATGATCAACAAACACTGCACAATGTGCAAATAGATTTAGATAAAATCTGGGCTCGCTCGAACTCTCTAACCAAGTTATTGGTGTGGTCAACTATCAACACATTTTTAAAATGTATTATTATGTATCTGTTATCTATGTCACGAAGAGAAATGATTAACATAAATGACTAACATTTAACCAAATAATATAGTAGAATTATAGGTTTAAAAATTGTGACAATAGCCAGATTATAGGAGCAAATCAGAATAGTCAACAGCCATGTGAGGCCCCACGCGCAACCCTGCGCACGGAGGTCAGGGTGGAGCGCGCGCCGTGGGCGGTCAGCTGACGCTCCTTGCAATTCACGAGGGGATGTTGAAACCTTGGAAGGAACGCGATGGTCGCCGCAACTAAATACCGTTTCTTCGATGTATCGATGTCACAGTTTATTTGAGATTTCTTGCAGGTCAAAAGCGTGACTAAGCAGAATTGGCATAGCGTTGGTGTTGTCACAAATGCTTTCCCAGTCTTGCTATGAGGAAGGGAGGGTTCAACTTTTTTGCCTCAGTTTGTATAGATCCAGACACGGTTTCAATAACTTCTGGTGCAATGTGTTGACCGGGATTTTGTAAAATCATTCTAAAAGTAGTCATTACACCCTATAAAACAATTTTAAACGGCACGAAAAGTTCACCTCCGTATACAAACCTTCGGTTTGGTTCCTCTTGAGAATGGTCATGGTGTTATAGGTCATAGGTCAGACTTCAAGCTGCTTGGAGTGAAGTATTTACACATGGAGTGAAGGAGAGGGCAATAGGTTGGTTCACAGCACTGCAGGGTGCATCTCAATAGTCTAACTGGCTTCTCCTTTCCTTATCTGTTCTGATGTGAATGACCCCGGAAAACAAAGGGAGGTAACTGAACAGAAAACCAATGTTACATTTCTGATTTGGTAGTTTTAGGTGTTGAACTAAACCCGGATCATGTAACAACAAATTGCTTGTAGATACCATGTCCTTAAGTACTACTATTGATTTTACTTTATCTTTGTGCAGACTGGTAAGGACAGAGGAGAGGAGACATGGAGAAGGACACCACTTAAGTTCAGACTATTGAGACACACCCCAGGCGTGTGGGTGAGAGGTCCAGCACCCTCAACCTTCCACAGCGGTGTGTCAAACAGACAACCTGGGGAAAGGACCTCTGACATTGGTGGCCACCTGCCCCCTCCTTCCCCAGGGATAATTTGTTTCTGTAAGGAATTACTCAGACGGGAATTAAATTAGGCTGCCTTGGAGACATGCGTTGTCGGCAGATAGCTACCAGCACGTGGTCAGGGATACACACACACACACACACACAACGTGGCCATGAAATATATTTTTGGTGCGCACAGCTGATTCCTGACTAGCTGGGATAGTGAAATCATTTAGTGAAACTACTCAACTTCTTCTGACACTGACCACTCTATCATTCATTAAATATCAATTTATTCAGATTTCTTTTCTCTCTCTTACAAAGAATACAATCTGGTCTACAAAATTCAGAGCGTGGAAACATGTTGGTCAAAATACAGGAGAAAGCTAAAGGAACACCCAAGTGGTTCGTCCTCTTGTCCAGCTGCATCCCCTCCCTCCCCCATGTCACTCCCCACTTGTCCATGTCCATGTGACCCTCCTCTCCCCCCCCTTCCTCATGCCCCCCATAACCCCTAAAACCTGGTTCCTGCGCCCAATCCAATGCAACACTGGAGGTGCCAAACAGACCAGAGCATGTTGCTTGACAGAGAACTAAAAAATAAAGACAAGCTAATTCTACAGCTGAAACTGATAGACCGAGAGGTGGATGGAGCACAAATAAACCCCCCCAAAAAACAACAATAAAGAAATGAAAAACAAAAATACAACAGAACTTGACAAAGTGCTAGTTTTCTTTTTTTCTTAGCGTCAGCAGAGGATTTGTGCTGGGCCTCCCACCAACCAGGCCGCCTCCATCGCCACCCCACCCTGGCCCTGCCCTGAGTCCGTCTGAGGGTGCTTTTAGCTGGGCATGGGCAGGTGGGCTCTGGCCTCTCCTCCTGGCCCTCTGAGCTGGGCCTGGGCCCCGGGAGCAAGGGGGGACAGGGGCACAGGAGGAGGGGCACGAGGTGTGGTGAGGGGCTGTATCAGGGGCCGTCCTGGGCCCACCGTGAGGATGGGGATGGGATGGGAGCACCCCCTCAGGCCACATAGTGGTACTGGTTGGGGCTCTCCTTGTCGCGCTCCATGTAGTCTCGGTCAATGAGCGACTCGATCCGCTTCTTCAGGTCTCCCGGCTGCGGAGGGAACACAGTGGGGTGAGACTTGGAAGCGGGAGTGTGTGTGTGTGTGTGTGTGTGTATATAATTGTACGTGTTAAGTGATGTTTACTTTATGTGCGCCAACTTGGAATGTGACATTGGAGAACAAGCAAAAAAGACAAAAAAAGACAAAAGAGAGAGAGAGGAGAAAAGGAACGAGAAAGAGAGGGGGAATGAGAAAAGGAGAGGGGAGAGGAACAGGAGAGAGGGGGGAAGGAGAAACAAGCACCTTGACAGGGAACTTGAGCTGGTTGTAGAGTTCAGACACCAGGAGGTTGTGGCTGAGGGTCTTCCTCATCTTCATGATGCGGACCACGGCCGCGTCAATCTGGTACTGTCTGTCCTGGAACACGCGCTCTGTGGTGCTCACCTGCTCCTCCACCTGGACACACAAACACGCACAAAATGAAATCAAGTGTCAAATGTCACTAGAAAGCCCCATAACATAAATGTGTACTCATATAACAGAAACAAGATGCAGAGAAAGTGAGTGAGTCAGCCAATGCCCTAGTCTTTCCTGTCTGAAAGACACAGTCTTGACACAATGCTTCGGTGGATTAGACAAGAGGAGGGGAAGGTTTCTCCTTGGTCACGGATGACAAAATGTCAATGGTGTTCCACTAGCGCACCGCAGGCTTTGGCCTGCAAGAGTGAAAACTGGTGTAACTGATTTCCTTTCTGTTACGGCAAGCTTCAGGTAGAGAGAAAGAGAGAGAGAGAGATGTTAGTGATTGTGAGGCTCCAGCCTACCGTCTCCTTCATCTGGATCTGGTTGATCTTGATGCGGAACAGTTTGTGTTTGAAGTCGTTGTTGAAGTTGAAGCGGTCCCCGTCCTCCACGTCCTTCCCCCGGGGACTCTTATTGAGGACGCGCGCCTTCCCGCAGGCCAGAGACTGCAGGGTGCGCCTCAACTCACCTTCCTCTGGAACGGTCGTTCGAGGGGGGGGGAGAAATAAACAGGTCAACTTCTTCCTGTTCACCATGAATAAATAATGTTATGATGCTCACATTGAGATGGGAAAGAGAAAAGAAGAGAAAGGAATCTGTTTAAAGAGACAGAGCGATAGGGAGAGAGATAGAGAGAGCGATAGATAGAGAATGAGTGTGAGAAGGAATGAATGACAGTGTGTGAGAGAAAGAGAGAGATGGGGAGACAGAGTTGGAAAGTCATACCTATGCCGGTGGCTGAGCGGATCTCCTCCACGCTGAACTCTTCCCCCTCATTGAACATCAGCAGCACCAAGGTCTGGAACAGAGACACCTGCAGCTCCTTCTTCCCCTGCAGGACGGACACAGACAGACAGACAGTTACTAATAGGGAGGATCTTTATCATGTGTTATAAGAGGTAGGAGACTCCAACTCGCTGGCATCCCATCAAATACATGATTTCTTTGGCGGAGAACGAAACCATTTCTTTGGCAGAGGAATCCCACACATACTGTGAAAAGCAACATGACACACCCACACCGGTGAATAGGTTTGTCGGCAGAAGCGGGTCAAATTCGAATTTTGACATTGGCGGGTAAATCGTTTCATTTTATCAGCCACTTTGGTGGGGTAGCCAACAAAGGTTTATGAAATACTATGTTTAGCTAAAAAGTTCAAAAAAAATCAAACATGTGTGATGACACTCCTGCTGCTCCTTCCTTCCCCCGTCTGACTCCCAACTGCTGCGCATCTCACTCACGGTTCTTCCCCACTTCAACAATCAAACATTTGAATAAGTTGACCAGACATGGTCCCTGTCACACCACTGCAACTTGGCTGGTAGTGTCTGGCTGGGAATACCCTCTCTACTCCTCTTGTTCCATGTCTGCAGCAGCAATGCATCCTGTCAGGGCCATGAGGCAACAGTCTGGCCACAGAAAGAGAAACATCGGTGTTGCATCGATATCCGTCCTCCTCCCTCTGTGACTGGCTCACCTCTTTGAACTCGGTCTTGAGCACCGCGTGGCCTAGGGTGGGCTGCCACTGCAGCTTCCTCCCGCTGTGCTTCCCCAGGTAGAACAGCTTAAACACCTCCTGCAGCTTCACCATCTGATGAGAGAGAGAGAGAGAGAGAGAGAGAGAGAGAGAGAGGGGGGGGGGGGGGGGGGGGTGGTAGAGACCAGAGAGAGACAGGGTTGGGAATTTTTCAATCACAGGCATACACTAGAAAAGGCAACAATGGTGTTACTTCGGTCCCAGGCTGGCAATACAGATGCAGGGCTTAAAGTGGGAAAACATCCTGTGCCTGAAACTTTTTCTTGGGGAGGGGGGGTCACAGTTTGAGATATTGGGAGAGCGGGTACAGAAGACAGCTTCTTGTCTCAATGTTTAAATGCATTAATACTATTTAATAGTCAATACAACATATATGTCTAGGGATGCACGATATGCATTTTTTTCCAACTGATACCGATACCGATGTTTACCCGCTTCTCGTGGCCGATAACCGATATGAGAACAGATATAATTTCACAGTTGATAACCGGTAGTTCATGCACACCTGAAGGTAAGAAAGGCTATGTAGTGAGCAAAGATTGATGATTTAATATTCCATAGTGTTCTCACCAAATCTCACTATTGTTAACACAACAAAGAGAACACTTCTGACTCTTCAAATGTTCATTTATTATTTCCTCTAACAAACAGAATCTGTTATAGACAGTGCACATAAATGCTTTTTTTTAGAGTGTCAAAAATAAAGTGCATCTTGTCTATCCCTGTAAATTGAAAATGCATAAATAAAATATCAAAAAATAAATAAATAAAGTGCATCAGTCAATACAAAAATAACGGATGAGGTAGGTTGTGATAAAGCCCATCAAATGTTTTGCATAAGAATTCAAAATAAATTGCACTGACATGGGAAAACAAAAAGTGCATGTTTTCCTTGTAAACAACAAATCTCACTATAACAATACAGAGTGCATGTTTTCCTTGTAAACAACAAATCTCACTATAACAATACAGAATAAAATATATACATGTCTTTAAAAGAACAAACTGATTACTTAAGCCACTATCACTTATAATCTCCTTCTTTTTGGGTCATAAACAAAGCCCTGCAATTTCTCAGAGACACTCCTTTTCAAGGCATTAAGTGTTCCAGGGGAGACAGAGGACGCTTTGAGTGGTGCAGTGGAGGCAGTGGGTGGTGCAGTGGAGGCAGTGGGTGGTGCAGTGGAGGGTTTGAGTGCTTTGGGTGGTCCAGTGAAGGCTTTAGGTGGTGCAGTGGAGGATTTTAGTGCTTTGGGTGGTCCAAAGAAAGCTTTAGGTGGTGCAGTGGAGGATTTGAGTGCTTTGGGTGGTCCAGTGAAGGCTTTGGGCTTTTCTATATCATAATAGATGTCATTGCAGAATCCTTCCACCTCAGAGGTAAATGGGCTCATCATGGCCTTGGCGGCATTGTTCACCATGTGAACTGTATCTCCACATATGTCGAGCAGGTTAGGGTTCTCCTTCCTTGCTTGTGTCTCCAGTCCAGTCTTCTTTCCTCTCATCACTGCACAGTTGTCAAGCAGAATACTGATGACAAGTGACAAGTCAAGACCATTGGACTCCAGGATATCTTTGAGCTCCTGCATGAGGGCTGAGGAGTTGGCGATGTTAAGTTTCCTGCTGGCTAGGTGTTGTGTCGTTACCTTGCCCAGATCATCATCAAAAAAACGAACAAGGACATTGAGGATTTTGTCCATGTTGAGATTTGTAGCTTCGTCGATATTCATCGAAAATGTAGCTTTTTTTTGCTTTTCACATAGCCGTTTTTTTAATTCCGGGGCAAGGCCATGTGTGTTTAAATAGCTGGCGTGCTGGTTGGAAATGGACAGCTTTGACAGTGCATTTTTATCTTGTGATAGCGTCTTACACAAATCAACGAGTGGCTGAGCCACTGTAAAAGACAGATCATGTTCGGCTATAAACGCACACACTCGGATCTTTTGCTCGCAAACACGGTCGGTCATTGAAGATAAAATGGTACCTGTAGCCGTCGCTCCCGGCAAGGTTGTTGTGTGAGCGAGTGCTCGAACCGATGCTTGGTGACCGGGATCTGAGGCGTGTCGAGCGATCACCTTCTTCCCACTACTGCCGTAGAGGAGTCTCTTCGAGCACGGCGTACAGAAACAAGCACCCGGCTCCCTCAGTTTGAGGCACCACGTCCCATAAGGCTTCCCGTCACCACTACTCTCCTCTATCCATGCCCAGCGCCATTTATTTTTTACTCCTCGTTCTAATATAGCTGTGTCTTCGCCAGTTTTGAGAAACTTTGCTTCCATTTTAATAGACAAAAGTTAGCGAGACAGCGGGCTGCTAAAAGCGAACGTCTCTACAAGCTCACAATACACTCAAACTTCTTAAGGCCCGCCCCCACTACTCTGCCTCCGATTGGCTAGAAGTCGTTGGTTGGCTTGAGCAATACCATTGGTAGGCGGAACTGTCTCTTTGCTGAAGATGACTCTTTAAATTACGATGTAAACCAATAGCGTGTGATATATATATATATATATATATATATATATATTTTATTCCCCCACGCCGGAAATCCGGCACTGTGCCGGAGTACTTTAAGCCCTGCAGATGACAACGGCAACGGCGGCACCGCGCTGTCGCTCTGGTTCACTGCCATGCTTACACGGCTCGCTGCCCACCAACTGCTGGTCGCTCCCAGCCTATCCACTGACCTGCTCCCACCTGTACTCTGGTTTCATCTTCAGCTTGGTTTCGCCCTCCTGCTGCTCCTGTCGTTTTGCCCTGGACTCCCGGCCATTTCACCTGCCCCCCACCTCCCCCTGCCCTTCTCTCGTCTCACCTATACTCCCACTCTGACTCTGTGTTCCATGTTACTTGTTGTTTTAGTGTTTCCCATATCCCCTATATTGTCAGCGTCTTTGAGCCTCGGAAAAGCGCTATATAAATTTAATAAATTATTATTATTATTATTACTTTCTCACATCATCGTTTGACATTTCAAGTGACTAAGCGTTTTAGACAGGCTACGGAAGAACATAGCCACATCCACTTCTCATATCACACAATTCTCTCACACAGACACACACACACACACACACACACACACACACACACACACACACACACACACACACACACACACACACACCTCAGGGGGTAGGTGGACCTCCATGGGTATGTAGGAGGGCCAGTAGCCCATGGTGAGGATGTTGACAGTCAACTCGATGTTGCTGGGCTCGCTCTGGTTCTGTGTGTACTGGGGGTAGGACAGACAGACAGACATCACATAACTTTGTGGTTTTATTTGCGATTATAGTTTTTTTGTTTTTACCCTGGAGCAGCTTTATTCTATATATTTAAAATAGTCAAATACAAATAAATGTATTCTTAACTGACTACACAAACGTTTACAAAGGCCTTATTCAAGCATAACAACTTAATCCATAATCAGTGATGTGGCCACACAAACACATTTCACATGTTCCCTCTGCTGTGTGATGTTATCAGTCATAAGCCACACCCAACAGGAATGAGCCGTCCCGTGATCTACCATTTGGGCTGCCACAGGTATTCAGATAGCAAACTAAGTCAACTTCAACTATCGGCTCTATTTATTTAGTCAGATAGGGCAGTTTGTGTGAAGGTGTCTACCCAGACAGAGCAGTGTTTGTGTGACTGTTTATTCACCTGTTTGTACTGGATCATGACATCTTTGGAGAGCTCCATGTCTTTAAACATCCCCTCCAGTTTACTAGTGAAGGCCGCTCCGCACTCTACGCAGGAAGTAAAAACCACAAACATCACACTCACATCCTGTACGCTTGTTCCATTGCTTTTACTGGCATGACTATGACTCAATCACAGAGGACTCAATCAGAAAGCAAGGTTCCCACACCTTCTGAAACATCAAATTCAAGCACCTTTCAAGGACTTATATATTCACCTTTCAAGGTTATATACAGTGCCTTGCAAAAGTATTCACCCCCCTTGGCTTTTTACCTTTTTCAAATTTTATTTGATGTATCTGCACAAAATAGTGTTAGTTTTTAAATGAAATGAGAAATATATACAGTGGGGAGAACAAGTATTTGATACACTACTGATTTTGCACGTTTTCCCACTTAGAAAGAATGTAGAGGTCTGTAATTTTTTATCATAGGTACACTTCAACTGTGAGACAGAATCTCAAAAAAATTCCAGAAAATCAAATTGTATGATTTTAAAGTAATTAATTTACATTTTATTGCATGAAATAAGTATTTGATACATCAGAAAAACAGAACTTAATATTTGGTAAAGAAACCTTTGTTTGCAATTACAGAGATCAGATGTTTCCTGTAGTTCTTGACCAGGTTTGCACACACTGCAGCAGGGATTTGGGCCCACTCCTCCATACAGATCTTCTCCAGATCCTTCAGGTTTCGGGGCTGTCGCTGGGCAACACAGACTTTCAGCTCCCTCCAAAGATTTTCTATTGGGTTCAGGTCTGGAGACTGGCTAGGCCACTCCAGGACCTTGAGATGCTTCTTACGGAGCCACTCCTTAGTTGCCCTGGCTGTGTGTTTCGGGTCGTTGTCATGCTGGAAGACCCAGCCACTACCCATCTTCAATGCTCTTACTGAGGGAAGGAGGTTATTGGCCAAGATCTCGCGATACTTGGCCCCATCCATCCTCCCCTCAATACGGTGCATTCGTCCTGTCCCCTTTGCAGAAAAGCATCCCCAAAGAATGATGTTTCCACCTCCATGCTTCACGGTTGGGATGGTGTTCTTGGGGTTGTACTCATCCTTCTTCTTCCTCCAAACACGGCGAGTGGAGTTTATGCCAAAAAGCTCTATTCTCCTCTGGATCATCCAGATGATCATTGGCAAACCTCAGACGGGCCTGGACATGCGCTGGCTTGAGCAGGGGGACCTTGCGTGCACTACAGGATTTTAATCCCTGACGGCGTAGTGTGTTACTGATAGTTTTCTTTGAGACTGTGGTCCCAGCTCTCTTCAGGTCATTGACCAGGTCCTGCCGTGTAGTTCTGGGCTGATCCCTCACCTTTCTTATGATCATTGATGCCCCACGAGGTGAGATCTTGCATGGAGCCCCAGACCGAGGGAGATTGACCGTCATCTTAAATTTCTTCCATTTTCTAATAATTGCGCCAACAGTTGTTGCCTTCTCACCAAGCTGCTTCCCTATTGTCCTGTAGCCCATCCCAGCCTTGTGCAGGTCTACAATTTTGTCCCTGATGTCCTTAGAAAGCTCTTTGGTCTTGCCCATTGTGGAGAGGTTGGGGTCTGATTGATTGAGTGTGTGGAGAGGTGTCTTTTATAAAGGTAACGAGTTCAAACAGGTGCAGTTAATACAGGTAATGAGTGGAGAATAAGAGGGCTTCTTAAAGAAAAACTAACAGGTCTGTGAGAGCCGGAATTATTACTGGTTGGTAGGTGATCAAATACTTATTTCATACAATAAAATGCAAATTAATTATTTAAAAGTCATACAATGTGATTTTCTGGATTTTTGTTTTAGATTCCGTCTCTCACAGTTGAAGTGTACCTATGATAAAAATTACAGACCTCTACATTCTTTCTAAGTGGGAAAACCTGCAAAATCAGCAGTGTATCAAATACTTGTTCTCCCCACTCCCCAACAACGACCCCAAGCATACTGCTAAAGCACTTTTTTTTATAACCCAACCCTGACTTGGAGAGTTCCTTGGTCTTCATGGCAGTGTTTGGTTGGTGGTGCCTCTTGCTTAGGTGTTGCAGCCTCTGGGGCCTTTCAGAAAAGGTGTGTATATACTGACAGATCATGTGACACTTAGATTGCATACAAGTGGACTTCATTCCACTAATTATGTGACTTCTGAAGGTAATTGGTTGCACCAGAGGTTTTTAGGGGCTTCATAACAAAGGGGGTGAATACATATGCACATGCCAATTTTCAGTTCTTTTTTTTTTTTTTATTCTTTTTTTATATATATATTTCTCATTTCATTTAAAAACTAACACTATTTTGTGCAGATTCATCAAATAAAATTCTGATTAAAAAAATGTTTAAATTACAGGTTGTAATGTCATAAAATAGGTAAAAAGCCAAGGGGGGTGAATACTTTTGCAAGGCACTGTATATATATATTTATTAGAGAGAATGAGAGAGAGGGGAATTCAAGCACTTTCAATGACCCATGTCTATTTTCAAAAACTTTTAAGACCTTGATTTCCCCCCCCCCTCAAATTCACAAACTTTCAAGGATTTCAAGGACCCGTGGGAACCCTGAGAAAGGCTAACTAAGCTAGCTCGTCCCGTGGTTACTACGGAAACCACCACAACCCCATATTGAGACAAACAACCAGGTCACTTCCTTAACCATTTTTTGCAGTGAAATACTTCAAAATCCAAAAAACATTGACAGACACTTGGATTTAGCCAACTCTCTGATGTCGATAAGGGGTCCTGTCAAGACAGAAACTTACCGTGTTTGAGTTTAGACAACATTGACTTCTCTGCGTCGACAGAGGCACTCTTGCCCACCAGCAGTCGCTTGGCCAGGTCCTTCTTATAGAAGGCCTCAAACACATCCTTCCCTGTAGGGGGCAGACACAGGTTAGGGTGCAATCAATCACAACGTTTTCCCCCAAAAATGAAAGATATTTATTAATGATAGAGTAACTATCGTTGATCTCCAATACATCACTGTTAAAAGCAAGATTGTTATGATGTTCCTCGTTAAATTCAGCATATTTTAGGTATTTGAACCTGAAACAGTTTAACAGTTTTGATAATGCAACCCAGAAATTCCACAAAATCCTGGGAAGAACCACGCTAGCATACTAAAGCAATGTACTGGCAATGCAGTGTTGCATCCTGACTAGTCCCTCCTCTATTACTCACTTCCTCTGACCTTGCTCCCTGTCTGTCTTCACTATCTCTATCCAATGAAATGAAAAATAAATAAAAGAATATGAGGGCGATGGCCCAACTCAGAAAAAAAGAGAAGAAAAAGGTTCTAGGTAAAGTCTAACAATCTGGTTAGAACATACAGTGCAGCCTAATCTTGACTACACACCCCTAAATGCACTGTTCAAGTGGAACAAGTCATAAGACAAGCCAGTCAGTCTAACACTAACCCAGAACAAACAAACCAGTCTTGGTCAAATCAATCCAGTCATTGATATTCACAGCACATAATGTAATAGTGCTCAACCCAGGGTTATAGTCACATGACTAACAGGCCTAGTCTGAATCAAATGAAAACACACATGATCTAATGAGTGAGTCAGCTGTCCATTTTCTTGAGAGACAGTGACACAGACACAGACACAGACACACACACACATCTCTCTGACCGTGGATGAAGCGAAAGATGATCATGATCTTGTCCAGGATCCTCTCCAGCTCCTCTTCTGTGGCCTCCTTATTCCCTGCCCGCAGTTTAGAGTCCACGTACTTAGCTGGACAGAAGAGCACCACCGTCAGAACAGGTCCAACACCACAACAAACACAAGGGTCCTTGTGACTGATCAAAATCTAGTTTTTTATTTCACAGTTCTGTAGGTGTGTCGGGTTTGTTAGCTATGAGTTCTGCAGGTGTGTCGGGTTCGTTAGCTACGAGTTCTGCAGGTGTGTCAGGTTCTTTACCTACGAGTTCTGCAGGTGTGTCAGGTTCTTTAGCTACGAGTTCTGCAGGTGTGTCAGGTTCTTTACCTACGAGTTCTGCAGGTGTGTCAGGTTCTTTAGCTACGAGTTCTGCAGGTGTGTCAGGTTCTTTAGCTATGAGTTCTGCAGGTGTGTCGGGTTCTTTACCTATGAGTTCTGCAGGTGTGTCGGGTTCTTTAGCTATGAGTTCTGCAGGTGTGTCGGGTTCTTTACCTACGAGTTCTGCAGGTGTGTCGGGTTCTTTAGCTATGAGTTCTGCAGGTGTGTCGGGTTCTTTACCTACGAGTTCTGCAGGTGTGTCGGGTTCTTTAGCTATGAGTTCTGCAGGTGTGTCGGGTTCTTTATCTATGAGTTCTGCAGGTGTGTCAGGTTCTTTAGCTATGAGTTCTGCAGGTGTGTCAGGTTCTTTAGCTATGAGTTCTGCAGGTGTGTCGGGTTCTTTACCTATGAGTTCTGCAGGTTTGTTGGGCCTCTTGTTGATGAAGCTCTCAAAGGCCTCCTTCATGGCGTTGATGAAGGTCTCGTTCCTGTTGAAGCAGCCTTGGGCAACGTTGTCCATCTTGTCCTTGAAGTCCAGCAGCTCCTGGACCATGTCCTTATCCTTCTCTGGAGTCCCCACAATCTCCCCTCCAAAACTCTGAAACAGACACACACACACATTGATGAGGAGATAGAGTGTGAGTGACAGGGAGAATGATGTGTGAAAAAAACATGTCATTGTGGGTCCAATTATAAAATATGTTGTGTGTGTGTGTGTGTGAGTGTGTGTGTGTGTGTGTGTGTATGCACACCTTGATGTAGTCTCTCCAGAACTGCAGGAGAGTGGGGAGGCCTCCCTTCACCTTACTGAAGAGCTGATACAGCAGGGCCAGCTCAGTCACACGGTTCTCATCCAGCAGGATGCCCAGACCTGAGACAGAGAAGAGGGTGAGTGTTACAGACAGACAGACAGACACACGCAAACACAATCTCAGTGCTCTTACCTTTCTGCAATATGGCCGTCATGTGTTCCCCAAGCAGCTGTTTCTCTACATTGGAGATCAGTGGTTTTCTGAGAGAGTGAGAGAGAGAGAACGGGGTGTGTAAGTAAAGAGGTCAAAACCACTGAGCTACTGTCGTCTATGATTGGAGCACAGGCCTAGTCAGTCAAACGTATGCAGGGAATATCTTACTGAGTGCTCTGGTCGAGGTAGCTGATGACACGGTCGTTCTCCTCCTCCAACCGGCGTGCCACGTGATGTAGGTACACTGGCACCTGAACACGCGCACACACACGAGAGAGAGAGAGACAAGTGTATCAGAGGGCATCATAATAATTTTGTATACTAATCAGGGTTTCCGTTAACCGGTAATTACCGGTCTTTGTCCGGTAACATTTGTTGAAGTCCGACAAACTGAAAACTCGTCGGACAAAATGTCCGGTGAAAATAATCACCACCATTCTCAGCTGAGCACCAAACACACACACACCCACGCACACACACTGCCCGAGAGAGAAGGACCCGCCCCCTCCAGCCAGCCTATAGGCTAACCAAAGGGGGCGGGTCCTTCTCTCTCGGGCAGTGCCGCGCGTGCACGAGTGTGTGTGTCCGGTGCCCAGCTGAAAATGGTGGCCCGAAGCGGAAAGCCTTATCTTTATCGCACAATAACAAGGATAACAAACGAAACGGACAACATTTACACTAAGACAGTGTGCGAATTAAATCACGGTGTGCGGGGGAGCCCAGGGATTCAAGCAACAAAAAGAAAATCTCCTGACGGAAAAAAAAGTTCTGGCCAAATCGGGGCCGGTGGCTTTCCGCGCGCGTGCGATGTTCCGTTCTACGTTCTAATGCTTTGACTTTTCTTTCGAAAAATGTGAATACATTTCCGCGTTGTCGAAAATCAATGACACATCGCTAGTCAACTAACACGGTTTGTTTTATGAGCCTGCTAACAATGTAAAGTAGTGTTGTAAGATGGAGACAAACTTCAGCTATATGATCTAACAGCCGGTCTTCAGGACGACATACAGACCCGTATGAGCTTACAGGGCTATCCCCTAAGTATGATTTGACAGGCAGCTAAACGAAAATGCCTTCCCAACCAGCGAGACCTGGGGGGTGTTCCATCAACGTCGCCAAAGGAAAACCTAGGCCCACTTCGCCAAGTCCCGCGAGACTCTTAAAAAGATCCAGGCATATCTTGATAGATCTCGCGAGACTTGTCAAAACAAGCCCAGACTTTCCTCCAGCGACGTCGATGGAACACCCCCCTGGTTATAGAAATGACGTTGTTTTATTGATAAAATTTTAAAAAAAGGGTAAAACTGGAAAGAGAAAATTGAAAACTCACATTAATCCCAAACAATTTAACAAACTTCAGTTAACGTAATGTGGAGTCCGTTCATTGATCGATGCTGTCTGTTCAGTTCCCAGTGAGGCGCCCGTTCAGCGCTGGACATAATGGCATAGCGCGCATGCGAATCATGTTATATTATTATATAGCTCGCATCTAATCGTATCGGATGAGAAATAGACATTAAATGGCATATATAGGTCGCTACACAACAGTAATCACCGCGACAAACAGCTATATTAGATTTGGAGAAAAAAAAATATGATTTTGAAAAAAATTTTTTTTATTATATTTTAATATGATGACCGGAATAATTCACGTTTGTCCGGTAAATCGAAATCTTCCCGGACACGATGTCCGGCGGCAAATTTTTCTAACGGAAACCCTGATACTAATTCACAGCCACTACGAGACCACCCTGTGCCACCCTACTGATGTGACCATAACGATTGATTGACACGTGTTACTCACATCTCTCTCTTGCATCAGTCTCTGTCCTTCTGCGGCGTACAGTCGGTTAGTCTCCATCAGAAACCTCTCTTCAAATGACTCTTTATATACCTGGGAGGCACGGAGGACAACAGGCATTTATAATAGACAAACTCAAGGATATATTCCAACAGATAAACATTCCCTCCCCCAGAAGAATCGTCCAATCACCTGCAGGTCAGAGAGCATGCCCAGTAGGCTGCGCAGCAGACTGCGGTCCACGGTCTCCCCGTTGCGCTCGCGTTCTATCTGCTCCAGGATGCCATCCACCGTGCGCTTCTGGACCGCACCGTCACTTATGATATGGGTGCGGAAAAGCTCTAGCCCCGTATCCCTGCCAAATACACACACACAGACACATTGACACACACACACACACACCTCTGAGCACCTGAACGTAACACAACCACAACCGACCACTCAGACTAATTAAATAACTAACTACACTGGACATCAGAGCATGTGGATGGAGGCGTTACCAGATTGAGGGCAGGAGGGAGTTCTAAAGGATGGGGGTTTACCATATTGAGGGGAGGAGGGAGTTCTGAAGGATGGGGGTTTACCAGATTGAGGGGAGGAGGGAGTTCTGAAGGATGGGGGTTTACCAGATTGAGGGGAGGAGGGAGTTCTGAAGGATGGGGGTTTACCAGATTGAGGGGAGGAGGGAGTTCTGAAGCACGTAAGTCCGGTCCAGGAACAGAAAGATACTACGGATCATGATCTACACAAGGGAACACAATGGCATCAGAGTCAAACGTTGTCACGAAGAACCTTACACCAACAAAACATTTCATACAGCCAGCTCAACCACAAACTCTCTGTTGATCCCACTGACTCTATCCAGTATTTAAAAAAAAATATTAAAAAAAGACACAGCCTTGGGCCGTTTGTCTGTCCGTCGACAACTGTGTTGACAACTGTGTGTTGTGGTGAGTACCGTCTGTCTGCAGTGGTCCTGCCAACAGCGGTTCATCTTCTTCAGGAAAGACAGGCTGTCCAGGGACTCTGTGAACAGCGGTTAAGGAGGCAGGGTATATACAGGAATCTTGAGGTTAATTTCAATACCTTTCTAAGACTTTTTAAAGACCGTGTCAATATTCTTCCAGACCTCACCGCCACTTCGAGCTGTAACCGTTTACATCAGTGACACCTTTAACTTAACAGTTTTAGTTTGCAATAGACTAGACCACTATCATACAACAGAATATCAGTTTTCATCTTTGTTTTTTAATAAAACTAATAAATTCACGAACTTTTACTAAACGTTTTTAGGACTCAAACTCTTTGGACAGAGTCTAATTCAGAAAAATACCTACAAAATTCAAGACCTCATAAAATCGCGATAAGACTTTTTAATACTTATTAAGGGTCTTGATTTTTCCAAAATTGATTCATCAACTTTGAATACTTTTCAAGACACTGCGGATACCCTGGGAGGGGACCTCACAAGTCAATAGAGGAACAGTAAACCCAGCGGTCATCATACCCGACCATTCTTTGTGCCTTTAGCTTGGTGAAACACGGATTTGGAAGCCACAACCGAGGTGTCCCAAATCCATTATGGTGGATGGCCCTCTAACCTGATACAAGAGCAGAGCAGATAATGTGTCCTTTGACCTCCCCCTGTATGTATGCAGCTAAGAGGAAGGTAGCCAGTGCCCCCTAGTGACACACCCACACTATTGCACAGCAACCTGCTGATGCATAAACTTCTAAGAAAAACAAGTGTTATCAGGGCCACCCAGCTCTCTCCATATCATAAACTCTGTCCTTCTCACACCATGCTATACGCTACATAGCTAGTGACTAACATTGTCATAAAGACATATCTCAGAGGAGGCTCAGCTGCCATGTAGCATAGCACACACACTCACACCCATGCAAAAGGATATTCTCTGAACTGGTGGATCTGGGCCTGCACGTGGTCCTCACAGACCTGCCGTAGCTGCTTGTACAGAGTGGGGGAGACTTTATATGAGCACAGATTCTCCACCGCCTGAGAGAGAGAGGACACACACACACACACACACACACACACACACACACACACACACACACACACACACACACACACACACAGACACAGACACAGACACAGACACAGAGAGAGAGAGCAATACAAAGGTTATTCTTATTCTTAAATGTTACGGGTTAGGGTCATATGTTCACTGTCATTCTCTGTTTATCAGACCTGGGTGGAAACACGTTAGATGGGCTTGGGGCAAACTAAATCAAGCGCAATTGAAGTAATTCAAAGAGAAAACCAAATCCTATTCAGACCTAGGTCTGCTGTCCAGAGGCTGTTCAAAAGGCCTAGACTAGAATGGTCAAACTGGTGGAGCTGGTCAACACTAGAGAATGTTGGACGTGCTGCTGTGAGCTACAATCCGGTGTCATGGGTCTCTTCTCTAGGGTAGTGGTGGCCGAGTGGATAGTGAGTTGGACTGGTGAACAGAAGGTCATGAGTTCAAATCCCACCTCATGTGAGCTCTTGAGCAAGGCACTTAGCCCTAGGTTACTCCAGGGCGACTGCCCCTGTAATCTCTCATTGTAAGTCGCTTTGGATCTGCGTCTGCTAAATGGTGAAAATGTCAAATATGTTTTTGCGATTAGAGTTAGTGTCCGAGGAAAGCGCAGCCTCCAAATCTATGCTGGCCCAGTTAACACCGCCCAACCTCTAGGTCCATTACATCACAGGCCAAGGGAGGTCACACCCACACAGGTCATATGACATGGCGCAATGGTGTTACATAAAGATGCCAAAGTCACATACCCACGCACAACTAGGGATGCTCCGATTTATCGGCCACCGATTTAAATTGGCCGATTTCACTCCAAATGACTCGATCGGTGATCGGCAAAAATGGCCGATCGCAAAAGCCGATATTTTAATGCATTGCTCTACTTTTACGACGTGCGAATGCGGCAGCGGAAGTATCCTAAAAAGTCAGTCGCGTAAAAAGTCAGTCGCGAATGCGGCAGCGGAAGTATCCTAAAAAGTCAGTCGTGTAAAAAGTCAGTCGTGGCCATGTCGTCAGTTTGGCAGTTTTTCACAGTGTCCCCAAAAGATCCGAAAAATGCTATATGCAACGTCTGCAAACAAGACATCTCTCGTGGAGGACAGTCAAGTAAATCTTACAATACGACAAACCTTATACGACATTTGACGAATCGTCATGTAAAGGAGTTTGGTGAATATGAGAAGCTAAGGGCTGCTGCAACATCAGCAACATCAGCAGCAGCGGGCCCGTCTATGAAGCTAAAACAGCCCACAGTTTTGGCAGCGTTTCAAAGCAGCGAGCCATACCGTAGCGATAGTAAAAAGGCAAAAGACAAAGGCAGTAATGGAATTTATTGGGCTAGATCATCGTTTCTCAACGGGGGCGTTCAGACAACATCGGGGGGCGCTGGAGCAATTATTTTTTAAAGGGGGGCGTTGAGGTGTTCTTGGGGGGCGTTCGTTCACGCATAAAGTATTTTTCTCATGAAAAACAGCTGTGTTATTACGGGCACATTCGTAAATGCACGAACGGTCAGTTCGCTCGGACAAACCTTGTTTTCAGTCAGAGCACCCATCTCTGAGCGCTCTGAACTTGGCCGGGCTCTGTGACGCAGACACACGTAGCGCCACACCCAAAAAAATAAAAGTTTCCAATGTGTCTGGGTAAGCTGCATTGTAGAAGAATCTTGACAGTTCATGTACAGTGCAGAAATTGCAATACTATGCTACGATAGAAAGAACCCCGGTTCATCCCATCTGTAACATCATGTTGACCAATGCCCAACTTCTATGAGTGTTTTCCTTGTAGGCTATGCTTGAGTCCCATCGTGCTGATACCTTGCCGTGGTGGGGCAGCTTGTGTGCTTCTATGACTCTGAGAGCTATACCGGCCGGGGTTTACACCCCTGGCAGGTTCAACCAAGCCGGGCAGGTTTCAGAGGAGGGGCCAGACGAAAAGCAGCACCTGGCCCTCCAGGTTGGGGGTTGGGCGTGGGGCCAACAACCCCATCCCGTAGAAAACAATCCGTTACAAAAACGTTGACAACAGAACAGACCTCAGCCCTGGAAGAAGAAGGATCCTCAATGAGAGGAAATATGACGCTGTGTGATGAAAGCTGTCAAGTCACAGAAGTCACAGAGCCGAAACCCCTTCTGTCAACCAGAGACATACGAATTGGAACATGGAACGTCAGGACCTTGTATGAGACCGGAAAAACCATACAAGTAGCAGCAGAAATGAAGAGGTACAAACTAGATCTTTTAGGAATTAGTGAGTCACGATGGACACAATCTGGACAACAAAGACTGCAGACAGGAGAGCTGCTACTCTACTCTGGGCACGAAGAAGACAAAGCCCCTCACACTGAGGGGGTTGGCCTTTTGCTATCAACAACAGCAAAGAAAGCACTGATTGGATGGGAGGCACATGGATCAAGAATTATAACAGCCACCTTCAGAACCAAGAAAAGGAAAATCAAGTTGAACGTGATACAATGCTATGCACCAACTAGGGGTGGGCATCGACGATCGATAATTGATCGATAATTGATCGATAAGGATCTTGGTCGATCACAAAATAAAACATTTGGTCGATCACAAAAAAAAAATTATCGATCGTCGATGCCCACCCCTAGCACCAACCAATGACAGTGACGATGGAAAAAAGGATGAGTTCTACAACAGACTGCAGAGCATCCTGGATCAACAAAAAGGAAAAGACATCAACATTCTCATGGGGGACTTCAATGCAAAGATTGGCAGAGACAACACAGGCTTCGAAAAAGTGATGGGAAAGCATGGCCTAGGAGAAATGAATGAGAATGGAGAGAGATTTGTGGACACCTGTGCCCTGAACAACCTGGTTATCGGAGGAAGCGTCTTCCCACATAAGAGGATCCACAAGGCAACCTGGGTATCACCGGATGGAGTGACCGAGAACCAGATAGACCACTTCTGCATAACCAGCAAGTTCAGGAGATCACTACAGGACCTGCGAGTAAGGCGAGGAGCAGACATAGCATCAGACCACCACCTACTAAGCGCTATGCTCAAGTTGAACCTGAAGAAGCACTGGATGGAAACAACATCAAAGAAACAGAAATTCAATGTCCACCTCTTAAAAGACACACAGACAAGAGAAGTGTTCACACTGAAGCTGAAGAACAGATATCAAGCCTTGCAAGATCTAAGCAGTGACGAAGGAGACCAGCAAGACCAATGGGAAAGGATAAGGGAAACCCTCATAACAACATGTAAGGAAGTGATTGGAATAAAGAAGAGAAACCATAAAGAGTGGATATCAGCAGAAACACTACGCAACATAGAAGAAAGGAGACAGAAAAAGACAGAAGTTAACAACAGCCGAACAAGGGCAACCAAGGTAAAAGCCCAAAGCGAGTACACTGAGGCAAACAGAAAGGTCAAAAGAAATGCCAAGAAGGACAAGCGAAACTACATCGACAACCTGGCTAAAGAAGCAGAAGAGGCAGCAGCAAAAGGAAACATGAAGGAATTGTATGACACCACCAAGAAACTGTCCGGAAAGTTCAGCAGACCAGAACGACCAATCAAAAACAAGGAAGGAAAGACCATCACAAGACTGGACCAACAGCAAGAGGGATGGGCAGAGTATTTTGAAGAACTCCTGAATAGACCGACACCACATAACCCCCCGGACATTCAACCTGCGGAGACTGACTTAGTCATTAGGGATGCTCCGATTTATCGGCCACCGATTTAAATCGGCCGATTTCACTCCAAATGACTCGATCGGTGATCGGCAAAAATGGCCGATCGCAAAAAACGATTTAAAAAAAAAAATATATATATATTTTTTTTTTCCTGGGGAAGACAGATAACTGAACAGAAAACATAGGAGGACGTAACAGTATGTAAACCATGAAGGCCACGTTTATGATGTCTTTTATACAGCCATATCGACTGACTTGGGCTTCAGGCCCTAACTGGGTGATAGGCCAGACCTTTACTATGCCATAAAAATGGGTCTGCGTTTGCTTGATGCCTAATGGATCAAAACTTTTGTCTAAAAAGCAAAAAATATTTAGGCTATCCAGTCAGTTATGTATTTTTTTTTAAATCGGTATCGGTATCGGTTGATCTTGAGGAAACAAATCGGTGATCGGTATCGGCCCCAAAACTCCAGATCGGAGCATCCCTATTAGTCATCAACTGTGGAAAGCCCAGCAAGCAGGAAATCCAACAGGCCATTGCACAAGTAAAGAATAGTAAGGCAGCAGGACCAGACAACATCCCTGCCGAGGCACTGAAGGCAGACATAGACACCTCGGTAGAGATGCTACACCCCCTGTTCGAGAAGATATGGGAGGAAGAGGAAGGGCCAACAGACTGGAAAGAAGGCTACTTGGTCAAAATACCTAAGAAAGGAGACCTCAGCCAATGCCACAACTACAGAGGAATCATGCTTTTATCAGTGCCAGGAAAAATCTTCAACAGAATCCTCCTCGAGCGAATAAAGAAAGTGGTGGATCCACAGCTAAGAGACCAGCAGGCAGGCTTCCGACCCAATAGATCATGTGTAGACGGTCTACAGTAGACCAGATTGCAACCCTCCGAATCATAGGTGAGCAATCATTGGAATGGAACTCTCCATTATACATCAACTTTGTAGACTACGAGAAGGCATTTGACAGTCTCCACAGAAACACCCTCTGGAAATTGCTTCGACACTACAGCATACCAGAAAAGCTTGTCAACATCATGAGGAACTCCTATGAAGGAATGACCTGCAGAGTCATACACAGCGGGCAGCTCACACCCGAAGCTTCCAAGTGAAGACCGGAGTAAGGCAAGGCGGTATACTGTCCCCTAGAGATGCTCCGATCAGGGTTTTTGGTGCCGATCACCGATCACCGATCACTGGAACCAGTGATCTGCCGATCCGATATCACCGATCACCGATCACAGCGTCGAAAATGGCAATTGAAGCTTTTTTTTTTTTTTTTTTTCCTAGCACCAGGGGAGCCACCCCTCCTAAATTTCGTTGTTTGGTACCTGTACTATAGCAATGACAATAAAGACCATTCATTCATTCTATTTATTGTGTAGCATTAATTATGTTTTTAATTATTCTTAACACCATTGATATTGTATATTAAGTATTCAAATGAAATTAGGAGATGAGAAAGTATCATGAATTGACAACCATCTGTTTTATTGAATTCACAACCACCTGTAGCTTACTTCAGGAACATACAAATCATAATAAATAAAATGTGAAAATAAAAATCATAATAAATCAAATGTACACTGTCACATCAAATGTGCAACATTCCACTCGAATGAGAGGAACTAGGGGCTCTTAGAGAACTTGGAGCTTCAGGCCTTTGCACACCAATGCGTGCGTTTACGCCTGCGTATTTTTAATCCGTCATCCGAAAAAAAACGTTACGCACAGAGACCTTGCACACCGGTCCGTTGCGGAGTCCGTTGCGTTTTTTTACGTTGCGAACTTTTTTTGAAGAGGACACGCGCGTCTTCAACCTCCGCCTGTCAAGAGCTCTGTCTCCATCCCTACACTGGAGCTCTCCCTCTCTGTCTGTGTGTCCTCCTCATCCTCTGTTTCATCCTCCTCATCAAATTGAACATTACTGTCTGATCTGTTGAAAGTAGGCGTTATCTGCGTTATGAAACCATACTGTGTGGCCAATAAGTACTCTGCTGTAAGCATCATCATCATTGTTGTTGTGCATTTCTGGATAGGCTAACTTTACCTTCCCTTTGTTGTGGACGATTTTAGGAAGGACATTGCCTCCATGTATTTCCATTTTTTATTGACGCTTGCTCCCTGACCGCTTCTTCGCACTGTTTACCTCAGTGTACATTCGTACGGTGGCCAGAGTTGGCCAGAGTAAAAAAAAAAAAAAAACTCTCAAAACGCTTTTGACGGACGCGAAAACGCAGAAAATCGAACCTGTTGCGTTTTTTTTTTTGACGGACGAATAATTACGGATTGGTGTGCAAGCGTGGTTGACACAACATGAGTTCTAATTATTTTTTTTAACGGACGTAAAAAACGCGTTGGTGTGCAAGGGCCTTAAGCTGAGTGAGTGGTGTCGAACGTTCTTTCGACGACTCTTTCTCTCTGGCCTTAGTGCTCGCCAATGTATTAAACTCGTTATATTCCTTCGTGTGACAAGCCTTCAAATGCCGTATTATATTCGTTGTATTGAAAGACCTTGCGTGCGTTCCTCCCCGAGGTATTTCTTTTGAACAGGCATTACAAACGGCATATTTGTTGTCTCTTTCCGACACGGTGTAATATTTCCAGACTGGCGACGCCATTTTTTTTTTTTTTTTTTTTTTGTAAACTGATCGGTCGGGTTTGATCGGCCGTTTTGAGAACTCCGATCAAAACCGATCAAGGCCATATCGGCCGATACCGATCAGCGCCGATCAGATCGGAGCATCACTACTGTCCCCCTTCCTCTTCCTCCTGGCCATTGACTGGATATTGAAGACCACAACGGCACAGAGGAGAAACGGGATCCAGTGGACACTCACAACACAACTGGACGACCTAGACTTCGCAGACGACCTTGCCCTACTATCCCACAGTCGACAACAGATGCAGGAGAAGACAAACATACTGGCAGACACCTCAACACAACTAGGCCTCAACATCCACCAAGCAAAGACCAAAATCCTAAAGATCAACACAAACAACGAAGACCCAGTAAACCTGGAGGGAACAGCACTCGAGGAAGTAGAATCCTTCACCTACCTAGGTAGCATCATAGACAAGAAGGGTGGCACGGAGGCAGATGTCAGAGCAAGAATCAGCAAGGCAAGGGCCTCATACATCCAACTAAAGAACATCTGGAGCTCCAAGGTAATCAGTCAGCGGACAAAGATCAGACTCTTCAAATCCAACATCAAGCCAGTACTCCTATACGGATCAGAGACGTGGAGGATAACCAAGATCACAATGACTAGAGTGCAGTCATTCATCAACAGATGCCTGAGGCGGATCCTGAACATCCACTGGCCAGATACCATCAGTAACAACGATCTCTGGCAGAGAACGGGCGAACAACCAGTGGAAGAACAAATCAAGAGAAGAAGGTGGGGATGAATCGGCCACACACTACGCAAACCAAACACCAGCACCACCAGACAGGCCCTTAGATGGAACCCCCAAGGCAAAAGCAAGAGAGGCCGGCCCAAGAACACCTGGCGCAGGGACTTGGAGACAGACATCACACAGAGTGGACTAACATGGAAACAGCTGGAAAGCAAAGCACAGGACAGAGGACCCTGGCGAACTGTTGTCGACGGCCTATGCTCCTCCAAAAGGAGCGATAGGCGTAAGTAAGTAAGTAAGTATGCTTGAGTGACATATGTTTCAGTTTGTGGGCTCATTGTAATTGTTGCGTTCGCTTCGTTCGCTTCCTTTCAATACAGCTTATTTAATTTAGTTAAAATGAGTGCTAATACCATACCACCATACCAGAACATCACAGCAGGAACAACCTATCTCAAAAAAGCGATCGTAATAAACCAGTCCTGAAAGTTCTCTGTCGCTTACCAATAATCGAACCTAGAGAAATCAGCTACGAATGTCCCCTCCCCTCGCAGGTTCATCACAGTATATTACATAAATGTATTACTGTTAAGTGTTGTTGTGGATGTTGTCCCTAGTGCCATTCTGAGGTTAGCATTGCGATGTGTTTGCAAACTAAAATATACGATCGCTTTTTTGTGATATGTTGCTCCTCTTGTGATGTCCTGGAAACGAACGCATCAGCTGCAGCGTCTTTTGTATTGATCAGCTGTCAGCAGTGTTATTACGGGTACGTTCGTAAATGCACGAACGGTCAGTTCGCTCGGACAAAACCGTGTTTTCAGTCAGAGCGCCCATCTCTGAAGCGCTCCCATAGCGCAGAGCTCTGAACTTTGGAACTTTGTTATGTTTTGATATGAGAAATTCGAAGTGGTCAGTTTATGAAAATAATACCATAGAATACTAAATCAAATATTAAAATAATAGCCCCCTAGCGTTTGCCGCCATATTGTGACCCCCCCCCCCCCCAAAGTCCAATCAAAAATGAATAAATATTAGCATCATAAAACAGCAATTTGGAGAAATGCAACACCAGCACACTTAAAAAAACTAACAATGTTAGTTGTAATGTACAGTTCTGCATCCTACTGTTTGTTCTGCATCGGACATGTGTGAAATTGCTGCTGTTCCGTAGCAGTCTGTTTGTATTCTCTGATGTTGTCTGAGTTTGTTTAACACTCAGAAACAGCATTTTTATTCACATTCACATGGCTTTTCTGCTCTCTGGTAAACTAATGATAATGATATTCCAACTGCCCAGTTAAATCCAATCTATTATTTGGCATTCAGTGACATGCTTTTTAAATTATATAACACATAATATTAGTCAACATTAATATTTAGGGAAGAAAATAAGCCTACTTTTTTTGATGGGGGGGGGCGGTAAGAGGCCTGGATAATGGACAGGGGGGCGCTGGCCCAAAAAAGGTTGAGAACCACTGGGCTAGATGAACAGCCACCATCAGTGGTACAGGATGCGGGTTTCACACGGCTGTTAACCCATTTGGAGCCGCGGTACAAAATACCCGGACTCTTCACCGACGTCGCTTTGCCCGAGTTATACCAGACCGTATATAACAACATTAACACCCTTCTACAAAGCAACGTAACTGCTATTAGTTTTACCTCGGATATTTGGAGTTCAAGTGTGCCACCGATGTCTATGCTGAGTCTTACCGCACAATGGATCAACGAAAACTTTGAACTGAAGCAGGCGGTTCTACACTCCCAAGAGTTTTCAGGTTCACACACGGCTGCGGCGTTGACAGGTGCATTCAACAATATGTTAAGAGTCCAGTGTTTCCTCTATATGCATTTATTGGTGGCAGGCCGCCACGAAAGAATTTCCTCCGCCACCAAATGATTCAGACAGTCCACTTTGATTCAGGCTGCGCAGAAAGGCAGCGAGTTATTTTGACCGGAGAACAGAAAAAAAGCATGTGTCCCTGAACGCTCCGCCAATCACTGTGAGTAAACTGACTCTGAGAATGTCCTCACGTCACATTTTACCGTAATACCCTATATGTTGGTTGAAGTGCAACATCTCAGCTTTCAGGGACAGTTGGATTTTTTTCGATAGCACAAACCGTTTAGAAATTACGGTAATTACAATGTCGGGTGCGGATTTGTGCCGGCGGCGGTACATTCGGCGCAGAAGTGGTATCTATACCAGATACATAATAACCATTTGCTTACGTAATTTTTCGTTTGTATACATAGTCTGAAACTACAGATGGTAAGCTTTCAAATGATGCGTCATACATTGAAATCGAAAAAAAAATCAAGACGGCACGAGTATTTGAATGTTTGTTTGTATCATGTTTTGCTCAAGAATGGTGACTGCTAAAAACGCTGCTAGCGGCTAACGTTTCGTTCTAAAACGAAAGTATTGTAACGTCCCCACTTGGACAGTGGTTGAAATAATGACAGATAGCTTCTCTCATGTAATCTGTGCGTTTAATTGTAAACTATCTCATACACAACTTTCTTAGTTCACCCGAGCTCTCTCTCCCAACGGTCTCAATAACACACACAGCACCCGCCCCCCCCCCCCCCCCCCCGTGACCTCCACAAATCACAGGGGTGCATTGGCACACAACACAGTAACAGTGCGAACATGAACTGGAACTCAAGCATTAATGAACATTAATGAACAGGGTTGTTCTATCTAATTTATTATGTTTGTGTTATACTAATAAATGTAGATCCACACAGGTATACAAACTGAGCTCCGTTTACTGTCAAGTGCCATTCATTCTGACAACACACACACACAGTCGTAAAGCTCTAACAGAACGTGACGTCGTAAAGTGCAACAAAGTGCTGCAATGACATACTGTCGTACATAACAATATTGGTATTTGATCACCTTCTATATAAAATCACCTGCTCGGCTTTAATGACTTAACCGCTATTTAAGAAATTATATTTGTTTTCGCGTGCACGCGCAAAAAAAAACGCGCGCGCTGCGCCACTAATGTGAAAAATCCTGGAGGAAACACTGGAGTCATGGAACATCCCGAAAGACAGAGTGCATGTGATACTTCGGGACAATGCCCAAAATATGGCAAAGGGCATGAGAGATGCTGGTCTACCCAGCTTAGGCTGCATGGCACACAGCCTGCAACTTGTCGTGAAAGAGGGACTGTTGTCACAGCGTGCCATCCGTGACATACTGGCTATGGGGAGACGAATTGTCGGACATTTTAAACATTCGTCTTTGTCTTATTCGCGTCTTCAAGACATACAGAAACAGCTTGGTCAACCTCTGCATAGATTGCAACAAGATGTAGAAACGAGGTGGAATAGCTCTTTTTATATGCTACAGAGTCTCCTCGAGCAGAAACGCGTGTTGCTGTCCTATGCAGCCGACTACGATTGGCCATGCACCTACAACTAGGGATGCACCGAACATTCGGCCACCGAATGTATTCGGCCGAATATCGCAAAATAAAGCACATTCGGTATTCGGCCGAATGTGTGAAAACACCGATTGTTTACCACCGAATAGTGGGCGTGTTTTGATGACGCAATCAAACAGTGTAAGCATCCCATGCTGCTCAGCGAATGAGACGAGCATTGACTGCATGCTGCTACATCTTATAATTAGCCTACAGAAAACATGTCGGCAGTTTGGGTTTGGAATAAGACCCAACATGGCTAGCTCCATAACCGTGGCTGCGTTCGTTGAAAAAAAAACTCGCTCTGAGAGCGCCGGGGCTAGGGGTGGGCATCGATGATCGATTAATTGATCGATAAGGTCTTGGTCGATCACAAAATATTTTGCTCGATAATCGTTAATATTATTATTATTATTATTTTTTATAATAATAATAATAATAATAATGGAAATTAGTTTGTCCACGTTATGTGTGAGAAATGAACTTTGCATTTGCCTTCGCATTGAATTTCACAACGCAGTACGGCATGACGGAAGTTCCCGTACGTTAGTGTAACCTGACCTCCAGTCCCAACTCCCGCTGTCCAGTCGCTGACAGCGGGAGTTGGGAGTTTCGTCCAGCAGCCGGTGAACGCCCGGTTGATCGAGTTTCATATTAAAAGTATATCTTCTCGGGGTGTCAGCGCGGTGGTTAAGGGCTCAAAATTACCGTATACTGATGGTGAATTTAGCAATAATAGTCTTATGTTTGTACCACCTCCATAACCGGTGTTATTCACGGGAAAAGCCGGTCAAGGAGGCACCCTTTGCAGGTCAATAACTTTGATTCTCCGGGGGTTAGGAAAATAATTCCAACGTGTCCGGATAGAGTAGAAGACAGGGAATCCAACACTATTTGAATGGAGACGATCCTCCACTCCTATCACCGTGGACACAGCAAGGAGCGAATTCCCGGATATAAATATTCCCTCGCCTCGCTGACAGCGGGAGTTGGGAGTTTCGTCCAGCAGCCGGTGAACGCCCGATTGATCGAGTTTCATATTAAAAGTATATCTTCTCGGGGTGTCAGCGCGGTGGTTAAGGGCTCAAAATGACCGTATACTGATGGTGAATTTAGCAATAATAGTCTTATGTTTGTACCACCTCCATAACCGGTGTTATTCACGGGAAAAGCCGGTCAAGGAGGCACCCTTTGCAGGTCAATAACTTTGATTCTCCGGGGGTTATGATAATAATTCCAACGTGTCCGGATAGAGTAGAAGACAGGGAATCCAACACTATTTGAATTTAGGCTACTCAGTACTCACTGCCTTGTTTAAGAGGATTGTTATCTGACTGTAGTGTCTAGTTAATGTGAATGAATGAATGTGTGCATTGTGCAATTCTGCAATAGCAACACAAATAAAGTTTTTTCCCCAAGGAAAACATGTTTGTTATTTCTGCCCTAGTTTTTTATTTTTATGAAAAAAAACCTTATTGATTAATCGATAATTGATCGTTAATTCGTTACGATGATCGAACAAAAAATGTTGATCGTTTGCCCACCCCTAGCCGGGGCGCACACTGGGTCCGACGTCATAAAGGGACCGAGCGATTCGATTGGACGAGAGGCATTCCGCGAGTGCTGATCAGATCCCCGGAGCGAGTTTACGAACGCACCCGGGCTGTCATCTGCTCACTGCGCCAACAGCACATAGCTGCTTAGTGTTCTACAACACCCATGAGTTCATAAGTAGGCTTACCGGTATATTGTTTTAAAGGGCAGCCAGTTATTCATTTGTTTTATTTATCCCTATGCACATTTTTGTTATATATTGTGTAACTGACATGCCATAGCTGACAAGCTACACATACATAAGTTATATACATACGTTATACAGACAGATTTAATTTGAGCAGTCAGTCAAGTATAGGCATAATGTTGTTTGTTTGTTTTCTAATGTTTTGTTAAAATGAAAAAAGTTTAAAACATTTTGTTAAATATGGTCTTTTACTAAAAGAAGTAGCCTAGTAAAAAGTAGGCTCAAAGCACTTTTATCCCAATGCACTTTTTTGTTGTAGGCCTACAAAGATTTTCTTTCAGCAGCTATTCAGGGAAAACAAAAACATTTAATTTGAATGATTTATTTTATTTATTGTGCTTTGTTGGTATAGACTGATGTCTGCTGGAATGTTCAATAAAAGTTATTTTTTTTCAATCTCAATTTCTTTCTTTGAGAAGCATGAATAAAAAGCAAAATGTATTTAGTTTATGCAATGATCAAATTAAAAACTGCCGATACACATTCGGTATTCGGTATTCGGCCAAGTGTTTCCTTAAATTCGGCTTCGGACAAGAATTTTCATTTCGGTGCATCCCTACCTACAACGCCAGTCAGTGGAAACTGATGGAAAATATAGTGTCACTACTTACACCATTCAAGGAGCTTACACGAGACATCAGTTCATCAACAGCGTCGGCAGCGGATGTTATTCCAGCCATCATGGCACTGACCCGTCTGCTCAAGACAAGTGCTGAAACTGACCAGGGTGTTAAGACGGCGAAAGAAACACTTTTGGAAGCTCTCCGAAAGCGATTCAGCCTCATCGAATCTGAGCCTCTCTACGTCCTGGCTACAGTACTTGATCCCAGGTGAGTAACATAGGCTATTTTATAGCCTATTTTTTTCTGTAGGTTTACCGCAAATAAATAAATGTCAGGCTAATGTTTTATTTCGTCATGAAAGGTACAAGGACCGTTACTTCACAAACGATGCTCTCAAGACCCATGCACGCACATTGCTTTCCGGTGTCCTGGCCACAAAAGCAGGTTAGAACAGTAGTGTAGAATAGAACGTTTAATTCGTCGTATACTGTATAACGAGTACAGAACTGTTAGGCCTGCGTTTAAATTATTGGCCCCGTTTGTCCCTACAGTGTCGTCAGAGTTAGACCCACCACGGACAGGCGAAGAAACGCACACAGAGCCTCCCCGCAAAGTGGCCCGAGCAGGGTCGTTGCAGGCCATGTATTCCAAAATATTGAATACTCAGGAGGAACAGGGTGCTCCCGACAGCTGTGATTCTGCAACCTTGCAGACTAAATTCTATCTCTGTGAGGCACCAATAGCACGAAGCGCACCACCTTTGGCTTTCTGGCAGGTCAATAAGGACCGTTTTCCAGCGCTTGCCGAGGCTGCCCGTGTGTATCTTGGCGCACCCTGCACAAGTGTTAACAGCGAGCGTCTGTTCAGCACAGCGGCACACATTATTGATGAGAAAAGAAATAGACTATCATCAAAGAATGCAGAGATGCTAATTTTCATAAAGATGAATTTACCCTCCATGCTTACAGAGTGAAGTTCATGCTCTAAAGCATTTAGAGTATAGGATAAGCATAGGACTGGGTCTGGCATTCATTTTGATATTCGTAGAAATTAGGCTACCTTTGTTCTTTCACATTCTGTTTGTTCTGTTCCATCTTTGTTCTTTCACATTTATTGTTTATTTGTATTTACAAATGTCATTGAAAATCTGAATTTAGAGTTGGGACTGAGGTTCAGATATTTTATTTATTATTATTTATTTATCTTACTGTATGTAGGCATTTGCCCTCCATGCTTAGAGTGAAGTTCAAGTGATATGAGACTTCCATAAATATTTTCATATAATGTCCCAATTTATTTTCCTTTTTTTACCAAGATGTTGGCAACTTGTATAGCCTATTGTTAATTAAAAGAGGTTACATTCAAATTAAATGTGTCATTTAGCATTTGTCTGATATACTGTATATTGAAGTAGGCTATATATATATATATATATATATATATATATATATATATATATATATATATATATACACTGAATAATTATTTTGAGGGCCTATTCAGGGGGCAGGGGGAACATTGATTGGATGACACAGGTGGACTTGAGTGAGGATTCCAAGGGCAGGAACACAGGTGGATTTGATGATTGGACACGTGGACTGGGCAAAACAATGAACACCTGGGGAAGACATATAACTGAACAGAAAACATAGGAGGACGTAACAGTATGTAAACCATGAAGGCCACGTTTATGATGTCTTTTATACAGCCATATCGACTGACTTGGGCTTCAGGCCCTAACTGGGTGATAGGCCAGACTTTTACTATGCCATAACAATGGGTCTGCGTTTGCTTGGTGCCTAATGGATCAAAACTTTTGTCTAAAAAGCTAAAAATATGTAGGCTATCGAGTCAGTAGGCCTACAGTTATGTATGTAAAAAAAAAATCGGTATCGGTAGATCTTGAGGAAAAAGAATCGGTGATCGGTATCGGCCCCAAAAATCCAGATCGGAGCATCCCTACCCACAACCACTTACTTAGATGATGTTCATGCATAAGCTTACAAGAACAGTTGAAGTCTTAAGTTGGTTGAAATCACCAAAACTAATGTTTTAACCACTCCACATGTTAAGAAGCTGGTAAGTCGGTTAGGGCGTCTACGTTGGGCATGACAAGACATTTTTCAAACAATTGTTTACAGACAGATTATTTCACTTTCACTACATCACAATCCCAGTGGGTCAGAAGTTCACATACACTTAGTTGACTGTGTGTGCCTTTAAACAGCTTGGATTCCAGGAAAGTATGGCTTTAGAAGCTTCCGATAATATAATAATAATAATAATAATAATAATAATAATAATAATAATAATGTTTTATTTGCCATGCAATTAACTTGTCAATCAATTGCTGGAATGTGGTATTAATCTATTTATTTTTGTAGGCACAGATAGGCTGATTGACTTCATTTGAGTCAATTGGAGGTGTACCTGTGGATGTATTTTAAGGCCTACCTTCAAACTCAATGCCTCTTTGCTTGAGATTATGGGAAAATCAAAAGAAATCAGCAAAAGACCTCAGAAAAAAATGTGTGGACCTCCACAAGTCTGGTTCATGCTTGGGAGCAATTTCCAAATGGCTGAAGGTACCACGTTCATCTGTACCAACAATAGTACACAAGTATAAACACTATGGGACCCCGCAACCGTCATACCGCTCATGTTCTGTCTCCTAGAGATTAATGTACTTCGGTGCGAAAAGTTAAAATCAACCCCAGAACAACTGCAAAAGACTTTGTGAAGATGCTGGAGGAAACAGGTACAAAAGTGTCTATATCCAAACGGGTCCTTTATCGACATAACATGAAAGGCCGCTCAGCAAGAAAGCCACTGATTCAAAACAGCCGTAAAAAAGACAGACTACCGTTTGCAACTGCACATGGGAACAAAGATCTTACTTTGTGGAAAAATGTCCTCTGGTCTGATGAAACAAATTTAACTGTTTGGGCATAATGACCATCGTTATGTCTGGAGGAAAAAGGGGGAGGCTTGCAAGCCAAAAAACACCATCCCAACCGAAGCATGGGGTGGCAGCATCATGTTGGGGGGGTGCTTTGCTGCAGAAGGGACTGGTGCACTTCACAAACTAGATGGCATCATGAGGAAGGGAAATTATGTGGATATATTGAATCAAGACATCAGCCAGGAATTTAAAACTTGGTTGCAAATGGGTCTTCCAAATGGACAATGACCCCAAGCATACTTCCAAAGTTGTTGGAAAATGGCTTAAGGACTAGAAAGTCAAGGTATTGGAGTGGCCATCACAAAGCCCTGACCTCAATCCTATAGAAAATGTTTGTCAGAACTGAAAAACAGAAAATAGAAGAAAAAAAAGAAGCGAGCAAGAAGGCTCACAAACCTGACTCAGTTACACCAGTTCTGTCAGGAGGAGTGAGCCAAAATTCCACCAACTTATTGTGGGAAGTAGGGGTGTAAATCACCAGCTTCATCACGATACGATATTATATCGATTTGTTTGTATGACGATACAATGTTTGACGATATCACAATGTCAGTCACGATACGATTTCGATTCGATTCGATTCAAGATCGATATGACGATATGATCGATATGACGCAATATCATATGCCAATCTAACACAATTATCCACTCACAAAAACAACTAGAATATTATTTGACCATTTTATTTGTGAGCTCTTCCAGGTATCCAGCATTTAAATCATATTGGGCCGGTTTCAGAGACAAGGCTTAAGCCTAGTCCTGGACTAAATCACACTTTCAATGTAAAATCACCATTGAAGATGTTTTTTAGTCCAGGATTAGGCTTAAGCCTTGTCTGTGAAACCGGCCCATAGTATTATACAGTATTCTTCTGTTACAAAAAGAAAAATAGACCCATTCACTAGTCTCACAAACCTACAGTATATTTGTGCAATAATAATAAATAATAATAAAATAATAATAAATAATAAGTGCAAATGCAGTACAGTGCAGTACATCTTATATACATTCTTCTTAACCAAAATAAGTTAAGTATATCCTCCAGTGTTATATAATAAGTATATCCTCCAGTGTTCTTCTTTGGGAGGTTTTTCTTCAAAAAAACTAACTGATCAACATGTTCAGGACAAACACTACGCTCTGAACGCAGGTCAGGATAATTTTTAATATAGGGCCATCCATCACACTTCCTCTAGGAAGCACTGATCTGATATGATGTGTTGATTGGTGAAAGGTAAGGCTATGCTTGGACAGTCATGTTAGATCACTGATTACGGGAGTAATGATTTACCTGTAGATTTTATCAATAGGAATTTTGTTCAGGTTTATCCAATGAAATTGGACAAGCAAACCGGAGTAAAGTAAGTAAGGTCCAACCTGCAGCCTTTGCCCATTCATAAGACAGATGCTTTGTTACAGACCAGAGCGTTGACCAATCACAGTCGGCTAGACTAGAGCATTGACCAATCACAGTCGGCCGTGGGCGGGCTTGGCAGTCGCAGCTAAAACCGCTTCGCTGTTCTCCGCCGCAGTCACAAAATGCAGAACACACAGTGTGCAGCGCTCTTTGACTTTGTAATTTGCCGCTGCTAGTCGCGCGCTGCACGGAAATGGTGACAGTCACGCAGAATGTGCCATTTCAAAATAAAGGTGTATCTTTAAGATGACGATATAGATCGATATTTTTACATTGCATCGATGTAATCAGATCGTTAGTCAATGAATCGATGCATCGATGTGAATCGATGTATCGTTACACCCCTAGTGGGAAGCTTGTGGAAGGCTACCTGAAACATTTGACCCAAGTTAAACAATTTAAAGGCGATGCTACAAAAAAGTGGATGTAAACTTCTGACCCACTGGAAATGTGATGAAAGAAATAAAAGCTGAAATAAATAATTCTCTCTACTATTATTCTGACATTTCACATTCTTAAAATAAAGTAGTGCCTCTAACTGACCTAAGACAGGGAATGTTTACTAGGATTAAATGTCAGGAATTGTGAAATACTGAGTTTAACTGTATTTGGTGTATGTACTTCCGACTTCAACTGTATATGTGTGTAGACAAAAATAACACACATTATGTACATTTATGGCCTAATATTACCGTATTCAGATTATTGGGCCGTAACACGCTATACTGTGCTGGCACAGATGTTTTTCTTTCACTTTTCAACAGTTTGAGTTGTTAAAAGTGTGCTCAGCTGGCTCCACAAGTACAACATATCTGGCACCAGCCTTCTTGTATCCATGCTGAAGTGCGGGCAACAGTAACAATGTCTAAACTTGCCGGTGTTGAGGGCGTGATGTTGTCTAACCACGCTTGTCTACTCGGTGGTGATAATGCATAATATTTTACTTCAGCTGCCACCCTAACAGGGCTGTGATGAGCAATGTGAAATGAAAGCAGGCTGTTCAATACCAAGCCTTTACTCAATGAGGACCAGTTCAGGATAGCACCGCTTGGGTCGGCCCCATATGGCCTTTTTCCATCAGCAGACCACCCCAGGTCAGGTCGGGTCACTTTAGCCCACTATAGCCCGCTTTTAAACAGTTCTGGTTTTCCATTATACACACAGACCCGGAGCTAGTAGGAGGAGTAGACGATAGTAGGCGGAGTTACGCGTCATAACATTCACGAGACACAACACAGCAACAATAGCAGAATGGAGGAACTTGCAACTATCCTATGCCTTTCCCTCGGCATGTGGTATATTATTAACCGTGGTTTTTTGGAGAGAAAAGAGAGAAGACAGAAGAGCGAAGACAGAAGGAAGGGTACTCGAAAGAGGAATGCTGAAAAGAGAAAGAAACGTATGTGGGCTATCGTAAGGAGATGGCTACTATTTTACCTCACTGACTGTAGCATCATTGTTATGTTCAGCATAGAGATGGCTACTGCCTGATTGTCTGCATGTTTGAATCATTTCTATTGGATTTTGTTTTACACATATGTTGTTCTACACATAATAAAGACATGTTTTTTGAACCCTTAAAACCACTGCCTTCACTTGTCTGCTTTATGAACTGTAGTATCATTGTGTGCCGTGTTTCACGGACAAACACGGTGCCGTTTGCGGGTTAATAACTTCGGTTTACCGGGGGTTAGGATAACAATTCAAACGTGTCCGGAAAGAGGAGAAGCCAGGGAATCCAAAAGTTTTTGAATGGAGTCGATCCTCCACTCCTATCACCGTGGACACAGCGCGGAGCGAATTCCCTGTTAAAACCGGCATTTGACTCATGAGTGAACAGCGAAAATGGCTGGACGGCAGCGGGTGAACTCGCGGTTCATCGAGTTTACGGTTAAAAGCATAACTTCTCGGGGTGTCAGCGCGGTGGTTAAGGGCTCAAAATGACCGTAGACCGATGGTGAAGTTAGCAAAGGAGTATTGTGTTTGTACCACCTCCACAGCCGGTGTTATTCACGGACAAAGACGGTGCATAATAGCGATTTTTGTGTTGTTCTTGTTGTAAATAAAAGTTCTATGATTCATTGAAATGACATTAAACTAAGATAATACGATGGTCAGCATAATTTTTCGAATCTTTATTAATAAGCTATTACAGAAACTGTAGTGACATTTTCCAAGAGTGAATGTGGTATTTCAAGATGGCGGTTAGTGAAGAAATCTATGGGATGGGACATGGGCTGTTACGATTATTCGACGTCGTCAACGTCATCGACTACGCCAATACGTCGGTTAGCGTAATATGCGTCGGTTAGTCGTAAATAAACAAAATGGCGTTTTTTTTTTTTACCTTTATTTTACCAGGCGAGACAATTAAGTGTATGAGTGAAAAATGGATAGCTACTAGCTAATGTTACACAAGCAATGTAGCTCACCACAGTTCGTATGTCTTGTCTTCTGGTGTTAGTAACGTTAGCTATGTAGCTGGCTAGCTACGGTAGCCTATTGTCATTGTGGTGCGAGCACCTACTGTACGTTATCTAGCTCGTAGCTCGCATGCTACGTTAGCATCAATTTAGCTAATCATAACATAGCAGCGAGAGTAACGTTAGCTAGCTATGTGTTGTGGTGATGGACAGACTTCTAAATGGCCATGTTGGCATTCAAGTTGGCTAAACATAGCAGTGAGGTGGAGACAAATACGTTTATTTGTTTATTTTTTTTAACAGTACAAAAATAATCGTTAGACTTATCGATAAATTAGTCGTTAGACTAATCGATAAAATAATCGCTAGATTAATCGTTAGAAAAATAGTCGTTTGGGACAGCACTAAACGATTTCCATTGACCAATCAACGGTGTGCAGCGTCACACGTCACACGCAGCCTGGCAAAAAGATCCGGATATGAACATTTAGACCCTGGGGTCGATGTGGAGCTAAAGAAGCGAGCCGAACCGACCTGACCCGACCCGGAACGACATATGGAAAAGGGGAAAAGAAGCGGGCCGGCCCGGGCTGGCCTGCTTTGGCGCTGTAATGGAAAAGCACCATTAGTTAATGTGTGATGCTGGCCTTGTGACCTCTGACCTGGTAGAGTTCCTCCAGGTTGTACTTGATGGAGGTGCTGTTCTGGATGGCACCCACTGCATCTCGTAGCTTCAGCCAAGTGTCCTCAGTGTAGTTCTCTGCTAACTTTGGCCTGTCTGTGAAAAGAGGCCACATGAGACAACATGAGACCAAGACAATCAAGGAAACACAATGCAACCAAGATCACTTTTTCCAACGTGTTGACGTTCCTCAGTGTAGGAGAATGTTCCAGACTATTCACACAAGACAAGGAAGGATTGTTCGAGTTTGTTTACAAACACCTGACAGCAGTGTCAGCAAACCATGTAAGAGGAGATGTCATGAAATACAAGCCATTTCACCACCTACAATTGTTTCTCCTCAGCCAGTATGATTAAGTATAAAAGTTGGCTACAGATGATGTTAACAGAAATGCTGGGCCTAGTGTCTAGCTAACAACGAAAATGTATTTACACATTTAGCCATCATCACATTATGGTCAATGACGCTAGTCTTGGTATCATTTCGCAATCTAGCTAAGTGTCTGGCATGTAGTTCAGCAGGACACACGGCTAGCTGACTGTCAGTAGCAAGTATCACGCAAGGTTAGCAAGCTAACGTTAGCCAGCGGTAGCTACCTTTGAAATTCTTTATAACCAATTTCTTCGAGGCGCCAGTTTTGTTGGAGGCTAGTGCGGATGTCCTCGTCACTCCGTTGTTGTTGTGCTCCGTCAGGGCAGAGAAGTTGGCTTTCTTGTCCTGTCGTATGTCTTCTGCCATGATGAGAGAACGCAGGAGGCCGTTGTTGTGACTGATGGCTGCTGTGCTAGCCTGTCAACGACACAGGAGGTGTTCTTGGTTTTCTTTGACTAAAGTTGGATTATAGCAACAATCCTCCCCACAGCTGATTCTGTTGCTTAAACAAACCCACGAGTCAGATCGACCCCTTGCTTATGTAAAAAGCAGGTAGCTATTCTCAAAGCACATACAACTCCGGGAAAGTTTTGGGAACTGAACAACTGAAGAATAATATGATCTTTCGCTCCACGTTAGCCAGCCGTCATGCTAGCGCTGGTCACAACGAGGGCGTCCACAGCGTCATTCCCTGGCCCATGGGAGTTTAAATGTAGGCAGATGCTATTTGTTGTATCTTTAGAATCCCATGTGTGAACGAAAGTTCAAATTAAATCTACAATATCAGCGACACCATCGCTAGGTAGCTTACTAAAACAGTGGCGTTAGCCACACCGCTAGCTAACATAACAAAATGGCTTTTTACCTCCCCTTTCACAGATGCATCCTGGGAACGCTTACAGAAAGGCCCCGTACTAGACATGCAGACTACATTCAGCAGTGTGTGAATACGGGTTTCACTAGGGTTGATTTTCTGTTTTTTATTATTATTATTATTATTATTATTATTATTATTATTATTATTAGCTAATTATACAGAATAACGTTTATATTAAACTAAATATATATTTTTTAAACACATTTGTATTTTCTCTCTCTCTCTCTCTCTCTCTCTCTCTCTCTCTCTCTCTCTCTCTCTCTCTCTCTCTGATTATCAATATATTAGACATAATAGTCACATTACACATTTATTGGCCTCCTTAAACTCTCTTGCCTGTACTCCAGTGGAGGTAGAAGTTAAAGGACAATACATAGACAATACATAGAATGGAATATTTGATACCATTGCATTGGATGCTTAAACATACATTCCATGTATTACAATGAGCCTATCGTCCACACACACACACACACACACACACACACACACACACACACACACACACACACACACACACACACACACACACACACACACACACACACACACACAGTGTTTCACATTCTGTTCCTTAACCCTGTTAACCCTTTATTTCCTCCAACTAAGACTCTTTTTTTATTGCTTAACACTGTGTGCACATAGACTGCGCAATGCAGTTGAAGTGCGCTCAATTACTCTCTGTGCAGTCTGTGAAAGCGGCAGAACTTGTGCAGCTGCAGTCAGACACACAAGTCAGCTGCACAAGTTTCGCCGCTTTCACAGACTGCACAATGTGGTTTAGGTGTGAAGGCCATTGGTTTCAGTGTGATATGCAATATATGATTGTGACTTGGTAGCTGAGCCTGTGTTGCAACTCGGATGCCTGTGAAAAATCGTACCGATATAAGCTGTCCATTCAGATTTGAGTTATTTATGCCTGCAAACAGCAAACAGCAAACAGCATGATCCAAGACTGTTTCATCTGCACTAATGTGAGGGTCTATAGGAAAGTGATTTTCGAGTCAATAGAATAGAATAGTATTTTGTAAATGTTTTAATATCTTGTGAAAATAAAGTGTCCTTGATGTCCACTTTACCATCTCCTCTTCCTTAGCATCAGAAAATGTCATGCGTTCATACTGTAATGGTCTGCACTTATATAGCACCTTATTCCAAAGCGCTTTACAATGGCTTCTCATTCACACACACATTCACACACCAATGGTGGCAAGCTACCATGCAAGGCACCGGCCCGCTCATTGGGAGCAATTTGGGGTTCAGTGTCTTGCCCAAGGACACCTCGACACGTGGCCAGCCGAGGATCAAACCGCCAAACCGCTGACCTTGCGATCATTAGGCGCCGGCTCTACCTCCTGAGCCACAGCCGCCCAACATTCATACTGTGAACATATCTGAGATGTTAGCATTTGACGATAAAGCTGGAGGTTCAGTAATGCATGCAGTCCGTATTAGGCTGAAATAAGGCAGTGTATAGGCTACAGGGCAGAAGAGTGCAAGTGCGCAACGTATGTCATAATCCGGTATGGTCCCATAAAAGGGTGATAGAGTGAAAGTGAAGTGACTGCATTCTTCAGCAGGAATGAGAGTTACATCTGGGAGTCTCCCCTTCTGAGGGACTTCCTCAGAGAGGACTCAGTGGAGTCGTCGTTGAAGACCCTCACAATGGTCGAGACAAGCGATGCATGGATGGTGCGTCCCAGCCCCCGAGCAGCGAACACGTACAGGACGGGGTTCAGAGCACTCTTAATGTAGACTAGGTACAGGGACACATACGCTCCCATGAACGAGGCCCTGTACAGCCCCGCCATCTTGGGCCGTCCGGCCGCCAGCGCCCGCAGGAACCGACAGGTGAAGTATGGGACCCAGCAGGTGAGGAAGAGGAGCATGGTGAGGAAGAGGACTGTATACAGCCTGGCCATCCGCCGGGAAGAGAAAGAAGAGGATATAGAGGAGGTTGGTGTAGCGCCCCCTGCCTGTCGGGCGGTTAGCAGCACGGCTACATTACTCCCCAGGAACACCAGCAGAGGCAGCATGAAACCAGCTACCGTCTCTGTGATGAAGAGGCCCAGGCTGGGCTTGTCGCTCTCTAGACACTGACTAGTACCATTCATCTCCACCAGGACGGCGCTGTGGAGGTAGGGGGCGGCCAGCGCTGCAGCTAACACCCACAGCAGAGCGCAGACCAGCGGGACGGCCCAGCGGGCGCGTGTCAGGCTGGCCCACATGGGCCTCAGCAGACACAGGCAGCGCTCCAGAGCCACGGCACACAGCAGGAAGGCTGCAGCGTAGAGCCCCAGGCCCCGCAGGAACATCACCAGCCTGCAGAGGGCGTCACCCAGGGCCCAGCTGTAGCCGTTGGCCAGGTAGGCGAGCATGAGTGGAGTACGCAGGAGAAGAACCAGGTCGGCCAGCGCCAGGTTCACCACGTACACACGGAAGCTACTGGCGCCTCTCGTCTCGCCCTCGCCGCTGCTGCCCCGGCGACGCAGGCGGCCGTGCCGACGGAGGGCCAGCGCCCACACCACCAGGCCGTTCAGGGGCACACCCACCTGGAACGACAATGTCATAAATGCTTTGATTCAAATTGAGTACATTGGTTATCTATAGGTGTTAACCCAACATAAAAGGGATTGGCAAAAACAGCTCCCTAGATACGTGTGTAACTGAAAGGTTTACAATTGCATATGTGAAAAAGACGTCAGGTTATTGAAAAAAGTAGCCCCGCAATTCAAGTTGCTCCAACTGAGTCTCGAACATCTAACCTCTGACTTGACAACACACATGACCAGCTTCTCATATACCCGATGTTAACCAGCTGCGCCATCGAAAAGCTAGCAACTCAACAGCATGGGTGGGGGTATTTGAACTTGAGAAATGTATTTACCATCTCGACTTGTTTACATATTGTCACTTTCTTAAAATAATGGCTTACGTCACTTTTGAGGAAAATTATGTTTTTGCCTAAATATCATATATTCTAGATTTGGTTCAGTTTACTCTGTTTTTCGCAAAACTTGAAAATATGACTTAAGCCAATATTTTAAGAAGGTGACCATATGTAAGATATAAGCATATCATATATTTACTTATATTATAAGCAAGAGGGTAGTACTCCACCTTGCCCTCTCATAGGCTTGTTGGAATTTTCACCGTCGGCTAGGAGAAGGATCTGGGGGGTTGTGTCTGGACAGGGTCAATGGTGGAGACACTCACCAGGAAAATTAGTACTGTGACTACCATCTGAGTCACTCTGCCCGCCTCCTGGCCCCAGGTGCTGCGGTTGGGGCCTCCCGGGCTGCCTGGGCTACGGGGACTAGACAGGAAGTTTGCCAGGGCATCTAGAGGGGACTGGCTGGCATTAAAAGACGCCATTGGATCAAATGCAGACCTGGGGCTGTAGAGAGGAGACAGAATATATACCACAAGGCTCTTCTCAGCAATAAGCTTGATCAGACTAAAGTGTCTAAAAAGGAAGGGAGGTGTGTCATCATGGCAAAGGGATGTGGTAAATGGTCTGTCGGTCTGTGAAGCATCTGTCCCTTTTCTGAAAAAATACTTGTGATATTATGTGGGTTCATGACAATGATGATTCACAATAGCATTCAACAAAGCTTGGTACAAACCCCTTATTGGGTATTATTATTGTAAGTTTTTCGGTTAATCTGGCATTTAGAATATTGGTAATGATGAGTAACAATATACCTAAATGATAGATATTAGCCTACTAAATGTTTTTCATTAAGCACTTATCTCTTCCATCAAAATCTCCTGATCAGAAAGACATTCTATCGTTGTACAGTATTTAGGTAGGGCAGCAGTGCTTGAACAATGAGTCAGTGATATGATTTAGACCAAAGAAATGCCAGCATTTCCTTTCACATCCATTCCTCCAACAAGCCACAGTCCCAGAGTTAACCTGCGCTTCCCCACACCTCTCCCTCTCCCCATTTCACCTGTCTAGACCAGGCCTGTCCGCATGGAACAGACATGCTCACCAGGTATGAAACATCTTATGCCACAGAACACACCCATGTTGCCTCACACATTCTCCTATGATGATACAATGAAGTAAGTATTGACTTTAACTAATATACGCATACAGTATCAGTTTAAGTTTTACGGATCTTGTAAAGCCACAAACAATTGTTTTACAAAGACATAATAAAATATCTTCTGTTGTAAAAATATACAGTATGTTATGAAAGTTTTGTGACAGATATGGTAGTGAAATAGAAGATGTTGTCTCTTACCAGCTGCTTTGCCTGAAGCCCTGTATGTGTGTATGCGTGTGTGGGTGAGAAGGAGAGTGAGAGAGAAGGAAGGAGTGCCTCCTGTATTCATCATGATTGTGTGTGCATGTGTGTGTATGTGTGCATGTGTGTGTGTGTGTGTGTGTGTGTGTGTATGTATGTGTGTGTGTGTGTGTGTGTGTGTGTCTGAGGGGGGGGTCCTCTTTTTTTATGATTGTAAACTCATCTCATTCTAAAGAAATGTTCCAATTTCTATGGTGCAATCTCCACAGGAAAGGGCTTGCATTAGGATAAGGATTAGAATGTTTCCCCTACTCATATCAGCATATCAAATCTGACCATTTCTTTCTGTAGAAGACACAGTAGCAGCCTTGTACGGATCTCACCCCCACTGCACAACCATGTTTATATTAGAACTGCTTTCATGTGTGTTAGATGCTAGTTATCACAATCATTTAATGCATCTAGATTCGAGATACAATAAGGTCAATTGTTATGCATGCCTTGAAGATCTGATGTCATTGGATTAGTAGGTTGCAAGGTATAGATAAAAAGTAGTTTTTATCTGTGCCATCCATAAACATGTTGATGCAACTTTGATGAAGAGCCCTTGATTTCTGTATTTTCTAAATTCTGTTTATAGAATATTTAGTGAGACTACCTCCTCTGTGAATCTCTCCTGCCCCCATTCCCTCACTCCCTCTCTCTCTTCATTATAACAAGTGTCCAGCAGGTGGCAATGTGTCCCCTCACAGTGGTGTAGAAGTGAGTCTTTATGTGGGACACATACTCTGCCTGCAAGCTGGTATGTGAATGGTTGTGCCTCTTGATATCGGTGTGTCAGGATCTAAAGCAGCAGTGATGGGAAACTGATGTGTGTATGTGTGTGTGTGTGTGTGTGTGTGTATCTGTCTGTCTGTCTGTCTGTCTGTCTGTCAATCTGTCTGTCTGTCTGTCTGTCTGTCTGCTTGTGTATGTCTTTGTCATGAAGGTGGTGTCTGGTGTGATGAGCTTTGTCTTGTTTTCAAGACGGCAGGAGAATGACATTAGAATACATTACAATAGCATCAAATATGACTAAATACTGCATCTCCATTAGTGTAATTACTATAAATGCTACAGATGGAGGAGGAGGGAGGAAGAGGAGGGATGGATTTGCTGATGATTTGGCAACACTAGCACACACCCACCAACAGATGCAGGAAAAATCACACAAGGTAATGCAAATCAACAACAAAGAACAACACACCAATAATCATGGACCAACACCAGATAGAGGACGCAGTTAGTTTCACATACCTCTGGAGTATGATTACTGTGGACTGAGGATCGGAGGAGGATGTCAAAGCCAGAATTGGAAAAGCAAGGACAACATCTTAAACAAAATCTGGAAAACAAAAAACTCACTCAGGACCAAACTAATGTTCAACTCAAATGTCAAATCCACTGAAACCTGGAAGATAACCACCAACATACTCAACAAACTACAGACATTCATTTACGCCTCCGACGCCTCGTGGGAATCTACTGGCCCAACACCATCCCAAACAGCAACCTGTGGGAACTCAGCAAACAAGAAACAATCCAAATCAGGAGGAGAAAATGGAACTGGATAGGCCACACACAGAAGACCAAACAAATCAGAGCACAAGACCGGGAGGGGATGGAGGGGTTTCATCGATGGCCTATGTTCCCTAGGGAATTTAAAGTAAGTTCTACTTTGACCGAAGTAGTGTAATTATAAATGATATAGGTCCCCACTGACTTCACAGAGATGGGAAGACTATTGGAGAGAGGGAGGAGGAGAGGGAGAAGGAGGAGAGGAGGGAGGAAGAAGAGGAAAGGAGAGGGTTAGCCAGAACAATTGACTCTGCTTTCGTTTCGCTTCAGTAAGGTTCTCCCACAGATTCAAGCACATTAGAAGAAAAACCACATGTGAAAAGGAACCCAAGCGCAGAGGTTCTGCCTTGAGGCTGTGAATGACTGTTCCTCTGAGCCCATGCTAAATGTCATTGTGTCAGGGTCTAAATCAGCAGTGATGGGAAACTCTATGTGTGTGTATGGTGCGTGCACATGTGCGTGTGTGTGTATGTGTGTGTGTGTGTGTGTGTGTGTGTGTGTGTGTGAAAATCCCCAACCGTAGCTCATTCCTATTAGATCATTGCACTTTCTGATAGTTCAGTTAATCATTAAATGACTTTCAAATGCATTTCTCATAACCAGTAAACCCATTGGCATCAGTAAACTCATCTAGCCTATTGTTCATTTGTAATTACTGTATATTCCAGTACAATTCTTATCAGATATACATTTCTACTGTTGGGAGTTTTCTGGGTGTCAATTCATTTGAACAGAAAAAAAAGAGAGTGTGAGTAAGAACATTTGATTACCAGCAAATAGACTTTCAGTGGTAGAACACAATTTTTCAATGTGCCATATAATGTAATAATTAGGATCATTTAGGATCCAATTGTTTGTTATTTCATGTATTAATGTTTGAAGACATATGGAAGATCCCCATGCCAGGAATTGAAAAAGAGAGGTGGTCTGACAAGTGAAATAGGAGGTTACACTGGAGGCTCCTTTTCAAAGCATACAGGTGGAGTCATGGAAGGAGAATATATACCTATATTGGTATAGGTTGAGACATTTTTAACCTTTTAACCTTTGTTCAGCCATATCAGCCAAGTCATTGAGAATTGACCCATTACCTGGATGTGTAGAAGTGTGAAAAGCTCCAGATCTTTGAGGGACCTTTTCTCTGCTTAGTGATTTCAGGTGTACCAACATTCAAATACACATCTTAAAATTTCCAATTTCAATGTATGACACATCATTTGAAAGCATACAATCTGTCCTTCGGTAAAAAAATGAAAAATGACCTTTGCTACTTGTTCCCCAAAACACCAGCTGCTGTCACAAATGACCTTTTAGCATGATGATATGTATGTGGTTCTGTATACATGTGGAGCTTTTCTTCTTCCCACCGCTCAGATTTACGGTAGCCCACCCACACTTCTCACAAATCCAATTTTAGACTAACGGTGTAACAGGAAGTCCCAACCCATCTCCTGGTTCGGATCAGTTAACCCACAAACAACCGCAGGTGAGATCTGAGTAATTTACGTGCCCCTAACAAAGACCTGACAATTTTGTGACAGGTTTTGATTAATAGGTCCCCATCTCGGCCATTGTGAAAGCTCGCAATCGAGCCAAACAAGTCTTGTTGTGAAAAAAATTGTTTTCCGGTTTTTGGCATAGGACGACAAACGAAGCGATGAAGAACCCACTCGATATCATATCCAACAGTTTTACATTCACTAAATACCTACATTTAGTTAGCAAAGTCGGGTGGGGGGTATTATTCGTATTATTGTGGCAGTGTGTGTAGCCACGCCCACTCCAGCTGTATTTAAGTAGCCACCTGGACCTGTTGATGGATGGATGCTGTGTTCTTGGGTATGTTTTAGTGAGTTACATGTGTTGTATACTAGGATTTTGTGTTGTTTACTTAGGATAGCCAAACAGTTATTTGTTGTTTTGTGAGTAAGGTACCGTAGATAGCGCTGTTGTTAGCATCAGTTATCAGACCACTGAAACTGCTCACCACAATTATGCCACCCCTCTACAAAACTAATGAGATGGTGGGAGGAAGAAATACGTTGTCAAAGATAAAACATAATGAATAAATACATTTGTTGCAGACCTACTAAACATGCAACATACTGTACAGTATGTTTCATGCACCATTTTAGTGTGTGTGTGTGTGTGTGTGTGTGTGTGTACCAGCTAGCCAAACAAGTGTTAGCTTGTTAGCTAGATAGGTAGCTTTGTAAGAGATGTAATAGATTATAGAAAAAGTAAATGCTTTTGTAATGAACGGTAATCAGGGTTTTTCCTGCATAGAGAATTTTGAGGCGGCCGCCTCCGTCATATTTCTAGCAGCTCTCGACAAAACTCTGACAGTCGTATTTTCTACGGTGGATTTCTGTCATTTCTAACTGCAATTGCGTGGTGGTGGGGGCGCTGTTTCGCAAATAAGTTAGCTTTCGTTTTTGCTAGCGAAATAGCTGATAGTTGATATTGACTGCTCAAGGAGAATACATATTTGAAAGTACAGAATGCCTGAGAGCCTTATATTGCATTGTATTACATTATATTTTGATTGGTCATCTGGTGCCTGAAATTTGTGTTACAGAATGAGGAGGTGAGAGGTTCTGAGAGATGAGACCTTGATTAGAGTCACCAGCACTTCAGGTATTTGTCATTGTCATTGTATAAGCTATTCTATTTTATGAAGATAGTAGTAGGCTATTTCTTATTTTTTAGTGAATTGCCATGAATTTTACTCTCTTGTACTTGTAATGGGACTTAATAAACTTTTGGCACACATGGCAATAAAATGATGATGAATCATGAATCTTGAATTATTATTATTATTATTATTATTATTATTATTTAGCTATTTAAACGTGTCAGCCCTGCAATTTAGCTTCCCGAGGGTTAGCTGACAACCCCACTGACAGATGACAGGTAGGTAATGACAGGTAGTGTAATGGGGGAGTGGTTGTCTTGAGGGTGTGGTTGTCTTGAGGGAGTGATTAGGGTGGAGTTAACCAGCTATTGTTCCCACCCATTACCTCTGTGAAAATGTCTCTGAAGAAGTTTGAGGCTAGATATCTCAGTACGGTGGTTCAGGGGGTATCACCATTAAACTATCCATGACTTCTTCAACTTGTTTCAGATTTCGATGTATGACACATCATTTTAAAGCTTACAATCTACCCTTTCATAATCTGGAAAAAACAGAAAAAAGATTTTGCCCTAGTTGAGGACTTTTTAACCATGCCCTGTCACCTATGTGTCCACAGAGAACACAGGAAGAGAAGGCCTTTGTGCCTTGTTTCATTGGTGAGCCTGGTAAATTAGTAAAAACAAAAGTGGGTGCACAGATCTGAGGTTTTGCCACCCACGACTCTGTGGGTACTTACCCAACAGTATATTAGACACACAAAACTATTCTATTTCAAAACATTCCTTGAAAACGAAATTGATACCTAATGTTATCAGTGTTTTCAATGACATCTTGTCAAGACGTAAAGCATCATGTATATGTCATAGGTAAGAACTGAAGGAGGCCATATTACAGGACTGTATTCGTATAAAGAAAATAACAGGGTCATGGTTATTTTTTTTGTCCTACTGCCATTTTCTCTCCCTGTGAATTTCCCCCTTGATGTTGCATCTCTCATACACAGAATACTGGGGAAGGACCAGGGAAGGATTAACTGATTTATCACACTTTAACACACACACACACACACACACACGCACACAGACGCACATATGCACGCACACACACACACACACACACACACACACACACGCACACACACACACACACACACACACACACACACACACACACACACACACACACACACACACACACACACACACACACACACAGAATCAGAGACAGATATGACACCCAATATGGAACACAGGAAATGACATCATCTGTCTACGAAGTGCATCTTATGTATGACAGGAAAAGAGAGAGAAGCTAGCCACGTGGAACCCCAAAAGCAACAAGAAAAAAGAGGAAGAGTTTCACAGTACACAGTAAATGTCATTCTCCGTTATGAACTTTCACCTTGTTTTAATTTCGGTATTGATTTTATTCAGAGAAATTAACTTTTTCCACAATCCTGAATTGTTTCTCAGTGGTGAAGCAACATTTAGCCTGGTTAAGTTATCAGATATCAGAGAAAGAGAGAAAATGGAGGAGGAGGGAAGGAAGGAAGGAAGAGAGAAAGAGAGCAAGAGAGAGAGAAAGAGAGCGAGAGCGAGAGCGAGAGAGAGAGAGAGAGAGAGATTTGATCCTACAGAAGTGATCTTACCGAAAGCTATGCCTCATCACATTCATATTTGCGGTACATTGTAAATTTCCATCGTGCTGGGGGGGTCCCCTTTTCACTGTCTGTGTCTGTCCCCACCCTCTCAATCTTTCCCTTCAGTTTCAGATGACACACTTTTACTGAGCACACTTTATTATTTTTAATTTTTTTAATTTTATCCCTTTTTCACCCAATTTAGTATCCAATTATACCCAACCTAGTGTCCAATTATCCCCTGTCGCCTATTGTGTAGGATCGGCCGCACGCGCACCCCGTGGCCGGCAGCCCAGATGAGAGAGCCGATAGACTAGCTACCGGCCCCTCGAGCCCAACACTGTTATTCCGGCACCAGACGGGGGCGGTGTTGCGCGACGGATCCTTATCCGGAAATAGCCTATACCACCCTCGGGAGCGGCCGTCCAATATGCTGCTCCCCGTGGGCCCCGGCCATATCCGGGTCTGGCGAGACCGGGTTTCGATCCCAGTCCCCAGTGGGCAGCTTGCACCAGAGACTGATGCTTAGACCGCTGTGCCACCGCGGGGCCTTACTGAGCACACTTTTATTAAAATGTGATAGCTGAACAGAAACAACAGAGTGTGTATATAGGCCTATGTGATAAATGTCATGTGCTTGTCTTGGTTGATGGGAGTTGACAGACAAATTTCCCCAAGGGGATTCAATAAAATGGAAGACCTTACGATGACGGAAGGATTGAAGGAGATTGCTATAAAGGGTTGGGTTGATAGCACACAGTGTTGAAGTTCTCTTTTTCTTTTTGTCTGACAATAAAGTAAACTACACCATCCCTGGCATGACATGGTTGTTTCTGTTATGAATAATAACAATTCAGCAGAAAAATGTTAATCTTAATTGAGAAAGCAGGCAGATGTGAGTGAAGGGGGAACTACCTTGGCTCTTAAGAGAGGAATGATATGAGAGGGCTAGATGAGGTTGCTAGGCTATCACAGGGCAACATTGGAGGGACGTTTGATGCTAGCTGGGTCAATCCAGGGCATCGTATGCGAGAAATTAGGGTTTAGCGTGAAGGTGACAGTCATATAGAGGTTAGGGTCTGACTAAACCCTTTCGCTGTGAAATCCCTTGGTTGTCTCACTCCAACTGCCAATTAGACACCATCTTCATAATTCAGATAGTCAACTCAACACCAGCTTAACCTGATTCCCATAACTCCCTGGCCCCTCTGAAAATGAAGTCAATCACTTTCAGCTCATCCTCCCCCTGGTTCACCACTCCATGAAGCAGGCAGGCCGCCATCTTGAACAGTTGAGCAGAAAGTCTGGGCTCACTGTCCGCTCTGAAACCTTTCCCTTTACAATGACACTTTCCTGTTTTTCAAGGACAAGATTACCAAAATCAATACCCCCCCATGTCACTGATGACCTAATCGCGGCTGTCCCTGAAGAACGTCTCATCCACAACTACATGCTTCTGTGGATCCACCCCCCATCACTCTGAACCAGACTTGACTACTTGCTTTCTGCCCCTACCTCAATAGCATCTTCAACCAGGCAACTTGGTGTCATCAGGGTCAGGGTGTTGAGGGCCATGCACTCAGCTGATTCTGCTCACCAATAGAAAACACTTCATCCACCTGAATGGCGGGACCTCCGACACTGTTACTCAGGGCGTCCCTCAAGGCTCTGTACTCAGCCCCTTACTCTTCATCATCTACATACTCCCTCTTCTACAGATCCTCCGCAACCTGGACTTTAGGATCGCTGTTATGCAAAGGATATACAGATCTACGTCAGTACCAAATCCCTACTAAATCCTAGCCCATATTGAATCCTGGCTCTCAGCCATAAAGACCGGGATGCAACACAACTTTCTCAGACTCAACAGCTATGAAGCCGGAATCGAACCGGGGACCCTGCGGTTACATGGTCAGCGCTTAACCCGCTACGCCACCTAAGCGCCTAATGGGCCGTTTTCCCATTTCCTTCACCAGCCTCCTTCGCCAGCCTCCTTCACCAGCCTCTGCTGACTGCCACTCACTCCTTTTCAGTATCACCTCCTGTTCCCTCAATAAATGACAGATGGACGAGAGCTCAGCTGTCAGACTCCTCACCCACACCAAATCCTGGAATCAGTTGTTGAGAGGACATTCACCTGCACTGCCCCAGCCTCTGGAACTCACTCATCGCATCTATCATCCTTTAGAGCCAAGTTAAAAACCCACCTCTTCCAAAATGACATTCCCTAAATCTACTCCCTATTTGTTGTGAATTGTATGCCTGAGTTTTACGTTTAAGTCGTCTGTGTCTGATTGCTTTCTGTGTTCCTTGTCTTTGTCTTTATCTGTTCCTTTACCCGGGCTGCGCCCCGGGCCGATGTAAAAGTTGGATGGGGGGCGCATTATAAATGAAATTAACATAACATAACATAACATAACATCTATCCATGACTCTGAATTCATAACCATATTTCAATCCCGCCTCAAAACCCACCTGTTCTCCCTGACCTTTTCATAACCAACATATCACTTAAACTAGGCAATTTTCGTGTCATACAGTATGTATGCTATTTACATAGATTAGATCATATGTTATTTCCTCTAAAAAGCTTTTCTTCATCTCTACTAGACATATAGTAGTACTCTCCCCTTCTCGGGTGACTTTCCGTAAGAAGGGGAATTTGTGAATGAGTCACACAGACGCGTATATAAAAGGGACGCAGGCGCTCACATCTGTTACGAAGACGCTCATAAAGGAATACACTAACAGAGGAAGTGTGCTAGCTTGGCACCATGCGGGAGGAAGTTCATGACAGGTAATGTGTTGCTCTGTGAGACACAGACACTCTACATGATCCTCTACGGGCTATATTCTAACACATCTTGATGTCTTGACATCCTGTCAAGCCATGCAGATATAAAGTATCAGAATGCCGGGTTTGGGGCAGATCAAGTTTCTATGGCTTAATATCAGACTTGTGAAATAGCAGAAAACTATTGAGGTGTGCTTGACTTGGCTTGCTAATAAGATCATGTGCTCTGGTGTCTCATTGTACCATGGCTATAGTCTCAGCGATAATCTGTTAAATGATTGAGATTTATAGAATCATGTGTCATGATTCATATCTTAATGTATAATATCTAAATACCTGGATCTCATCTAAATGAGAATCTGGAATGTTTGTGTATGGTGGGCCACTAGTATGGGTTAAGATGACAGACTGAATTATATTTCTGATGAGTGGTTGCGAGGCCTTCAAGAGATTCAAACAGGTTCCAATTCCACCACTTTTCAATGTAGGCTGACTTCTTTTGAACCCAGGGCCCTGTTAGGAAATGTATTGTAAATTACTTAGATTATAGTAAAAGTTGTTCAACAATAATGTTGTATTTGGCATACAATAATGATGATGTAGACATAGTTCATGCCATAACTGCCTAATGTCTTTAAAAAAAATCTCTGGCACCTATATCAGACACCTATGTCAGGCAAGTAACAGGCACCTATGTCTGATGGCACAAAGGCACCACATACTAGACTGACATACTAACTAATCTTTGGATTTCTCCTAAGGTCTCCTAAGGTCTTCAACCCTCCGGTCTAACAGTGATGTATCTTTGCCACCTCCTACAGGCAGTTTCTTGTGTTGCAGCGGCTGTCTCCTTCCACAGAGCAGTGGTAGAACAAGCCAGTCCCAGGTGGAGTGGGGGAATCATGTCAGTAGGGTGAACCAACTCTTCCCAGGTCAGGGTTAATGCTAATCGTGATAGGGGTTGTGTTCCAAGAGACACCTATTACATTAGCATTGACCCCGCACTGGGGTCACACTGCTAAACCACAGAGCCAGCTACAGGGAATAATGAAACATCATGCTGATGAAAAACTAAAATGCACGCATGCACATACACAATCACACACACACACACACACACACACACACACACACACACACACACACACACACACACACACACACTATAACACATTGTGTGGTGTTAATGCTGTCCATGACTGGGGTCGTGGAAGTGATAACCCCCTGCGTAACAGCATTCACACCTAAACATCTTCCGTCTTCTCACCCCTATGGAAACCAGGAATTTAGAGCAAACGGGAACATTAAATCTTTTTGCATGATATTCACATGCATGGTGTGTCTTACATGGTGGTGCAAATAAGAATGCATAATGCATGTTTCTGTTATACACAGATAACCTACCGTACATGGTGAGTGTTATAGCTATGCCCAGCCATGAGTGTAATTACAGTAATTAAAGTAAATTGTGTGTAAATTGTCTTTTCATTTACTTATGGATTTTTTGGAATCTGTTTTGCAACCAACCAATAATAAGTCAAGACATCATATTGGAATTTTATTCAAGCATAGCTATGTGAAATTGCTACGACTACTACTACTACTACTACTACTACTACTACTACTACTACTACTACTACTACTACTACTACTACTACTACTACTACTACTACTACTACTACTACTACTACTATATGCATTTATTTTGTATAGCGCTTCTCAGTGTAGTCAAAGACACTACATTCCAGGGAGAGAACAAGAATAAATATATCCATAAAATGTAAAACAAAAGCACAGTCAGGAAAAATAACAATAGAAATAGTTTAAGATTAAAAGCAAGTTTAAGAAGATGGGTTTTGAAGATCGTTTGAATCGCGCAATTACAGTAAATTACTGTATATCTTCTATTATCAGCAGCCTCATATAATATTATTTATATTGAAAAAAATATGTAGGCCCTAAGTGCAAATATATTTTCCATGAAGATACTATAGCCACATCGCTCTGTCATTTTTGTCTTAGAGTGAAATAGGCTTATCTAAATCAAATGAATTTTGACTGAGGTTTTTGTGCAGGTAGATTGACAGATGCTGGCTCCTGAGAATGTTGTATTGGGCCATGTCACCATGCAATAGAGAACGATAATATGGGCGGATCCAGCTGACGACCTCAAATCAACTGTTCTTGTACTGTAAATTCAACCCTATCACCCCCCCCTCTCTGTTGTCATTGTCACTTTCATTACGCACGACAATACAGGCGCCAGGAGTTAACTGCTGGAATGAAACTGAATATTTGCAGCAGGAACCACTGGAATTATACGCAGTAATCGGTCATCTACTCGCCGCTGTAAAGTTAGAAAATATAGCGATGCAAAAGGAATCCGTATATTATCTTTTCGTCTTCTGATATTGAGAGTTCCCGACCAGTCGTGTGATGGGGAGTTCCACATGGAGTTTCAGTTTAGGAATTGTTATGATCGCTATCAGTCCATGTTCTGCCATCATTCTAGAATCCCTCTACTGGAATGCGTCAAATACAAAGTAAGTAGCCTATAGTAGCCTAAGTAAGTAGGTGCTGTAGTAATCATAATGTTGTATTCTTTTCCAAGTCACTAATTAGTTAAATGTACAACAGTGATCAATGTGAAAAAAGTGATTTCTTTAGTCTAAAACGCTCGATAACGGTGTGACAGCACTGTTGAATTTTCTAAATGTTTAATCTAGCCAACATTTGATGTCTCTAAACATCTGTGTAGCCTCTAGACAATTCTGGTAAATTGTGATTAACTAACGGATTAATTTATGAACATAAATCATCAAAGTATTTAATTAATTAATAAAAGGATGAATAACAAGTAAATTATGTAATGTCATTCTAAATATTATTATTTACAACTGTAATTGATGAATTATTATCAATGATAAACACTTCAATGGAGAAATGTATTAGTATGTAAGTACAAATCATGTGCATAAAAATGTACACCAATAATGTGAGAAGCTTTACAACACCAATATAAAAAAAACAATACCAGAAGCTGCATGTGCTGCATGTGTGGGTGTGCGTGTGCTTGTGTTGATAAAACCCAACCAAAGTTTCTTTTTAATATTCTACCAGCATCATAGTCATGAAACATTCACATTACCTCAACATATTATACACACACTTTTATTAGGAACACCAATGGTGTGGGGAATGTTTTCTTGGCACACTTTGGGCCCGTTAATACAAATCAATCATCGCTTGAATGCCACAGCCTATTTGTATTTTTTCTGACCATGTGCATCCACTCATGGCCACAAGGTACCCATCTTCTAATGACTACTTCCAGCATGATAATGCACCATGTCACAAAGCAAAAGTCCTCTCAAACTGTTTTCATGAACATGACAATGAGTTCAGTGTTCTTCAGTGGCCTTCCCAGTCACTGGATCGGAATCCAATAGAACACCGTTGGGGTGTAGTAGAATGGGAGATTCACAGCTTGAAAGTGCACCTGAAAAATCTCATCATGGACCAGAATCTCAAAGGAATGTTTCCAAGATGTTGTGGAAACAATGCCATGAAGAATTGAGGCTGTTTTGAGAGCAAAGGGAGGCCCTAGCTAGTATTAGTATAGTGTTCCTTATAAAGTGTTTGGTGAGTGTAAATATGACAGTTCTTGAATTGCAGGATTATGTTTAATAACAAGGTTCTGTTGTAGGCTTATTTTGGGTATAGGCTACTGGATCAAAAGGTGCTCTCGTTAGATGGCCCTCTTGTCATCCACCTGTTCTGGTGAAACCCAAGAGTCTTATGAACTGTGGATTATAATTAAGGATTATTCTATAAACTACCCTCAGATGTATTAGGCAATAAACATGACAGACGTTGTATAGACACTTTTCTCTCCGTCCTCTCTCCCAGATTCACTCCCAGACAGGGACATGTCCTGTTCCCCCAGATCGGGGACAAGATGGACATCGTGTGTCCCTGGGTGGGGGGTTCTGCTGTGGGGGGAAAGGCAGAGTTTTACCGTGTGTACCTGGTAACCCAGGACAAGTTGGACAGATGCAGTGTAGACAAGTCTGATACGCCACTGCTCAACTGTGACAAGCCAGACAGAGATGTCAAGTTCACATTCAAGTTCCAGGAGTTCAGCCCTAACCTCTGGGGGCTGGAGTTCCTCAAGGGGAGGGACTATTACATCACATGTGAGTACTGCTACTTGCACCGATTCCTAGAATTCTTGTTAGGGCCTTGTTATCGGAGGCCATGTTGGTCAACCACTGTCTCAGTGCCCAGCGTTGCGTGAGAGATCAAGTCTTACCATGTAACTTCCTCCTCTACCTCCATCAGCCCTGACAGTGCACTCGGCAGTGGTAGGCATTGTGATTATAAGAGCTTACATGCCCCAAATCACACACGGCTTTTAGCAGCATCGTGCAGATTTGACATGAACTTTTGTGGCAACCTAGCTTGTAGCCCACGAGACACTGTTATCTGACCTAAATGGTCCTAATGGGAATGTGTTTGTGAATGTGTGTGTTTGAGTTCATGGGGTTTTCCCCCGTGTTACTACTCAAGCTTGTGCTAGAAATTGTGTTAATTGTGGAGTAATGCTAATCATATGATTGTTAGCTACATTCATGAAATAACATTATAACAAAAATAAAATCTCACATCCATTCTGTCTAGTAAAACTAAACTGTTCACTGTTTGGTTACTTACACCATTTCTTTCTCTGTCTTTTTCCCTTGACTACACCAGCCACATCTACCGGCTCTTTGGAGGGTCTGGATAATACTAATGGAGGGGTGTGTGAAGCCAAATCCATGAAGCTGATTTTGAGGGTGGGCCAGAGTAAGTAGTGTGAGTGAGTGAAACATATTAGGGGCATGTGTGTGTGTTGTGTGTGTGTGTGTGTGTGTGTGTGTGTGTGTATGTGCGTCACACCAGAGGCCTCATTTATAGAAAGTACTTTGGATCAAATTTGATCTTACCCGTGGCGTACGTAGAAAACCACGTCAAAGTAGTGATTTATAACATTTCAACGTGAGTCAATTTGACCGTGGAAACGATCGTAGCTCTACGTCAGGTCTTGGCTACACACATTACCTACTGGTTATGCAGAGTTATTACAGGCATGTGAGCCGCAGTCAAACACGTTGCCTACTGTAATTCATGCGAAGTGAAAGTGAGAAAATGAGTTTAATTCAAGATTTATAGGGAACTGATGTTTATGATTGAACGTTTTTCTTCTTTGGTTTGTCTACCATTGTGTGAACTCGTCAAAGGTGCTGCTCAACACTTCAATCAAGCCTATTTAGAGCACTTGGCTTAATTAAGCCGCTATAATTGAGCCGCTATCACAGGGCGTAAATACAAAGCCCATTCACCTGTGTTCAATTTTAAGTATATTTGTTATTTATAGACGGACGACAGATTTACGCAATTTCAAACAAGCGCAGCCGTTTTATAAATAATGCTTACGTCCATTTACAAAAATTTGCTTACGTGCAAGTTAAAGATGACGTTCAAGGACATTTTTATAAATGAGGCCCCAGGTCAAATTTATTGATGAAGATTGGATATGGCACCTGTTGTCATACAGCCTTCAAGTAACAATGAAGGGGAGAACTACTGAAGTAAACCAGGGCTGTTTATAAGAGATGGGAAAGAGCGGGTGCTGAACTCTGAGTGACCACATCAATTGATGTGTGAACAACCACCCACACCAGTTAGTCACTTGTCCAAATTAGTTATAATATACATTCTCATGGTGGACTGCAGTGTGTGTGTGTGTGTGTGTGTGTGTGTGTGTGTGTGTGTGTGTGTGTAAGAGAGAGAGAGAGAGAGAGAGAGAGAGAGAGAGAGAGAGAGAGAGAGAGAGAGAGAGAGAGAGAGAGAGAGAGAGAGAGAGAGAGAGAGAGAGAGAGAGAGAGAGAGAGAGGGATGGGAGGGAGGCGGGGGTGGGGGCGGGGGCATGGTGTTGTTTTGTCTGGAATGCAATTAACTCCACTCTGGCTTAACTAGATGGCCGAATATTTTGTGTCAGCTCTGATCCAAATGTGAAGGATTAACCCATGAATTATCCCCCAATCCCCAATTTAAACCATAAGCAGCTTATTGCTGTTAGCAAGCTAAACCCAGCCTAATGTAACATGCACACATCGGTTTGGTGTGTGTAACCGTTTCACTGTAATACAATACCACGTGGTTACAATTCCCTGTGGTATGTCTTATAGGTGCTTCTGACCCTCCTTCAGCTCCTAAAGAGTCTCCCACCAGATACCCCCCTAAGCGGCCCAAGTCTAGAGGCAAGGACCCCTCCATCAATAACAACGATGAGAAGAATAATGTTGGTTTGTACTCTAAAGTAATGTATTGCTTTACAGCAATGATACAGTGTATCGTGAACACATCTGTTCATGTGTGTGTTCAAGACATACAGAGTATATCACCGACAGGTAATCACATGCACAAACAATGGTATTAAACCTACTGATTGATTATACCTGCTGTCGCTCATTCCTGCTTCTGAGAATAAACTACAACACTCCGTTTCTCTCACCCAGACACATCTCAGACAGGGGCCAAGACGGAGCCAGGGGAAGGGGTTGGAGACTCCCACGGAACCATCGTCTCAGAGGTGGGACTGTTTGTGGGCTTGGCCGCAGGTGGGCTCATCGTCATCATTGTCACCATCATCGCCGCCCTGCTGGTCATGCTGTGGCGGTGCCACCAGCACCACTGCCACCCAGAAGGACGGCAGTCGACCTCCGTGTCTCTCAACACGTTGGCGGGGACTAAACGGGGCAGCGGTGGTAGCAGCAGCAACAACGGCTCGGAGCCCAGTGACATCGTCTTCCCGATGCGGCCGTCTGAGAGTATCTTCTGTCGCCACTACGAACGAGTGAGCGGAGACTATGCACACCCGACGTACCTCGTACAGGAAATGCCCACAGAGAGCCCCACTAATGTCTACTACAAGGTCTGAGGGTTATATCATATGACCCCGCCCTCCTCTTTCAGGCCGGGGACATGCAGGGACATGTATTGCGGCTGTGTAATTGTTTATCCGGTGCTCACACACTCTGGAGCTGGTCTACCACCTGGACCTACAGTAGTATACCTGTGGACCTGGGGAGGCTGGTGTGTTTCCTCATTCCATCCCATGCATTACAATGAGCCTGTCCCTGGATTTCTTCCTCCACCAGCCTCTCCTGCTGTGTACACCTCTGCTGTGTCACATGGCTGTGGGTCCAGCTTTGTTGGCAGGACTGTTGGTTCTTCATAAACATGAGGACATCATGAGAGTTAGAGTTGAAACTCTTGAGAATGAAGGGAGGAGAGTACAGTTGCTGTGCCATCTCTTGTCTCATAAAAGCACACTAAAAGCACACTTTTTTTTAAAAAAGAAGACATCACCTGTTATGAACTATGTCTATGTGATGTTAATCTTGCATGGCAATTGTTAACCACTATCAGTTGCTGCTAAATGATGTACCTACTAAGTAATTTTTTATCTAAGAGTTTGAATTACGCATTTGACTATTGCAGCAAGTAAAATGCACTCAAAAATATCCAGAAGAATATTTTGTTTGCGGACACTTCAATCTATTTTTTCAGTGTGAAATACTTGAATAGCAAAGAATATGTTTCTGTGGCCAAAACGGTATAATTAAGTTATAATTACGCCTCCAATATTTTTGGGTGTCAAAAGTAAAAATCACTTTAATCCTGAGGGAATAAAATATTGTGGAAGTGGAAGTTGGTAATGCTTGATGTCGTTGATACATCTATGTTGACGTAGTGATGTAATATAGATATGACCTACTGTACCATACTATAACTGCTCAGCCAGAGGTCTATGAACAGGGATCTAGGACTGTAGTCTAGGGCTTTGCGTGCTGAGGGCATGAAGTTGCTGGGTCAGTTCAGTCATCACTGGGTCGGGGTGGAGAATGCCCCCTGGTGGCTGGTGATGACCATTTAATCAGTTCTACAGTTCTACATTTACAGTTATGACACTAATCGAGACACTGACATTTCTATTCAAACTGTTTGTTATTTCGAGTTGCTTCACGCGTCCACCTTGGCACTGGGAAAAATAAACTAGTTGCCAGCAGACTTGGGCCCCCCACCTCCAGACTTGCCCCCCCCCCTTCTCCAGTGAAGGAAATTAGTAATTAAAGCGTGTGTGTTTTTTCCATGAAACAAGATAGTCCATTACCCCTCTAATGGAACACTGGGGACGGTGTGATGATTCTGACTGTCATCCTATCTAGTGTGTACAGCACCAGAACCAATGTCTTACACTGATAATTACCCGGGACTCTAGCAATGACATCATACCAACATCTACAGTATCTGTCCTTTCAATTACAAATCAGAATAGAATTGACTAGAAGGACATTTATATTGCATCATAGAGTCAAACTTGGCACACAACAGACATTATGACAGATTTGTTTGCATGTTGAAATTGATAGCATAGCTCAATTATAAATGTGTTGAAATCGAAGCATTAAAAAAAAAAAAAAAAAATGTCAAATGATTAAATTAAATTAATTAATTAAATTAATTAATATTTTAAAACAATACAAATGACATGAGAGAAGCTGAATTTCACAGAGAAAATACATAGAAAAAAAGGATGTTTGAATAGGATTCAGAAACAATAGTGTATTAATAATACATGATCATTATTTAATAGTAATTCATTTATGTTGGATGCATTGCATCAAAGCAAGCAACACTAGGAACACATCATAAACATTCTTGGCGGAACGTAGTGTGGTTCCTCAGAGATGGCAGTTTGGTTTGACGTGTCCTTAAAGTTACTGTATGTTGAACTCAAGAGACTTAGCACTCCCGTGGCAGCGAGCGGGGCATCCATGGGCGAGGACGTTTCATGCTTCCCCAGCCACATCACGCCTCACATTATTTAAAACCTGTCAGCTTCCACCATGTGGCTTGTTTGTTACATTTCTCAGAGCAGGTTTTAATAACAAGACGAGTGATATGGAGCAGGTTATAATGGGAACCATAAAAAAACGTTTTAAACATTGTAATTGACATCAAACATATACAAACAGCAACATCTACAACACATTCCAAAGGTTGGGAGAAGGGTAAATCCTGGTTGGAAAAACAACATTACATGAAGACTCTACAGTGTAGACTCTACACTTTTACACATTCTTGTCCCCCAAAAGAAGAAGAACAAGTAGCAACACTTGTTTCTTGGTTCTTTCACAATGGAATGGAGCAGCTGTCTCTTTTGTGTGGAAAACATGGGGTCTGGGGGTGGGCTGCAGGGAAGGCTTAAGCCATATCTGACCCCTGTGAAGATGCACAGCCTAAAGGTCTCCCCCCCCTTCTAAAGGTCTCCCCCCCCCCCCCCCCCCTTCTAAAGGTCTCCCCCTCCCCCTTCTGCTGCTCACTGTGTGTGGGTGTTGGGGGGTTATGACTGAGCAGTGAGCACCCACTACAACCACATTCCCTGACACAGGAGCAGGGACTGGGAGTAGTGTCTTGAGGTTAACTTGAGGTTTTAAACCAGATAAATGCTACTTAATGTTCTTTAGTGAATATTGAGAACGGATAGGGCAGTCTCATCAGCACAGCAATGCATTCATAACTTGATAAAGGTATGCTCATTTCCTCTTTCATCCATCAGACTTGCAAAAGGAGTAGGCAGAGATTTAAAAACATGGGGTACAGTGCTTGGTTCAGTGCTTCCCTCAGCTGGCCAACTCACACCCTGCACCGTTCATCTATTTTGTGCCTGTCTGTTAAGCTGGCTGGTTGAGGCCTGAGAGATGGGGGGGTGTATCTCAACAATCAGAGCAACTTGAATTACGTGTGTGCAGCCTTTTGCTCAAAAGTTATCAACGTTTCATTTTCAGAGTCTCTTTTGACAATCTCTTAAGGAGCTGTTTTCAGTCATTAACAGAGCTGTTCTGAATGTGTCCAAGCGGCCTGTTCTGAGAGTGGATTGTTTTTTGCATTCGTTCTCAAGTTATATCAAAGTGTTGTTTTCTGCCTTTCTGGAGCACATTTTGACTTGTTGTTGAATGCTCCTATAATGTAACTCTAAATGAGTCAAAGCAATCAAAGCAACTTGAATTACGTGTGTGCAGCCCTTTGCTCAAAAGTAATCAACGTTTCATTTTCAGAGTCTCTTTTGACAATCTCTTAAGGAGCTGTTTTCAGTCATTAACAGAGCTGGGGCCTCATTTATAGAACGTGCTTAGATCAAATTTTGATCTTACCCGTGTCTAGTGTAATTCATGCAAGTGGCTCGTAAAATTAACGATGTTGTTATCAGCCGAGAAAATGAGTTTAATTCAAGATTTAAAAGGAACTGATGTTTATGATTGTATTTCAGTCTTCCTTTATATACCTCCGTAGCTGTCTATCTCCCCTTCAACATGCCTAGTGCGTTCCACAACGGACCTTGCCCGGCCATGCGCTAAATTATACTGGATTTTCTCCGGTGTCAGGGAGTGAGCAGTCATATAAGAATAAGACCACCTGATAAGAATAAGACCATTATATTATTACAGTATAAGCAGCACTCGAGTTGAGGGGGGATGGCATCCCCCCTGAAATAAAAACAGTCAAAATCGCCCCCTTCTTTCCATACTTTGTCATTTTATCAATGAACGTGGTATTACTGCTATTTCAAGGTGCGAGGGGGCACGCACACATGCAATGACATTTTTATCAAGTTACTGACACTGAAGTCACTGACGCTGAGGGGATGCTAAAATTGTCCTCTTATGATAAAATCCACCACCTCCCCTGATTTTCTTTTACAACTTGAGTAGAGTATAAGCATGTGCCTGGTTAGTTGTCATGATCAAACGTTACAAATGCAACTTACCGAGAAGCCACCCTACTCTGCCCTCTCCCACTTCCAGACGAACCCCTACCCTATATTATAGTGTTGTCTATTAAGTTATCTGTTGGCTGCTAAAAAGGAAGAATAGTTCTTGAGCAGTTTTAAGACTATTTATTCAGACAAGGCAGTTTACACAGCATATGGTCTTCTGGTCTGCAGATCAGGTCATCTGGGCGGGGGTCGCAGGAAGTCAAGAGAGCGAACAGATGTTGCCCAGGGGATTTATACTCTTTCATATGCAAATACCTTCACCCCTGGGCCAACCAAAAACAGAGGTCTGGTCAAGAAGATTCTACAACTTGTTCCTAGCCTCTTTAGCCAATAATGAACCTTTCCCTCGTTCTTTATCCTTATATGGTCATGGTCAGTGACCATGTGTGTGTGTGTGTTGGTCATCTGGCTAAAAAAGTGTGTGTGTGTGTGTGTGTGTGTGTGTGTGTGTGTGTGTGTGTGCGTGCGTGCGTGCGTGCGTGCGTGCGTGCGTGCGTGCGTGCGTGCGTGCGTGTGTGTGTGTGCGCGCGCGTGTGTGTTTACAAGCTGTCCTAAACCCCCATTTTCAGTAGAATCGTACAGAGCCAAAAGCAAGAATACAGGCCCATTATTATACAATTCATAGTAAAAAATATACTACATATTCCCCCCTCGGAACACCCAGAGGGTGCTCCGAAACTAAACGACCACAGAAAACAAAAACAAAAACACAAAACCCCACATACTGCAGCTAAGAAACCAAAAAACACAAACAACAACAGACAGAAAAACTACACCAACACACAACACAAGAAACATAATAACACAGACCAACCCAGCACCAGAACCAGCAACCAAAGACATCAAACAAACCAAATATAAAACAATCAACAATAAAAAAGAATCCTAAAAATAACAATCAAAATTAATCTAAACACAGTACATCATGCATAAATCAATACAAAAACTTCCAACGACCGATGTCTTCTTCGTTCTTGAATCTTCAGGGTCAGAGGTTACTAGCACTTGACCCCAGTTGGAGAACAACCTTTACCGCCGTCTCAGATTGATAACACTTTCATAGTCAGGAGCTTTCATCTTCGTTGCGCTAGGAACAGAACCTCTCTCCCAGCTTTGCGTAACCATCACATCACTTCTCAACCGACATCAATCACACGGTATAGAAATAAACACACAATAACCGAAGCAAACAATAACAAAATATCACTTAACAAACAAATCATCAAAAGAGGAAACAAAATCAGAAAGCAAGACAGAATCCAGCCTTTGCTCATCAGCTATGTTGGTCAACATCAAAGCATTAACAGGAACATCAGAAATACACTTTCCACAACATTTGATCAAAATACCAAGTAACATAATACAGATGATAATGACAACAAAAATAATAGCGACGGACCTGATCATATTACCAACACCTGAAAAAGCAGAATCAAAGAAATCTAATACATTCCAACCGTGTTCTTTATGCAAATCCTCCACACCCTTCTTGTTAGATTCATGAAAATCATACAGAGCTTTACCGGAATCCGAAATATAACTGCAGCATTCACCGCCTATCAATGCACAAGTACCACCCTGACTGGCCAAAATAATGTCCAAAGCCATTCTATTTTGGAGAGCAACATTCTTAGTTTCAGTCAATTCAGTAGCCAGGGCAGATATCACCGTATCCGAAGCATTAATGTGTTTTTCAAGAACAGATGACAGGGCACTCAATTCAGTCTGAGAGTTGTAGACACCATAACTTGGGAATATTAGGCCAAAAAACTTCTGAGCAGTAGATAACTCCCTACGACTACGATAGGTTGCTTGTTTGTGAAGCACAGACATCTCCTTTCGAGTAACTTTCCTAATCAAAGGTATCAGATGAGCCAAATAACAAATACCATCACTCATAGCAGGTAGTTTAGAGAATGCATCATTATTACACACAAGAAACACACCCTCCGGGAGTTGAAGCTCCTTACCAGGATTTGAAAAGACATAGATAGGGTCCACACAGGAAGCGTCCCCGAGCTGACGAATCGAGCGGCTTTTGGGCAGAGATTGAATGTCAATACAGGTTGTAACATTTACAAGAGGCATGACTTTAAGCTGCGTGGTGCCTTTCTGCCGTCTGGTATTATTGGTATCATGTAATTTCAATTGAGGCACAGATTGTGTTTTTTGTTTTTATTTTATTTTTTGAAAAATTTCAGTTCATCTTTTTATTTGATTTTTTTTGTTATGAGATATGTTGGCAGTTTACTGTAAAAAGTTAATTTGGTTTGTTTACTGATACTCTCTCCAGTACATTCCTGTATAAAGTCTTTTGCACTAACCCTAACCCTTATTGTTTGACTAAAACCCCTTGCTTGACTAAATAAAAATGATTGTAATGATACATGAACTCTGATAATTTATTTGACCAACATTTTATTGACTTGCACAATCTTACACAATTGTCTGAACATGTTGAACACAACTAAACACATTATGAACACACACACGGTTGCAACTTTTTCACAAAACGTGTTACCATTGTGTCATTTTTAAACAGATTAGAAGAATATTTAGATATCAACATATCATAGGTGATGCTTCTACACATGTGATTTAAGAAGTAGATACAGTGTTCACCACATGTGACCGATGTGACATCCTGAACTTGTTTGTCTGATAAATGTATCTCGTCACATGACATGTTTAAAAAGTCATAAATCGATTTAGGAAATATTGAATGATTTGGAGCATTTCCAAAACTGTCAAAAAAACACCCAACTCTCTCCAATATATAAACTGCCAGCCAATGCTCTCCAGGCTGGTCAGAGGGGTGTGTGTTAATTATCATAGCACTAGGTCTTATTTGTAGAGGTTGCTGGGGCAGTTTATCACAAGCCAAAACACCTGGCTGTCAGTTCCACAGTATTCATGATGCTTAATAGTAATCAACTAAAACCTGTCTGCGATGGGACACTTCAATCATACTATCATATACCGCATAAATTATTAGATTGATGGTATTAGGCAGCGGGTTCCTGAAACGTGTCTCCAGGCGTATGTTACCACTCTTGATCAATGATAGATGCTGACTATTATCCTCGTCAGGTGTCAGATTAAGTGCATAAAGAGTGTACCGTCTCAGGAAATCGTTTCGATCAATGGCCATAGCACTGTTCTTTAAATGTCTCCCTGTTGATAACACCAGTTGATAGAATTCACGAGTCACGCAACCATTAGGGAAGTCCGGTTGTAATGGTTTGGTGGGGAACTGGACACCGTCAACATATATTGCCAGATATTCTAGATTATAATTCTTAAAATTGAATGGGTTCTTGCCATAGTCGCCCGTAAAAGTGTCATTATCAACCATCGCTACCACCACAGACTATGTTATTGTTTGACTAAAACCCCTTGCTTGACTAAATAAAAATGATTGTAATGATACATGAACTCTGATAATTTATTTGACCAACATTTTATTGACTTGCACAATCTTACACAATTGTCTGAACATGTTGAACACAACTAAACACATTATGAACACACACACGGTTGCAACTTTTTCACGAAACGTGTTACCATTGTGTCATTTTTAAACAGATTAGAAGAATATTTAGATATCAACATATCATAGGTGATGCTTCTACACATGTGATTTAAGAAGTAGATACAGTGTTCACCACATGTGACCGATGTTACATCCTGAACTTGTTTGTCTGATAAATGTATCTCGTCACATGACATGTTTAAAAAGTCATAAATCGATTTAGGAAATATTGAATGATTTGGAGCATTTCCAAAACTGTCAAAAAAACACCCAACTCTCTCCAATATATAAACTGCCAGCCAATGCTCTCCAGGCTGGTCAGAGGGGTGTGTGTTAATTATCATAGCACTAGGTCTTATTTGTAGAGGTTGCTGGGGCAGTTTATCACAAGCCAAAACACCTGGCTGTCAGTTCCACAGTATTCATGATGCTTAATAGTAATCAACTAAAACCTGTCTGCGATGGGACACTTCAATCATACTATCATATACCGCATAAATTATTAGATTGATGGTATTAGGCAGCGGGTTCCTGAAACGTGTCTCCAGGCGTATGTTACCACTCTTGATCAATGATAGATGCTGACTATTATCCTCGTCAGGTGTCAGATTAAATGCATAAAGAGTGTACCGTCTCAGGAAATCGTTTCGATCAATGGCCATAGCACTGTTCTTTAAATGTCTCCCTGTTGATAACACCAGTTGATAGAATTCACGAGTCACGCAACCATTAGGGAAGTCCGGTTGTAATGGTTTGGTGGGGAACTGGACACCGTCAACATATATTGCCAGATATTCTAGATTATAATTCTTAAAATTGAATGGGTTCTTGCCATAGTCGCCCGTAAAAGTGTCATTATCAACCATCGCTACCACCACAGACTATGTTATTGTTTGACTAAAACCCCTTGCTTGACTAAATAAAAATGATTGTAATGATACATGAACTCTGATAATTTATTTGACCAACATTTTATTGACTTGCACAATCTTACACAATTGTCTGAACATGTTGAACACAACTAAACACATTATGAACACACACACGGTTGCAACTTTTTCACAAAACGTGTTACCATTGTGTCATTTTTAAACAGATTAGAAGAATATTTAGATATCAACATATCATAGGTGATGCTTCTACACATGTGATTTAAGAAGTAGATACAGTGTTCACCACATGTGACCGATGTGACATCCTGAACTTGTTTGTCTGATAAATGTATCTCGTCACATGACATGTTTAAAAAGTCATAAATCGATTTAGGAAATATTGAATGATTTGGAGCATTTCCAAAACTGTCAAAAAAACACCCAACTCTCTCCAATATATAAACTGCCAGCCAATGCTCTCCAGGCTGGTCAGAGGGGTGTGTGTTAATTATCATAGCACTAGGTCTTATTTGTAGAGGTTGCTGGGGCAGTTTATCACAAGCCAAAACACCTGGCTGTCAGTTCCACAGTATTCATGATGCTTAATAGTAATCAACTAAAACCTGTCTGCGATGGGACACTTCAATCATACTATCATATACCGCATAAATTATTAGATTGATGGTATTAGGCAGCGGGTTCCTGAAACGTGTCTCCAGGCGTATGTTACCACTCTTGATCAATGATAGATGCTGACTATTATCCTCGTCAGGTGTCAGATTAAGTGCATAAAGAGTGTACCGTCTCAGGAAATCGTTTCGATCAATGGCCATAGCACTGTTCTTTAAATGTCTCCCTGTTGATAACACCAGTTGATAGAATTCACGAGTCACGCAACCATTAGGGAAGTCCGGTTGTAATGGTTTGGTGGGGAACTGGACACCGTCAACATATATTGCCAGATATTCTAGATTATAATTCTTAAAATTGAATGGGTTCTTGCCATAGTCGCCCGTAAAAGTGTCATTATCAACCATCGCTACCACCACAGACTATGTTATTGTTTGACTAAAACCCCTTGCTTGACTAAATAAAAATGATTGTAATGATACATGAACTCTGATAATTTATTTGACCAACATTTTATTGACTTGCACAATCTTACACAATTGTCTGAACATGTTGAACACAACTAAACACATTATGAACACACACACGGTTGCAACTTTTTCACAAAACGTGTTACCATTGTGTCATTTTTAAACAGATTAGAAGAATATTTAGATATCAACATATCATAGGTGATGCTTCTACACATGTGATTTAAGAAGTAGATACAGTGTTCACCACATGTGACCGATGTGACATCCTGAACTTGTTTGTCTGATAAATGTATCTCGTCACATGACATGTTTAAAAAGTCATAAATCGATTTAGGAAATATTGAATGATTTGGAGCATTTCCAAAACTGTCAAAAAAACACCCAACTCTCTCCAATATATAAACTGCCAGCCAATGCTCTCCAGGCTGGTCAGAGGGGTGTGTGTTAATTATCATAGCACTAGGTCTTATTTGTAGAGGTTGCTGGGGCAGTTTATCACAAGCCAAAACACCTGGCTGTCAGTTCCACAGTATTCATGATGCTTAATAGTAATCAACTAAAACCTGTCTGCGATGGGACACTTCAATCATACTATCATATACCGCATAAATTATTAGATTGATGGTATTAGGCAGCGGGTTCCTGAAACGTGTCTCCAGGCGTATGTTACCACTCTTGATCAATGATAGATGCTGACTATTATCCTCGTCAGGTGTCAGATTAAGTGCATAAAGAGTGTACCATCTCAGGAAATCGTTTCGATCAATGGCCATAGCACTGTTCTTTAAATGTCTCCCTGTTGATAACACCAGTTGATAGAATTCACGAGTCACGCAACCATTAGGGAAGTCCGGTTGTAATGGTTTGGTGGGGAACTGGACACCGTCAACATATATTGCCAGATATTCTAGATTATAATTCTTAAAATTGAATGGGTTCTTGCCATAGTCGCCCGTAAAAGTGTCATTATCAACCATCGCTACCACCACAGACTATGTTATTGTTTGACTAAAACCCCTTGCTTGACTAAATAAAAATGATTGTAATGATACATGAACTCTGATAATTTATTTGACCAACATTTTATTGACTTGCACAATCTTACACAATTGTCTGAACATGTTGAACACAACTAAACACATTATGAACACACACACGGTTGCAACTTTTTCACAAAACGTGTTACCATTGTGTCATTTTTAAACAGATTAGAAGAATATTTAGATATCAACATATCATAGGTGATGCTTCTACACATGTGATTTAAGAAGTAGATACAGTGTTCACCACATGTGACCGATGTGACATCCTGAACTTGTTTGTCTGATAAATGTATCTCGTCACATGACATGTTTAAAAAGTCATAAATCGATTTAGGAAATATTGAATGATTTGGAGCATTTCCAAAACTGTCAAAAAAACACCCAACTCTCTCCAATATATAAACTGCCAGCCAATGCTCTCCAGGCTGGTCAGAGGGGTGTGTGTTAATTATCATAGCACTAGGTCTTATTTGTAGAGGTTGCTGGGGCAGTTTATCACAAGCCAAAACACCTGGCTGTCAGTTCCACAGTATTCATGATGCTTAATAGTAATCAACTAAAACCTGTCTGCGATGGGACACTTCAATCATACTATCATATACCGCATAAATTATTAGATTGATGGTATTAGGCAGCGGGTTCCTGAAACGTGTCTCCAGGCGTATGTTACCACTCTTGATCAATGATAGATGCTGACTATTATCCTCGTCAGGTGTCAGATTAAGTGCATAAAGAGTGTACCGTCTCAGGAAATCGTTTCGATCAATGGCCATAGCACTGTTCTTTAAATGTCTCCCTGTTGATAACACCAGTTGATAGAATTCACGAGTCACGCAACCATTAGGGAAGTCCGGTTGTAATGGTTTGGTGGGGAACTGGACACCGTCAACATATATTGCCAGATATTCTAGATTATAATTCTTAAAATTGAATGGGTTCTTGCCATAGTCGCCCGTAAAAGTGTCATTATCAACCATCGCTACCACCACAGACTATGTTATTGTTTGACTAAAACCCCTTGCTTGACTAAATAAAAATGATTGTAATGATACATGAACTCTGATAATTTATTTGACCAACATTTTATTGACTTGCACAATCTTACACAATTGTCTGAACATGTTGAACACAACTAAACACATTATGAACACACACACGGTTGCAACTTTTTCACAAAACGTGTTACCATTGTGTCATTTTTAAACAGATTAGAAGAATATTTAGATATCAACATATCATAGGTGATGCTTCTACACATGTGATTTAAGAAGTAGATACAGTGTTCACCACATGTGACCGATGTGACATCCTGAACTTGTTTGTCTGATAAATGTATCTCGTCACATGACATGTTTAAAAAGTCATAAATCGATTTAGGAAATATTGAATGATTTGGAGCATTTCCAAAACTGTCAAAAAAACACCCAACTCTCTCCAATATATAAACTGCCAGCCAATGCTCTCCAGGCTGGTCAGAGGGGTGTGTGTTAATTATCATAGCACTAGGTCTTATTTGTAGAGGTTGCTGGGGCAGTTTATCACAAGCCAAAACACCTGGCTGTCAGTTCCACAGTATTCATGATGCTTAATAGTAATCAACTAAAACCTGTCTGCGATGGGACACTTCAATCATACTATCATATACCGCATAAATTATTAGATTGATGGTATTAGGCAGCGGGTTCCTGAAACGTGTCTCCAGGCGTATGTTACCACTCTTGATCAATGATAGATGCTGACTATTATCCTCGTCAGGTGTCAGATTAAGTGCATAAAGAGTGTACCGTCTCAGGAAATCGTTTCGATCAATGGCCATAGCACTGTTCTTTAAATGTCTCCCTGTTGATAACACCAGTTGATAGAATTCACGAGTCATGCAACCATTAGGGAAGTCCGGTTGTAATGGTTTGGTGGGGAACTGGACACCGTCAACATATATTGCCAGATATTCTAGATTATAATTCTTAAAATTGAATGGGTTCTTGCCATAGTCGCCCGTAAAAGTGTCATTATCAACCATCGCTACCACCACAGACTATGTTATTGTTTGACTAAAACCCCTTGCTTGACTAAATAAAAATGATTGTAATGATACATGAACTCTGATAATTTATTTGACCAACATTTTATTGACTTGCACAATCTTACACAATTGTCTGAACATGTTGAACACAACTAAACACATTATGAACACACACACGGTTAGAACTTTTTCACAAAACGTGTTACCATTGTATCATTTTTAAACAGATTAGAAGAATATTTAGATATCAACATATCATAGGTGATGCTTCTACACATGTGATTTAAGAAGTAGATACAGTGTTCACCACATGTGACCGATGTGACATCCTGAACTTGTTTGTCTGATAAATGTATCTCGTCACATGACATGTTTAAAAAGTCATAAATCGATTTAGGAAATATTGAATGATTTGGAGCATTTCCAAAACTGTCAAAAAAACACCCAACTCTCTCCAATATATAAACTGCCAGCCAATGCTCTCCAGGCTGGTCAGAGGGGTGTGTGTTAATTATCATAGCACTAGGTCTTATTTGTAGAGGTTGCTGGGGCAGTTTATCACAAGCCAAAACACCTGGCTGTCAGTTCCACAGTATTCATGATGCTTAATAGTAATCAACTAAAACCTGTCTGCGATGGGACACTTCAATCATACTATCATATACCGCATAAATTATTAGATTGATGGTATTAGGCAGCGGGTTCCTGAAACGTGTCTCCAGGCGTATGTTACCACTCTTGATCAATGATAGATGCTGACTATTATCCTCGTCAGGTGTCAGATTAAGTGCATAAAGAGTGTACCGTCTCAGGAAATCGTTTCGATCAATGGCCATAGCACTGTTCTTTAAATGTCTCCCTGTTGATAACACCAGTTGATAGAATTCACGAGTCACGCAACCATTAGGGAAGTCCGGTTGTAATGGTTTGGTGGGGAACTGGACACCGTCAACATATATTGCCAGATATTCTAGATTATAATTCTTAAAATTGAATGGGTTCTTGCCATAGTCGCCCGTAAAAGTGTCATTATCAACCATCGCTACCACCACAGACTATGTTATTGTTTGACTAAAACCCCTTGCTTGACTAAATAAAAATGATTGTAATGATACATGAACTCTGATAATTTATTTGACCAACATTTTATTGACTTGCACAATCTTACACAATTGTCTGAACATGTTGAACACAACTAAACACATTATGAACACACACACGGTTGCAACTTTTTCACAAAACGTGTTACCATTGTGTCATTTTTAAACAGATTAGAAGAATATTTAGATATCAACATATCATAGGTGATGCTTCTACACATGTGATTTAAGAAGTAGATACAGTGTTCACCACATGTGACCGATGTGACATCCTGAACTTGTTTGTCTGATAAATGTATCTCGTCACATGACATGTTTAAAAAGTCATAAATCGATTTAGGAAATATTGAATGATTTGGAGCATTTCCAAAACTGTCAAAAAAACACCCAACTCTCTCCAATATATAAACTGCCAGCCAATGCTCTCCAGGCTGGTCAGAGGGGTGTGTGTTAATTATCATAGCACTAGGTCTTATTTGTAGAGGTTGCTGGGGCAGTTTATCACAAGCCAAAACACCTGGCTGTCAGTTCCACAGTATTCATGATGCTTAATAGTAATCAACTAAAACCTGTCTGCGATGGGACACTTCAATCATACTATCATATACCGCATAAATTATTAGATTGATGGTATTAGGCAGCGGGTTCCTGAAACGTGTCTCCAGGCGTATGTTACCACTCTTGATCAATGATAGATGCTGACTATTATCCTCGTCAGGTGTCAGATTAAGTGCATAAAGAGTGTACCGTCTCAGGAAATCGTTTCGATCAATGGCCATAGCACTGTTCTTTAAATGTCTCCCTGTTGATAACACCAGTTGATAGAATTCACGAGTCACGCAACCATTAGGGAAGTCCGGTTGTAATGGTTTGGTGGGGAACTGGACACCGTCAACATATATTGCCAGATATTCTAGATTATAATTCTTAAAATTGAATGGGTTCTTGCCATAGTCGCCCGTAAAAGTGTCATTATCAACCATCGCTACCACCACAGACTATGTTATTGTTTGACTAAAACCCCTTGCTTGACTAAATAAAAATGATTGTAATGATACATGAACTCTGATAATTTATTTGACCAACATTTTATTGACTTGCACAATCTTACACAATTGTCTGAACATGTTGAACACAACTAAACACATTATGAACACACACACGGTTGCAACTTTTTCACAAAACGTGTTACCATTGTGTCATTTTTAAACAGATTAGAAGAATATTTAGATATCAACATATCATAGGTGATGCTTCTACACATGTGATTTAAGAAGTAGATACAGTGTTCACCACATGTGACCGATGTGACATCCTGAACTTGTTTGTCTGATAAATGTATCTCGTCACGTGACATGTTTAAAAAGTCATAAATCGATTTAGGAAATATTGAATGATTTGGAGCATTTCCAAAACTGTCAAAAAAACACCCAACTCTCTCCAATATATAAACTGCCAGCCAATGCTCTCCAGGCTGGTCAGAGGGGTGTGTGTTAATTATCATAGCACTAGGTCTTATTTGTAGAGGTTGCTGGGGCAGTTTATCACAAGCCAAAACACCTGGCTGTCAGTTCCACAGTATTCATGATGCTTAATAGTAATCAACTAAAACCTGTCTGCGATGGGACACTTCAATCATACTATCATATACCGCATAAATTATTAGATTGATGGTATTAGGCAGCGGGTTCCTGAAACGTGTCTCCAGGCGTATGTTACCACTCTTGATCAATGATAGATGCTGACTATTATCCTCGTCAGGTGTCAGATTAAGTGCATAAAGAGTGTACCGTCTCAGGAAATCGTTTCGATCAATGGCCATAGCACTGTTCTTTAAATGTCTCCCTGTTGATAACACCAGTTGATAGAATTCACGAGTCACGCAACCATTAGGGAAGTCCGGTTGTAATGGTTTGGTGGGGAACTGGACACCGTCAACATATATTGCCAGATATTCTAGATTATAATTCTTAAAATTGAATGGGTTCTTGCCATAGTCGCCCGTAAAAGTGTCATTATCAACCATCGCTACCACCACAGACTATGTTATTGTTTGACTAAAACCCCTTGCTTGACTAAATAAAAATGATTGTAATGATACATGAACTCTGATAATTTATTTGACCAACATTTTATTGACTTGCACAATCTTACACAATTGTCTGAACATGTTGAACACAACTAAACACATTATGAACACACACACGGTTGCAACTTTTTCACAAAACGTGTTACCATTGTGTCATTTTTAAACAGATTAGAAGAATATTTAGATATCAACATATCATAGGTGATGCTTCTACACATGTGATTTAAGAAGTAGATACAGTGTTCACCACATGTGACCGATGTGACATCCTGAACTTGTTTGTCTGATAAATGTATCTCGTCACGTGACATGTTTAAAAAGTCATAAATCGATTTAGGAAATATTGAATGATTTGGAGCATTTCCAAAACTGTCAAAAAAACACCCAACTCTCTCCAATATATAAACTGCCAGCCAATGCTCTCCAGGCTGGTCAGAGGGGTGTGTGTTAATTATCATAGCACTAGGTCTTATTTGTAGAGGTTGCTGGGGCAGTTTATCACAAGCCAAAACACCTGGCTGTCAGTTCCACAGTATTCATGATGCTTAATAGTAATCAACTAAAACCTGTCTGCGATGGGACACTTCAATCATACTATCATATACCGCATAAATTATTAGATTGATGGTATTAGGCAGCGGGTTCCTGAAACGTGTCTCCAGGCGTATGTTACCACTCTTGATCAATGATAGATGCTGACTATTATCCTCGTCAGGTGTCAGATTAAGTGCATAAAGAGTGTACCGTCTCAGGAAATCGTTTCGATCAATGGCCATAGCACTGTTCTTTAAATGTCTCCCTGTTGATAACACCAGTTGATAGAATTCACGAGTCACGCAACCATTAGGGAAGTCCGGTTGTAATGGTTTGGTGGGGAACTGGACACCGTCAACATATATTGCCAGATATTCTAGATTATAATTCTTAAAATTGAATGGGTTCTTGCCATAGTCGCCCGTAAAAGTGTCATTATCAACCATCGCTACCACCACAGACTATGTTATTGTTTGACTAAAACCCCTTGCTTGACTAAATAAAAATGATTGTAATGATACATGAACTCTGATAATTTATTTGACCAACATTTTATTGACTTGCACAATCTTACACAATTGTCTGAACATGTTGAACACAACTAAACACATTATGAACACACACACGGTTGCAACTTTTTCACAAAACGTGTTACCATTGTGTCATTTTTAAACAGATTAGAAGAATATTTAGATATCAACATATCATAGGTGATGCTTCTACACATGTGATTTAAGAAGTAGATACAGTGTTCACCACATGTGACCGATGTGACATCCTGAACTTGTTTGTCTGATAAATGTATCTCGTCACATGACATGTTTAAAAAGTCATAAATCGATTTAGGAAATATTGAATGATTTGGAGCATTTCCAAAACTGTCAAAAAAACACCCAACTCTCTCCAATATATAAACTGCCAGCCAATGCTCTCCAGGCTGGTCAGAGGGGTGTGTGTTAATTATCATAGCACTAGGTCTTATTTGTAGAGGTTGCTGGGGCAGTTTATCACAAGCCAAAACACCTGGCTGTCAGTTCCACAGTATTCATGATGCTTAATAGTAATCAACTAAAACCTGTCTGCGATGGGACACTTCAATCATACTATCATATACCGCATAAATTATTAGATTGATGGTATTAGGCAGCGGGTTCCTGAAACGTGTCTCCAGGCGTATGTTACCACTCTTGATCAATGATAGATGCTGACTATTATCCTCGTCAGGTGTCAGATTAAGTGCATAAAGAGTGTACCGTCTCAGGAAATCGTTTCGATCAATGGCCATAGCACTGTTCTTTAAATGTCTCCCTGTTGATAACACCAGTTGATAGAATTCACGAGTCACGCAACCATTAGGGAAGTCCGGTTGTAATGGTTTGGTGGGGAACTGGACACCGTCAACATATATTGCCAGATATTCTAGATTATAATTCTTAAAATTGAATGGGTTCTTGCCATAGTCGCCCGTAAAAGTGTCATTATCAACCATCGCTACCACCACAGACTATGTTATTGTTTGACTAAAACCCCTTGCTTGACTAAATAAAAATGATTGTAATGATACATGAACTCTGATAATTTATTTGACCAACATTTTATTGACTTGCACAATCTTACACAATTGTCTGAACATGTTGAACACAACTAAACACATTATGAACACACACACGGTTGCAACTTTTTCACAAAACGTGTTACCATTGTGTCATTTTTAAACAGATTAGAAGAATATTTAGATATCAACATATCATAGGTGATGCTTCTACACATGTGATTTAAGAAGTAGATACAGTGTTCACCACATGTGACCGATGTGACATCCTGAACTTGTTTGTCTGATAAATGTATCTCGTCACATGACATGTTTAAAAAGTCATAAATCGATTTAGGAAATATTGAATGATTTGGAGCATTTCCAAAACTGTCAAAAAAACACCCAACTCTCTCCAATATATAAACTGCCAGCCAATGCTCTCCAGGCTGGTCAGAGGGGTGTGTGTTAATTATCATAGCACTAGGTCTTATTTGTAGAGGTTGCTGGGGCAGTTTATCACAAGCCAAAACACCTGGCTGTCAGTTCCACAGTATTCATGATGCTTAATAGTAATCAACTAAAACCTGTCTGCGATGGGACACTTCAATCATACTATCATATACCGCATAAATTATTAGATTGATGGTATTAGGCAGCGGGTTCCTGAAACGTGTCTCCAGGCGTATGTTACCACTCTTGATCAATGATAGATGCTGACTATTATCCTCGTCAGGTGTCAGATTAAGTGCATAAAGAGTGTACCGTCTCAGGAAATCGTTTCGATCAATGGCCATAGCACTGTTCTTTAAATGTCTCCCTGTTGATAACACCAGTTGATAGAATTCACGAGTCACGCAACCATTAGGGAAGTCCGGTTGTAATGGTTTGGTGGGGAACTGGACACCGTCAACATATATTGCCAGATATTCTAGATTATAATTCTTAAAATTGAATGGGTTCTTGCCATAGTCGCCCGTAAAAGTGTCATTATCAACCATCGCTACCACCACAGACTATGTTATTGTTTGACTAAAACCCCTTGCTTGACTAAATAAAAATGATTGTAATGATACATGAACTCTGATAATTTATTTGACCAACATTTTATTGACTTGCACAATCTTACACAATTGTCTGAACATGTTGAACACAACTAAACACATTATGAACACACAGACGGTTGCAACTTTTTCACAAAACGTGTTACCATTGTGTCATTTTTAAACAGATTAGAAGAATATTTAGATATCAACATATCATAGGTGATGCTTCTACACATGTGATTTAAGAAGTAGATACAGTGTTCACCACATGTGACCGATGTGACATCCTGAACTTGTTTGTCTGATAAATGTATCTCGTCACATGACATGTTTAAAAAGTCATAAATCGATTTAGGAAATATTGAATGATTTGGAGCATTTCCAAAACTGTCAAAAAAACACCCAACTCTCTCCAATATATAAACTGCCAGCCAATGCTCTCCAGGCTGGTCAGAGGGGTGTGTGTTAATTATCATAGCACTAGGTCTTATTTGTAGAGGTTGCTGGGGCAGTTTATCACAAGCCAAAACACCTGGCTGTCAGTTCCACAGTATTCATGATGCTTAATAGTAATCAACTAAAACCTGTCTGCGATGGGACACTTCAATCATACTATCATATACCGCATAAATTATTAGATTGATGGTATTAGGCAGCGGGTTCCTGAAACGTGTCTCCAGGCGTATGTTACCACTCTTGATCAATGATAGATGCTGACTATTATCCTCGTCAGGTGTCAGATTAAATGCATAAAGAGTGTACCGTCTCAGGAAATCGTTTCGATCAATGGCCATAGCACTGTTCTTTAAATGTCTCCCTGTTGATAACACCAGTTGATAGAATTCACGAGTCACGCAACCATTAGGGAAGTCCGGTTGTAATGGTTTGGTGGGGAACTGGACACCGTCAACATATATTGCCAGATATTCTAGATTATAATTCTTAAAATTGAATGGGTTCTTGCCATAGTCGCCCGTAAAAGTGTCATTATCAACCATCGCTACCACCACAGACTATGTTATTGTTTGACTAAAACCCCTTGCTTGACTAAATAAAAATGATTGTAATGATACATGAACTCTGATAATTTATTTGACCAACATTTTATTGACTTGCACAATCTTACACAATTGTCTGAACATGTTGAACACAACTAAACACATTATGAACACACACACGGTTGCAACTTTTTCACAAAACGTGTTACCATTGTGTCATTTTTAAACAGATTAGAAGAATATTTAGATATCAACATATCATAGGTGATGCTTCTACACATGTGATTTAAGAAGTAGATACAGTGTTCACCACATGTGACCGATGTGACATCCTGAACTTGTTTGTCTGATAAATGTATCTCGTCACATGACATGTTTAAAAAGTCATAAATCGATTTAGGAAATATTGAATGATTTGGAGCATTTCCAAAACTGTCAAAAAAACACCCAACTCTCTCCAATATATAAACTGCCAGCCAATGCTCTCCAGGCTGGTCAGAGGGGTGTGTGTTAATTATCATAGCACTAGGTCTTATTTGTAGAGGTTGCTGGGGCAGTTTATCACAAGCCAAAACACCTGGCTGTCAGTTCCACAGTATTCATGATGCTTAATAGTAATCAACTAAAACCTGTCTGCGATGGGACACTTCAATCATACTATCATATACCGCATAAATTATTAGATTGATGGTATTAGGCAGCGGGTTCCTGAAACGTGTCTCCAGGCGTATGTTACCACTCTTGATCAATGATAGATGCTGACTATTATCCTCGTCAGGTGTCAGATTAAGTGCATAAAGAGTGTACCGTCTCAGGAAATCGTTTCGATCAATGGCCATAGCACTGTTCTTTAAATGTCTCCCTGTTGATAACACCAGTTGATAGAATTCACGAGTCACGCAACCATTAGGGAAGTCCGGTTGTAATGGTTTGGTGGGGAACTGGACACCGTCAACATATATTGCCAGATATTCTAGATTATAATTCTTAAAATTGAATGGGTTCTTGCCATAGTCGCCCGTAAAAGTGTCATTATCAACCATCGCTACCACCACAGACTATGTTATTGTTTGACTAAAACCCCTTGCTTGACTAAATAAAAATGATTGTAATGATACATGAACTCTGATAATTTATTTGACCAACATTTTATTGACTTGCACAATCTTACACAATTGTCTGAACATGTTGAACACAACTAAACACATTATGAACACACACACGGTTGCAACTTTTTCACAAAACGTGTTACCATTGTGTCATTTTTAAACAGATTAGAAGAATATTTAGATATCAACATATCATAGGTGATGCTTCTACACATGTGATTTAAGAAGTAGATACAGTGTTCACCACATGTGACCGATGTGACATCCTGAACTTGTTTGTCTGATAAATGTATCTCGTCACATGACATGTTTAAAAAGTCATAAATCGATTTAGGAAATATTGAATGATTTGGAGCATTTCCAAAACTGTCAAAAAAACACCCAACTCTCTCCAATATATAAACTGCCAGCCAATGCTCTCCAGGCTGGTCAGAGGGGTGTGTGTTAATTATCATAGCACTAGGTCTTATTTGTAGAGGTTGCTGGGGCAGTTTATCACAAGCCAAAACACCTGGCTGTCAGTTCCACAGTATTCATGATGCTTAATAGTAATCAACTAAAACCTGTCTGCGATGGGACACTTCAATCATACTATCATATACCGCATAAATTATTAGATTGATGGTATTAGGCAGCGGGTTCCTGAAACGTGTCTCCAGGCGTATGTTACCACTCTTGATCAATGATAGATGCTGACTATTATCCTCGTCAGGTGTCAGATTAAGTGCATAAAGAGTGTACCATCTCAGGAAATCGTTTCGATCAATGGCCATAGCACTGTTCTTTAAATGTCTCCCTGTTGATAACACCAGTTGATAGAATTCACGAGTCACGCAACCATTAGGGAAGTCCGGTTGTAATGGTTTGGTGGGGAACTGGACACCGTCAACATATATTGCCAGATATTCTAGATTATAATTCTTAAAATTGAATGGGTTCTTGCCATAGTCGCCCGTAAAAGTGTCATTATCAACCATCGCTACCACCACAGACTATGTTATTGTTTGACTAAAACCCCTTGCTTGACTAAATAAAAATGATTGTAATGATACATGAACTCTGATAATTTATTTGACCAACATTTTATTGACTTGCACAATCTTACACAATTGTCTGAACATGTTGAACACAACTAAACACATTATGAACACACACACGGTTGCAACTTTTTCACAAAACGTGTTACCATTGTGTCATTTTTAAACAGATTAGAAGAATATTTAGATATCAACATATCATAGGTGATGCTTCTACACATGTGATTTAAGAAGTAGATACAGTGTTCACCACATGTGACCGATGTGACATCCTGAACTTGTTTGTCTGATAAATGTATCTCGTCACATGACATGTTTAAAAAGTCATAAATCGATTTAGGAAATATTGAATGATTTGGAGCATTTCCAAAACTGTCAAAAAAACACCCAACTCTCTCCAATATATAAACTGCCAGCCAATGCTCTCCAGGCTGGTCAGAGGGGTGTGTGTTAATTATCATAGCACTAGGTCTTATTTGTAGAGGTTGCTGGGGCAGTTTATCACAAGCCAAAACACCTGGCTGTCAGTTCCACAGTATTCATGATGCTTAATAGTAATCAACTAAAACCTGTCTGCGATGGGACACTTCAATCATACTATCATATACCGCATAAATTATTAGATTGATGGTATTAGGCAGCGGGTTCCTGAAACGTGTCTCCAGGCGTATGTTACCACTCTTGATCAATGATAGATGCTGACTATTATCCTCGTCAGGTGTCAGATTAAGTGCATAAAGAGTGTACCGTCTCAGGAAATCGTTTCGATCAATGGCCATAGCACTGTTCTTTAAATGTCTCCCTGTTGATAACACCAGTTGATAGAATTCACGAGTCACGCAACCATTAGGGAAGTCCGGTTGTAATGGTTTGGTGGGGAACTGGACACCGTCAACATATATTGCCAGATATTCTAGATTATAATTCTTAAAATTGAATGGGTTCTTGCCATAGTCGCCCGTAAAAGTGTCATTATCAACCATCGCTACCACCACAGACTATGTTATTGTTTGACTAAAACCCCTTGCTTGACTAAATAAAAATGATTGTAATGATACATGAACTCTGATAATTTATTTGACCAACATTTTATTGACTTGCACAATCTTACACAATTGTCTGAACATGTTGAACACAACTAAACACATTATGAACACACACACGGTTGCAACTTTTTCACAAAACGTGTTACCATTGTGTCATTTTTAAACAGATTAGAAGAATATTTAGATATCAACATATCATAGGTGATGCTTCTACACATGTGATTTAAGAAGTAGATACAGTGTTCACCTCATGTGACCGATGTGACATCCTGAACTTGTTTGTCTGATAAATGTATCTCGTCACATGACATGTTTAAAAAGTCATAAATCGATTTAGGAAATATTGAATGATTTGGAGCATTTCCAAAACTGTCAAAAAAACACCCAACTCTCTCCAATATATAAACTGCCAGCCAATGCTCTCCAGGCTGGTCAGAGGGGTGTGTGTTAATTATCATAGCACTAGGTCTTATTTGTAGAGGTTGCTGGGGCAGTTTATCACAAGCCAAAACACCTGGCTGTCAGTTCCACAGTATTCATGATGCTTAATAGTAATCAACTAAAACCTGTCTGCGATGGGACACTTCAATCATACTATCATATACCGCATAAATTATTAGATTGATGGTATTAGGCAGCGGGTTCCTGAAACGTGTCTCCAGGCGTATGTTACCACTCTTGATCAATGATAGATGCTGACTATTATCCTCGTCAGGTGTCAGATTAAATGCATAAAGAGTGTACCGTCTCAGGAAATCGTTTCGATCAATGGCCATAGCACTGTTCTTTAAATGTCTCCCTGTTGATAACACCAGTTGATAGAATTCACGAGTCACGCAACCATTAGGGAAGTCCGGTTGTAATGGTTTGGTGGGGAACTGGACACCGTCAACATATATTGCCAGATATTCTAGATTATAATTCTTAAAATTGAATGGGTTCTTGCCATAGTCGCCCGTAAAAGTGTCATTATCAACCATCGCTACCACCACAGACTATGTTATTGTTTGACTAAAACCCCTTGCTTGACTAAATAAAAATGATTGTAATGATACATGAACTCTGATAATTTATTTGACCAACATTTTATTGACTTGCACAATCTTACACAATTGTCTGAACATGTTGAACACAACTAAACACATTATGAACACACACACGGTTGCAACTTTTTCACAAAACGTGTTACCATTGTGTCATTTTTAAACAGATTAGAAGAATATTTAGATATCAACATATCATAGGTGATGCTTCTACACATGTGATTTAAGAAGTAGATACAGTGTTCACCACATGTGACCGATGTGACATCCTGAACTTGTTTGTCTGATAAATGTATCTCGTCACATGACATGTTTAAAAAGTCATAAATCGATTTAGGAAATATTGAATGATTTGGAGCATTTCCAAAACTGTCAAAAAAACACCCAACTCTCTCCAATATATAAACTGCCAGCCAATGCTCTCCAGGCTGGTCAGAGGGGTGTGTGTTAATTATCATAGCACTAGGTCTTATTTGTAGAGGTTGCTGGGGCAGTTTATCACAAGCCAAAACACCTGGCTGTCAGTTCCACAGTATTCATGATGCTTAATAGTAATCAACTAAAACCTGTCTGCGATGGGACACTTCAATCATACTATCATATACCGCATAAATTATTAGATTGATGGTATTAGGCAGCGGGTTCCTGAAACGTGTCTCCAGGCGTATGTTACCACTCTTGATCAATGATAGATGCTGACTATTATCCTCGTCAGGTGTCAGATTAAGTGCATAAAGAGTGTACCGTCTCAGGAAATCGTTTCGATCAATGGCCATAGCACTGTTCTTTAAATGTCTCCCTGTTGATAACACCAGTTGATAGAATTCACGAGTCACGCAACCATTAGGGAAGTCCGGTTGTAATGGTTTGGTGGGGAACTGGACACCGTCAACATATATTGCCAGATATTCTAGATTATAATTCTTAAAATTGAATGGGTTCTTGCCATAGTCGCCCGTAAAAGTGTCATTATCAACCATCGCTACCACCACAGACTATGTTATTGTTTGACTAAAACCCCTTGCTTGACTAAATAAAAATGATTGTAATGATACATGAACTCTGATAATTTATTTGACCAACATTTTATTGACTTGCACAATCTTACACAATTGTCTGAACATGTTGAACACAACTAAACACATTATGAACACACACACGGTTGCAACTTTTTCACAAAACGTGTTACCATTGTGTCATTTTTAAACAGATTAGAAGAATATTTAGATATCAACATATCATAGGTGATGCTTCTACACATGTGATTTAAGAAGTAGATACAGTGTTCACCACATGTGACCGATGTGACATCCTGAACTTGTTTGTCTGATAAATGTATCTCGTCACATGACATGTTTAAAAAGTCATAAATCGATTTAGGAAATATTGAATGATTTGGAGCATTTCCAAAACTGTCAAAAAAACACCCAACTCTCTCCAATATATAAACTGCCAGCCAATGCTCTCCAGGCTGGTCAGAGGGGTGTGTGTTAATTATCATAGCACTAGGTCTTATTTGTAGAGGTTGCTGGGGCAGTTTATCACAAGCCAAAACACCTGGCTGTCAGTTCCACAGTATTCATGATGCTTAATAGTAATCAACTAAAACCTGTCTGCGATGGGACACTTCAATCATACTATCATATACCGCATAAATTATTAGATTGATGGTATTAGGCAGCGGGTTCCTGAAACGTGTCTCCAGGCGTATGTTACCACTCTTGATCAATGATAGATGCTGACTATTATCCTCGTCAGGTGTCAGATTAAATGCATAAAGAGTGTACCGTCTCAGGAAATCGTTTCGATCAATGGCCATAGCACTGTTCTTTAAATGTCTCCCTGTTGATAACACCAGTTGATAGAATTCACGAGTCACGCAACCATTAGGGAAGTCCGGTTGTAATGGTTTGGTGGGGAACTGGACACCGTCAACATATATTGCCAGATATTCTAGATTATAATTCTTAAAATTGAATGGGTTCTTGCCATAGTCGCCCGTAAAAGTGTCATTATCAACCATCGCTACCACCACAGACTATGTTATTGTTTGACTAAAACCCCTTGCTTGACTAAATAAAAATGATTGTAATGATACATGAACTCTGATAATTTATTTGACCAACATTTTATTGACTTGCACAATCTTACACAATTGTCTGAACATGTTGAACACAACTAAACACATTATGAACACACACACGGTTGCAACTTTTTCACAAAACGTGTTACCATTGTGTCATTTTTAAACAGATTAGAAGAATATTTAGATATCAACATATCATAGGTGATGCTTCTACACATGTGATTTAAGAAGTAGATACAGTGTTCACCACATGTGACCGATGTGACATCCTGAACTTGTTTGTCTGATAAATGTATCTCGTCACATGACATGTTTAAAAAGTCATAAATCGATTTAGGAAATATTGAATGATTTGGAGCATTTCCAAAACTGTCAAAAAAACACCCAACTCTCTCCAATATATAAACTGCCAGCCAATGCTCTCCAGGCTGGTCAGAGGGGTGTGTGTTAATTATCATAGCACTAGGTCTTATTTGTAGAGGTTGCTGGGGCAGTTTATCACAAGCCAAAACACCTGGCTGTCAGTTCCACAGTATTCATGATGCTTAATAGTAATCAACTAAAACCTGTCTGCGATGGGACACTTCAATCATACTATCATATACCGCATAAATTATTAGATTGATGGTATTAGGCAGCGGGTTCCTGAAACGTGTCTCCAGGCGTATGTTACCACTCTTGATCAATGATAGATGCTGACTATTATCCTCGTCAGGTGTCAGATTAAGTGCATAAAGAGTGTACCGTCTCAGGAAATCGTTTCGATCAATGGCCATAGCACTGTTCTTTAAATGTCTCCCTGTTGATAACACCAGTTGATAGAATTCACGAGTCACGCAACCATTAGGGAAGTCCGGTTGTAATGGTTTGGTGGGGAACTGGACACCGTCAACATATATTGCCAGATATTCTAGATTATAATTCTTAAAATTGAATGGGTTCTTGCCATAGTCGCCCGTAAAAGTGTCATTATCAACCATCGCTACCACCACAGACTATGTTATTGTTTGACTAAAACCCCTTGCTTGACTAAATAAAAATGATTGTAATGATACATGAACTCTGATAATTTATTTGACCAACATTTTATTGACTTGCACAATCTTACACAATTGTCTGAACATGTTGAACACAACTAAACACATTATGAACACACACACGGTTGCAACTTTTTCACAAAACGTGTTACCATTGTGTCATTTTTAAACAGATTAGAAGAATATTTAGATATCAACATATCATAGGTGATGCTTCTACACATGTGATTTAAGAAGTAGATACAGTGTTCACCACATGTGACCGATGTGACATCCTGAACTTGTTTGTCTGATAAATGTATCTCGTCACATGACATGTTTAAAAAGTCATAAATCGATTTAGGAAATATTGAATGATTTGGAGCATTTCCAAAACTGTCAAAAAAACACCCAACTCTCTCCAATATATAAACTGCCAGCCAATGCTCTCCAGGCTGGTCAGAGGGGTGTGTGTTAATTATCATAGCACTAGGTCTTATTTGTAGAGGTTGCTGGGGCAGTTTATCACAAGCCAAAACACCTGGCTGTCAGTTCCACAGTATTCATGATGCTTAATAGTAATCAACTAAAACCTGTCTGCGATGGGACACTTCAATCATACTATCATATACCGCATAAATTATTAGATTGATGGTATTAGGCAGCGGGTTCCTGAAACGTGTCTCCAGGCGTATGTTACCACTCTTGATCAATGATAGATGCTGACTATTATCCTCGTCAGGTGTCAGATTAAGTGCATAAAGAGTGTACCGTCTCAGGAAATCGTTTCGATCAATGGCCATAGCACTGTTCTTTAAATGTCTCCCTGTTGATAACACCAGTTGATAGAATTCACGAGTCACGCAACCATTAGGGAAGTCCGGTTGTAATGGTTTGGTGGGGAACTGGACACCGTCAACATATATTGCCAGATATTCTAGATTATAATTCTTAAAATTGAATGGGTTCTTGCCATAGTCGCCCGTAAAAGTGTCATTATCAACCATCGCTACCACCACAGACTATGTTATTGTTTGACTAAAACCCCTTGCTTGACTAAATAAAAATGATTGTAATGATACATGAACTCTGATAATTTATTTGACCAACATTTTATTGACTTGCACAATCTTACACAATTGTCTGAACATGTTGAACACAACTAAACACATTATGAACACACACACGGTTGCAACTTTTTCACAAAACGTGTTACCATTGTGTCATTTTTAAACAGATTAGAAGAATATTTAGATATCAACATATCATAGGTGATGCTTCTACACATGTGATTTAAGAAGTAGATACAGTGTTCACCACATGTGACCGATGTGACATCCTGAACTTGTTTGTCTGATAAATGTATCTCGTCACATGACATGTTTAAAAAGTCATAAATCGATTTAGGAAATATTGAATGATTTGGAGCATTTCCAAAACTGTCAAAAAAACACCCAACTCTCTCCAATATATAAACTGCCAGCCAATGCTCTCCAGGCTGGTCAGAGGGGTGTGTGTTAATTATCATAGCACTAGGTCTTATTTGTAGAGGTTGCTGGGGCAGTTTATCACAAGCCAAAACACCTGGCTGTCAGTTCCACAGTATTCATGATGCTTAATAGTAATCAACTAAAACCTGTCTGCGATGGGACACTTCAATCATACTATCATATACCGCATAAATTATTAGATTGATGGTATTAGGCAGCGGGTTCCTGAAACGTGTCTCCAGGCGTATGTTACCACTCTTGATCAATGATAGATGCTGACTATTATCCTCGTCAGGTGTCAGATTAAGTGCATAAAGAGTGTACCGTCTCAGGAAATCGTTTCGATCAATGGCCATAGCACTGTTCTTTAAATGTCTCCCTGTTGATAACACCAGTTGATAGAATTCACGAGTCACGCAACCATTAGGGAAGTCCGGTTGTAATGGTTTGGTGGGGAACTGGACACCGTCAACATATATTGCCAGATATTCTAGATTATAATTCTTAAAATTGAATGGGTTCTTGCCATAGTCGCCCGTAAAAGTGTCATTATCAACCATCGCTACCACCACAGACTATGTTATTGTTTGACTAAAACCCCTTGCTTGACTAAATAAAAATGATTGTAATGATACATGAACTCTGATAATTTATTTGACCAACATTTTATTGACTTGCACAATCTTACACAATTGTCTGAACATGTTGAACACAACTAAACACATTATGAACACACACACGGTTGCAACTTTTTCACGAAACGTGTTACCATTGTGTCATTTTTAAACAGATTAGAAGAATATTTAGATATCAACATATCATAGGTGATGCTTCTACACATGTGATTTAAGAAGTAGATACAGTGTTCACCACATGTGACCGATGTGACATCCTGAACTTGTTTGTCTGATAAATGTATCTCGTCACATGACATGTTTAAAAAGTCATAAATCGATTTAGGAAATATTGAATGATTTGGAGCATTTCCAAAACTGTCAAAAAAACACCCAACTCTCTCCAATATATAAACTGCCAGCCAATGCTCTCCAGGCTGGTCAGAGGGGTGTGTGTTAATTATCATAGCACTAGGTCTTATTTGTAGAGGTTGCTGGGGCAGTTTATCACAAGCCAAAACACCTGGCTGTCAGTTCCACAGTATTCATGATGCTTAATAGTAATCAACTAAAACCTGTCTGCGATGGGACACTTCAATCATACTATCATATACCGCATAAATTATTAGATTGATGGTATTAGGCAGCGGGTTCCTGAAACGTGTCTCCAGGCGTATGTTACCACTCTTGATCAATGATAGATGCTGACTATTATCCTCGTCCGGTGTCAGATTAAGTGCATAAAGAGTGTACCGTCTCAGGAAATCGTTTCGATCAATGGCCATAGCACTGTTCTTTAAATGTCTCCCTGTTGATAACACCAGTTGATAGAATTCACGAGTCACGCAACCATTAGGGAAGTCCGGTTGTAATGGTTTGGTGGGGAACTGGACACCGTCAACATATATTGCCAGATATTCTAGATTATAATTCTTAAAATTGAATGGGTTCTTGCCATAGTCGCCCGTAAAAGTGTCATTATCAACCATCGCTACCACCACAGACTATGTTATTGTTTGACTAAAACCCCTTGCTTGACTAAATAAAAATGATTGTAATGATACATGAACTCTGATAATTTATTTGACCAACATTTTATTGACTTGCACAATCTTACACAATTGTCTGAACATGTTGAACACAACTAAACACATTATGAACACACACACGGTTGCAACTTTTTCACAAAACGTGTTACCATTGTGTCATTTTTAAACAGATTAGAAGAATATTTAGATATCAACATATCATAGGTGATGCTTCTACACATGTGATTTAAGAAGTAGATACAGTGTTCACCACATGTGACCGATGTGACATCCTGAACTTGTTTGTCTGATAAATGTATCTCGTCACATGACATGTTTAAAAAGTCATAAATCGATTTAGGAAATATTGAATGATTTGGAGCATTTCCAAAACTGTCAAAAAAACACCCAACTCTCTCCAATATATAAACTGCCAGCCAATGCTCTCCAGGCTGGTCAGAGGGGTGTGTGTTAATTATCATAGCACTAGGTCTTATTTGTAGAGGTTGCTGGGGCAGTTTATCACAAGCCAAAACACCTGGCTGTCAGTTCCACAGTATTCATGATGCTTAATAGTAATCAACTAAAACCTGTCTGCGATGGGACACTTCATTCATACTATCATATACCGCATAAATTATTAGATTGATGGTATTAGGCAGCGGGTTCCTGAAACGTGTCTCCAGGCGTATGTTACCACTCTTGATCAATGATAGATGCTGACTATTATCCTCGTCAGGTGTCAGATTAAATGCATAAAGAGTGTACCGTCTCAGGAAATCGTTTCGATCAATGGCCATAGCACTGTTCTTTAAATGTCTCCCTGTTGATAACACCAGTTGATAGAATTCACGAGTCACGCAACCATTAGGGAAGTCCGGTTGTAATGGTTTGGTGGGGAACTGGACACCGTCAACATATATTGCCAGATATTCTAGATTATAATTCTTAAAATTGAATGGGTTCTTGCCATAGTCGCCCGTAAAAGTGTCATTATCAACCATCGCTACCACCACAGACTATGTTATTGTTTGACTAAAACCCCTTGCTTGACTAAATAAAAATGATTGTAATGATACATGAACTCTGATAATTTATTTGACCAACATTTTATTGACTTGCACAATCTTACACAATTGTCTGAACATGTTGAACACAACTAAACACATTATGAACACACACACGGTTGCAACTTTTTCACAAAACGTGTTACCATTGTGTCATTTTTAAACAGATTAGAAGAATATTTAGATATCAACATATCATAGGTGATGCTTCTACACATGTGATTTAAGAAGTAGATACAGTGTTCACCACATGTGACCGATGTGACATCCTGAACTTGTTTGTCTGATAAATGTATCTCGTCACATGACATGTTTAAAAAGTCATAAATCGATTTAGGAAATATTGAATGATTTGGAGCATTTCCAAAACTGTCAAAAAAACACCCAACTCTCTCCAATATATAAACTGCCAGCCAATGCTCTCCAGGCTGGTCAGAGGGGTGTGTGTTAATTATCATAGCACTAGGTCTTATTTGTAGAGGTTGCTGGGGCAGTTTATCACAAGCCAAAACACCTGGCTGTCAGTTCCACAGTATTCATGATGCTTAATAGTAATCAACTAAAACCTGTCTGCGATGGGACACTTCAATCATACTATCATATACCGCATAAATTATTAGATTGATGGTATTAGGCAGCGGGTTCCTGAAACGTGTCTCCAGGCGTATGTTACCACTCTTGATCAATGATAGATGCTGACTATTATCCTCGTCAGGTGTCAGATTAAGTGCATAAAGAGTGTACCGTCTCAGGAAATCGTTTCGATCAATGGCCATAGCACTGTTCTTTAAATGTCTCCCTGTTGATAACACCAGTTGATAGAATTCACGAGTCACGCAACCATTAGGGAAGTCCGGTTGTAATGGTTTGGTGGGGAACTGGACACCGTCAACATATATTGCCAGATATTCTAGATTATAATTCTTAAAATTGAATGGGTTCTTGCCATAGTCGCCCGTAAAAGTGTCATTATCAACCATCGCTACCACCACAGACTATGTTATTGTTTGACTAAAACCCCTTGCTTGACTAAATAAAAATGATTGTAATGATACATGAACTCTGATAATTTATTTGACCAACATTTTATTGACTTGCACAATCTTACACAATTGTCTGAACATGTTGAACACAACTAAACACATTATGAACACACAGACGGTTGCAACTTTTTCACAAAACGTGTTACCATTGTGTAATTTTTAAACAGATTAGAAGAATATTTAGATATCAACATATCATAGGTGATGCTTCTACACATGTGATTTAAGAAGTAGATACAGTGTTCACCACATGTGACCGATGTGACATCCTGAACTTGTTTGTCTGATAAATGTATCTCGTCACATGACATGTTTAAAAAGTCATAAATCGATTTAGGAAATATTGAATGATTTGGAGCATTTCCAAAACTGTCAAAAAAACACCCAACTCTCTCCAATATATAAACTGCCAGCCAATGCTCTCCAGGCTGGTCAGAGGGGTGTGTGTTAATTATCATAGCACTAGGTCTTATTTGTAGAGGTTGCTGGGGCAGTTTATCACAAGCCAAAACACCTGGCTGTCAGTTCCACAGTATTCATGATGCTTAATAGTAATCAACTAAAACCTGTCTGCGATGGGACACTTCAATCATACTATCATATACCGCATAAATTATTAGATTGATGGTATTAGGCAGCGGGTTCCTGAAACGTGTCTCCAGGCGTATGTTACCACTCTTGATCAATGATAGATGCTGACTATTATCCTCGTCAGGTGTCAGATTAAATGCATAAAGAGTGTACCGTCTCAGGAAATCGTTTCGATCAATGGCCATAGCACTGTTCTTTAAATGTCTCCCTGTTGATAACACCAGTTGATAGAATTCACGAGTCACGCAACCATTAGGGAAGTCCGGTTGTAATGGTTTGGTGGGGAACTGGACACCGTCAACATATATTGCCAGATATTCTAGATTATAATTCTTAAAATTGAATGGGTTCTTGCCATAGTCGCCCGTAAAAGTGTCATTATCAACCATCGCTACCACCACAGACTATGTTATTGTTTGACTAAAACCCCTTGCTTGACTAAATAAAAATGATTGTAATGATACATGAACTCTGATAATTTATTTGACCAACATTTTATTGACTTGCACAATCTTACACAATTGTCTGAACATGTTGAACACAACTAAACACATTATGAACACACAGACGGTTGCAACTTTTTCACAAAACGTGTTACCATTGTGTCATTTTTAAACAGATTAGAAGAATATTTAGATATCAACATATCATAGGTGATGCTTCTACACATGTGATTTAAGAAGTAGATACAGTGTTCACCACATGTGACCGATGTGACATCCTGAACTTGTTTGTCTGATAAATGTATCTCGTCACATGACATGTTTAAAAAGTCATAAATCGATTTAGGAAATATTGAATGATTTGGAGCATTTCCAAAACTGTCAAAAAAACACCCAACTCTCTCCAATATATAAACTGCCAGCCAATGCTCTCCAGGCTGGTCAGAGGGGTGTGTGTTAATTATCATAGCACTAGGTCTTATTTGTAGAGGTTGCTGGGGCAGTTTATCACAAGCCAAAACACCTGGCTGTCAGTTCCACAGTATTCATGATGCTTAATAGTAATCAACTAAAACCTGTCTGCGATGGGACACTTCAATCATACTATCATATACCGCATAAATTATTAGATTGATGGTATTAGGCAGCGGGTTCCTGAAACGTGTCTCCAGGCGTATGTTACCACTCTTGATCAATGATAGATGCTGACTATTATCCTCGTCAGGTGTCAGATTAAATGCATAAAGAGTGTACCGTCTCAGGAAATCGTTTCGATCAATGGCCATAGCACTGTTCTTTAAATGTCTCCCTGTTGATAACACCAGTTGATAGAATTCACGAGTCACGCAACCATTAGGGAAGTCCGGTTGTAATGGTTTGGTGGGGAACTGGACACCGTCAACATATATTGCCAGATATTCTAGATTATAATTCTTAAAATTGAATGGGTTCTTGCCATAGTCGCCCGTAAAAGTGTCATTATCAACCATCGCTACCACCACAGACTATGTTATTGTTTGACTAAAACCCCTTGCTTGACTAAATAAAAATGATTGTAATGATACATGAACTCTGATAATTTATTTGACCAACATTTTATTGACTTGCACAATCTTACACAATTGTCTGAACATGTTGAACACAACTAAACACATTATGAACACACACACGGTTGCAACTTTTTCACAAAACGTGTTACCATTGTGTCATTTTTAAACAGATTAGAAGAATATTTAGATATCAACATATCATAGGTGATGCTTCTACACATGTGATTTAAGAAGTAGATACAGTGTTCACCACATGTGACCGATGTGACATCCTGAACTTGTTTGTCTGATAAATGTATCTCGTCACATGACATGTTTAAAAAGTCATAAATCGATTTAGGAAATATTGAATGATTTGGAGCATTTCCAAAACTGTCAAAAAAACACCCAACTCTCTCCAATATATAAACTGCCAGCCAATGCTCTCCAGGCTGGTCAGAGGGGTGTGTGTTAATTATCATAGCACTAGGTCTTATTTGTAGAGGTTGCTGGGGCAGTTTATCACAAGCCAAAACACCTGGCTGTCAGTTCCACAGTATTCATGATGCTTAATAGTAATCAACTAAAACCTGTCTGCGATGGGACACTTCAATCATACTATCATATACCGCATAAATTATTAGATTGATGGTATTAGGCAGCGGGTTCCTGAAACGTGTCTCCAGGCGTATGTTACCACTCTTGATCAATGATAGATGCTGACTATTATCCTCGTCAGGTGTCAGATTAAATGCATAAAGAGTGTACCGTCTCAGGAAATCGTTTCGATCAATGGCCATAGCACTGTTCTTTAAATGTCTCCCTGTTGATAACACCAGTTGATAGAATTCACGAGTCACGCAACCATTAGGGAAGTCCGGTTGTAATGGTTTGGTGGGGAACTGGACACCGTCAACATATATTGCCAGATATTCTAGATTATAATTCTTAAAATTGAATGGGTTCTTGCCATAGTCGCCCGTAAAAGTGTCATTATCAACCATCGCTACCACCACAGACTATGTTATTGTTTGACTAAAACCCCTTGCTTGACTAAATAAAAATGATTGTAATGATACATGAACTCTGATAATTTATTTGACCAACATTTTATTGACTTGCACAATCTTACACAATTGTCTGAACATGTTGAACACAACTAAACACATTATGAACACACACACGGTTGCAACTTTTTCACAAAACGTGTTACCATTGTGTCATTTTTAAACAGATTAGAAGAATATTTAGATATCAACATATCATAGGTGATGCTTCTACACATGTGATTTAAGAAGTAGATACAGTGTTCACCACATGTGACCGATGTGACATCCTCAACTTGTTTGTCTGATAAATGTATCTCGTCACATGACATGTTTAAAAAGTCATAAATCGATTTAGGAAATATTGAATGATTTGGAGCATTTCCAAAACTGTCAAAAAAACACCCAACTCTCTCCAATATATAAACTGCCAGCCAATGCTCTCCAGGCTGGTCAGAGGGGTGTGTGTTAATTATCATAGCACTAGGTCTTATTTGTAGAGGTTGCTGGGGCAGTTTATCACAAGCCAAAACACCTGGCTGTCAGTTCCACAGTATTCATGATGCTTAATAGTAATCAACTAAAACCTGTCTGCGATGGGACACTTCAATCATACTATCATATACCGCATAAATTATTAGATTGATGGTATTAGGCAGCGGGTTCCTGAAACGTGTCTCCAGGCGTATGTTACCACTCTTGATCAATGATAGATGCTGACTATTATCCTCGTCAGGTGTCAGATTAAATGCATAAAGAGTGTACCGTCTCAGGAAATCGTTTCGATCAATGGCCATAGCACTGTTCTTTAAATGTCTCCCTGTTGATAACACCAGTTGATAGAATTCACGAGTCACGCAACCATTAGGGAAGTCCGGTTGTAATGGTTTGGTGGGGAACTGGACACCGTCAACATATATTGCCAGATATTCTAGATTATAATTCTTAAAATTGAATGGGTTCTTGCCATAGTCGCCCGTAAAAGTGTCATTATCAACCATCGCTATACCACCACAGACTATGTTATTGTTTGACTAAAACCCCTTGCTTGACTAAATAAAAATGATTGTAATGATACATGAACTCTGATAATTTATTTGACCAACATTTTATTGACTTGCACAATCTTACACAATTGTCTGAACATGTTGAACACAACTAAACACATTATGAACACACACACGGTTGCAACTTTTTCACAAAACGTGTTACCATTGTGTCATTTTTAAACAGATTAGAAGAATATTTAGATATCAACATATCATAGGTGATGCTTCTACACATGTGATTTAAGAAGTAGATACAGTGTTCACCACATGTGACCGATGTGACATCCTGAACTTGTTTGTCTGATAAATGTATCTCGTCACATGACATGTTTAAAAAGTCATAAATCGATTTAGGAAATATTGAATGATTTGGAGCATTTCCAAAACTGTCAAAAAAACACCCAACTCTCTCCAATATATAAACTGCCAGCCAATGCTCTCCAGGCTGGTCAGAGGGGTGTGTGTTAATTATCATAGCACTAGGTCTTATTTGTAGAGGTTGCTGGGGCAGTTTATCACAAGCCAAAACACCTGGCTGTCAGTTCCACAGTATTCATGATGCTTAATAGTAATCAACTAAAACCTGTCTGCGATGGGACACTTCAATCATACTATCATATACCGCATAAATTATTAGATTGATGGTATTAGGCAGCGGGTTCCTGAAACGTGTCTCCAGGCGTATGTTACCACTCTTGATCAATGATAGATGCTGACTATTATCCTCGTCAGGTGTCAGATTAAATGCATAAAGAGTGTACCGTCTCAGGAAATCGTTTCGATCAATGGCCATAGCACTGTTCTTTAAATGTCTCCCTGTTGATAACACCAGTTGATAGAATTCACGAGTCACGCAACCATTAGGGAAGTCCGGTTGTAATGGTTTGGTGGGGAACTGGACACCGTCAACATATATTGCCAGATATTCTAGATTATAATTCTTAAAATTGAATGGGTTCTTGCCATAGTCGCCCGTAAAAGTGTCATTATCAACCATCGCTACCACCACAGACTATGTTATTGTTTGACTAAAACCCCTTGCTTGACTAAATAAAAATGATTGTAATGATACATGAACTCTGATAATTTATTTGACCAACATTTTATTGACTTGCACAATCTTACACAATTGTCTGAACATGTTGAACACAACTAAACACATTATGAACACACAGACGGTTGCAACTTTTTCACAAAACGTGTTACCATTGTGTCATTTTTAAACAGATTAGAAGAATATTTAGATATCAACATATCATAGGTGATGCTTCTACACATGTGATTTAAGAAGTAGATACAGTGTTCACCACATGTGACCGATGTGACATCCTGAACTTGTTTGTCTGATAAATGTATCTCGTCACATGACATGTTTAAAAAGTCATAAATCGATTTAGGAAATATTGAATGATTTGGAGCATTTCCAAAACTGTCAAAAAAACACCCAACTCTCTCCAATATATAAACTGCCAGCCAATGCTCTCCAGGCTGGTCAGAGGGGTGTGTGTTAATTATCATAGCACTAGGTCTTATTTGTAGAGGTTGCTGGGGCAGTTTATCACAAGCCAAAACACCTGGCTGTCAGTTCCACAGTATTCATGATGCTTAATAGTAATCAACTAAAACCTGTCTGCGATGGGACACTTCAATCATACTATCATATACCGCATAAATTATTAGATTGATGGTATTAGGCAGCGGGTTCCTGAAACGTGTCTCCAGGCGTATGTTACCACTCTTGATCAATGATAGATGCTGACTATTATCCTCGTCAGGTGTCAGATTAAATGCATAAAGAGTGTACCGTCTCAGGAAATCGTTTCGATCAATGGCCATAGCACTGTTCTTTAAATGTCTCCCTGTTGATAACACCAGTTGATAGAATTCACGAGTCACGCAACCATTAGGGAAGTCCGGTTGTAATGGTTTGGTGGGGAACTGGACACCGTCAACATATATTGCCAGATATTCTAGATTATAATTCTTAAAATTGAATGGGTTCTTGCCATAGTCGCCCGTAAAAGTGTCATTATCAACCATCGCTACCACCACAGACTATGTTATTGTTTGACTAAAACCCCTTGCTTGACTAAATAAAAATGATTGTAATGATACATGAACTCTGATAATTTATTTGACCAACATTTTATTGACTTGCACAATCTTACACAATTGTCTGAACATGTTGAACACAACTAAACACATTATGAACACACACACGGTTGCAACTTTTTCACAAAACGTGTTACCATTGTGTCATTTTTAAACAGATTAGAAGAATATTTAGATATCAACATATCATAGGTGATGCTTCTACACATGTGATTTAAGAAGTAGATACAGTGTTCACCACATGTGACCGATGTGACATCCTGAACTTGTTTGTCTGATAAATGTATCTCGTCACATGACATGTTTAAAAAGTCATAAATCGATTTAGGAAATATTGAATGATTTGGAGCATTTCCAAAACTGTCAAAAAAACACCCAACTCTCTCCAATATATAAACTGCCAGCCAATGCTCTCCAGGCTGGTCAGAGGGGTGTGTGTTAATTATCATAGCACTAGGTCTTATTTGTAGAGGTTGCTGGGGCAGTTTATCACAAGCCAAAACACCTGGCTGTCAGTTCCACAGTATTCATGATGCTTAATAGTAATCAACTAAAACCTGTCTGCGATGGGACACTTCAATCATACTATCATATACCGCATAAATTATTAGATTGATGGTATTAGGCAGCGGGTTCCTGAAACGTGTCTCCAGGCGTATGTTACCACTCTTGATCAATGATAGATGCTGACTATTATCCTCGTCAGGTGTCAGATTAAATGCATAAAGAGTGTACCGTCTCAGGAAATCGTTTCGATCAATGGCCATAGCACTGTTCTTTAAATGTCTCCCTGTTGATAACACCAGTTGATAGAATTCACGAGTCACGCAACCATTAGGGAAGTCCGGTTGTAATGGTTTGGTGGGGAACTGGACACCGTCAACATATATTGCCAGATATTCTAGATTATAATTCTTAAAATTGAATGGGTTCTTGCCATAGTCGCCCGTAAAAGTGTCATTATCAACCATCGCTACCACCACAGACTATGTTATTGTTTGACTAAAACCCCTTGCTTGACTAAATAAAAATGATTGTAATGATACATGAACTCTGATAATTTATTTGACCAACATTTTATTGACTTGCACAATCTTACACAATTGTCTGAACATGTTGAACACAACTAAACACATTATGAACACACACACGGTTGCAACTTTTTCACAAAACGTGTTACCATTGTGTCATTTTTAAACAGATTAGAAGAATATTTAGATATCAACATATCATAGGTGATGCTTCTACACATGTGATTTAAGAAGTAGATACAGTGTTCACCACATGTGACCGATGTGACATCCTGAACTTGTTTGTCTGATAAATGTATCTCGTCACATGACATGTTTAAAAAGTCATAAATCGATTTAGGAAATATTGAATGATTTGGAGCATTTCCAAAACTGTCAAAAAAACACCCAACTCTCTCCAATATATAAACTGCCAGCCAATGCTCTCCAGGCTGGTCAGAGGGGTGTGTGTTAATTATCATAGCACTAGGTCTTATTTGTAGAGGTTGCTGGGGCAGTTTATCACAAGCCAAAACACCTGGCTGTCAGTTCCACAGTATTCATGATGCTTAATAGTAATCAACTAAAACCTGTCTGCGATGGGACACTTCAATCATACTATCATATACCGCATAAATTATTAGATTGATGGTATTAGGCAGCGGGTTCCTGAAACGTGTCTCCAGGCGTATGTTACCACTCTTGATCAATGATAGATGCTGACTATTATCCTCGTCAGGTGTCAGATTAAATGCATAAAGAGTGTACCGTCTCAGGAAATCGTTTCGATCAATGGCCATAGCACTGTTCTTTAAATGTCTCCCTGTTGATAACACCAGTTGATAGAATTCACGAGTCACGCAACCATTAGGGAAGTCCGGTTGTAATGGTTTGGTGGGGAACTGGACACCGTCAACATATATTGCCAGATATTCTAGATTATAATTCTTAAAATTGAATGGGTTCTTGCCATAGTCGCCCGTAAAAGTGTCATTATCAACCATCGCTACCACCACAGACTATGTTATTGTTTGACTAAAACCCCTTGCTTGACTAAATAAAAATGATTGTAATGATACATGAACTCTGATAATTTATTTGACCAACATTTTATTGACTTGCACAATCTTACACAATTGTCTGAACATGTTGAACACAACTAAACACATTATGAACACACAAACGGTTGCAACTTTTTCACAAAACGTGTTACCATTGTGTCATTTTTAAACAGATTAGAAGAATATTTAGATATCAACATATCATAGGTGATGCTTCTACACATGTGATTTAAGAAGTAGATACAGTGTTCACCACATGTGACCGATGTGACATCCTGAACTTGTTTGTCTGATAAATGTATCTCGTCACATGACATGTTTAAAAAGTCATAAATCGATTTAGGAAATATTGAATGATTTGGAGCATTTCCAAAACTGTCAAAAAAACACCCAACTCTCTCCAATATATAAACTGCCAGCCAATGCTCTCCAGGCTGGTCAGAGGGGTGTGTGTTAATTATCATAGCACTAGGTCTTATTTGTAGAGGTTGCTGGGGCAGTTTATCACAAGCCAAAACACCTGGCTGTCAGTTCCACAGTATTCATGATGCTTAATAGTAATCAACTAAAACCTGTCTGCGATGGGACACTTCAATCATACTATCATATACCGCATAAATTATTAGATTGATGGTATTAGGCAGCGGGTTCCTGAAACGTGTCTCCAGGCGTATGTTACCACTCTTGATCAATGATAGATGCTGACTATTATCCTCGTCAGGTGTCAGATTAAATGCATAAAGAGTGTACCGTCTCAGGAAATCGTTTCGATCAATGGCCATAGCACTGTTCTTTAAATGTCTCCCTGTTGATAACACCAGTTGATAGAATTCACGAGTCACGCAACCATTAGGGAAGTCCGGTTGTAATGGTTTGGTGGGGAACTGGACACCGTCAACATATATTGCCAGATATTCTAGATTATAATTCTTAAAATTGAATGGGTTCTTGCCATAGTCGCCCGTAAAAGTGTCATTATCAACCATCGCTACCACCACAGACTATGTTATTGTTTGACTAAAACCCCTTGCTTGACTAAATAAAAATGATTGTAATGATACATGAACTCTGATAATTTATTTGGACCAACATTTTATTGACTTGCACAATCTTACACAATTGTTCAGGATGTCACATCGGTCACATGTGGTGAACACTGTATCTACTTCTTAAATCACATGTGTAGAAGCATCACCTATGATATGTTGATATCTAAATATTCTTCTAATCTGTTTAAAAATGACACAATGGTAACACGTTTTGTGAAAAAGTTGCAACCGTGTGTGTGTTCATAATGTGTTTAGTTGTGTTCAACATGTTCAGACAATTGTGTAAGATTGTGCAAGTCAATAAAATGTTGGTCCAAATAAATTATCAGAGTTCATGTATCATTACAATCATTTTTATTTAGTCAAGCAAGGGGTTTTAGTCAAACAATAACATAGTCTGTGGTGGTAGCGATGGTTGATAATGACACTTTTACGGGCGACTATGGCAAGAACCCATTCAATTTTAAGAATTATAATCTAGAATATCTGGCAATATATGTTGACGGTGTCCAGTTCCCCACCAAACCATTACAACCGGACTTCCCTAATGGTTGCGTGACTCGTGAATTCTATCAACTGGTGTTATCAACAGGGAGACATTTAAAGAACAGTGCTATGGCCATTGATCGAAACGATTTCCTGAGACGGTACACTCTTTATGCATTTAATCTGACACCTGACGAGGATAATAGTCAGCATCTATCATTGATCAAGAGTGGTAACATACGCCTGGAGACACGTTTCAGGAACCCGCTGCCTAATACCATCAATCTAATAATTTATGCGGTATATGATAGTATGATTGAAGTGTCCCATCGCAGACAGGTTTTAGTTGATTACTATTAAGCATCATGAATACTGTGGAACTGACAGCCAGGTGTTTTGGCTTGTGATAAACTGCCCCAGCAACCTCTACAAATAAGACCTAGTGCTATGATAATTAACACACACCCCTCTGACCAGCCTGGAGAGCATTGGCTGGCAGTTTATATATTGGAGAGAGTTGGGTGTTTTTTTGACAGTTTTGGAAATGCTCCAAATCATTCAATATTTCCTAAATCGATTTATGACTTTTTAAACATGTCATGTGACGAGATACATTTATCAGACAAACAAGTTCAGGATGTCACATCGGTCACATGTGGTGAACACTGTATCTACTTCTTAAATCACATGTGTAGAAGCATCACCTATGATATGTTGATATCTAAATATTCTTCTAATCTGTTTAAAAATGACACAATGGTAACACGTTTTGTGAAAAAGTTGCAACCGTGTGTGTGTTCATAATGTGTTTAGTTGTGTTCAACATGTTCAGACAATTGTGTAAGATTGTGCAAGTCAATAAAATGTTGGTCAAATAAATTATCAGAGTTCATGTATCATTACAATCATTTTTATTTAGTCAAGCAAGGGGTTTTAGTCAAACAATAACATAGTCTGTGGTGGTAGCGATGGTTGATAATGACACTTTTACGGGCGACTATGGCAAGAACCCATTCAATTTTAAGAATTATAATCTAGAATATCTGGCAATATATGTTGACGGTGTCCAGTTCCCCACCAAACCATTACAACCGGACTTCCCTAATGGTTGCGTGACTCGTGAATTCTATCAACTGGTGTTATCAACAGGGAGACATTTAAAGAACAGTGCTATGGCCATTGATCGAAACGATTTCCTGAGACGGTACACTCTTTATGCATTTAATCTGACACCTGACGAGGATAATAGTCAGCATCTATCATTGATCAAGAGTGGTAACATACGCCTGGAGACACGTTTCAGGAACCCGCTGCCTAATACCATCAATCTAATAATTTATGCGGTATATGATAGTATGATTGAAGTGTCCCATCGCAGACAGGTTTTAGTTGATTACTATTAAGCATCATGAATACTGTGGAACTGACAGCCAGGTGTTTTGGCTTGTGATAAACTGCCCCAGCAACCTCTACAAATAAGACCTAGTGCTATGATAATTAACACACACCCCTCTGACCAGCCTGGAGAGCATTGGCTGGCAGTTTATATATTGGAGAGAGTTGGGTGTTTTTTTGACAGTTTTGGAAATGCTCCAAATCATTCAATATTTCCTAAATCGATTTATGACTTTTTAAACATGTCATGTGACGAGATACATTTATCAGACAAACAAGTTCAGGATGTCACATCGGTCACATGTGGTGAACACTGTATCTACTTCTTAAATCACATGTGTAGAAGCATCACCTATGATATGTTGATATCTAAATATTCTTCTAATCTGTTTAAAAATGACACAATGGTAACACGTTTTGTGAAAAAGTTGCAACCGTGTGTGTGTTCATAATGTGTTTAGTTGTGTTCAACATGTTCAGACAATTGTGTAAGATTGTGCAAGTCAATAAAATGTTGGTCAAATAAATTATCAGAGTTCATGTATCATTACAATCATTTTTATTTAGTCAAGCAAGGGGTTTTAGTCAAACAATAACATAGTCTGTGGTGGTAGCGATGGTTGATAATGACACTTTTACGGGCGACTATGGCAAGAACCCATTCAATTTTAAGAATTATAATCTAGAATATCTGGCAATATATGTTGACGGTGTCCAGTTCCCCACCAAACCATTACAACCGGACTTCCCTAATGGTTGCGTGACTCGTGAATTCTATCAACTGGTGTTATCAACAGGGAGACATTTAAAGAACAGTGCTATGGCCATTGATCGAAACGATTTCCTGAGACGGTACACTCTTTATGCATTTAATCTGACACCTGACGAGGATAATAGTCAGCATCTATCATTGATCAAGAGTGGTAACATACGCCTGGAGACACGTTTCAGGAACCCGCTGCCTAATACCATCAATCTAATAATTTATGCGGTATATGATAGTATGATTGAAGTGTCCCATCGCAGACAGGTTTTAGTTGATTACTATTAAGCATCATGAATACTGTGGAACTGACAGCCAGGTGTTTTGGCTTGTGATAAACTGCCCCAGCAACCTCTACAAATAAGACCTAGTGCTATGATAATTAACACACACCCCTCTGACCAGCCTGGAGAGCATTGGCTGGAAGTTTATATATTGGAGAGAGTTGGGTGTTTTTTTGACAGTTTTGGAAATGCTCCAAATCATTCAATATTTCCTAAATCGATTTATGACTTTTTAAACATGTCATGTGACGAGATACATTTATCAGACAAACAAGTTCAGGATGTCACATCGGTCACATGTGGTGAACACTGTATCTACTTCTTAAATCACATGTGTAGAAGCATCACCTATGATATGTTGATATCTAAATATTCTTCTAATCTGTTTAAAAATGACACAATGGTAACACGTTTTGTGAAAAAGTTGCAACCGTCTGTGTGTTCATAATGTGTTTAGTTGTGTTCAACATGTTCAGACAATTGTGTAAGATTGTGCAAGTCAATAAAATGTTGGTCAAATAAATTATCAGAGTTCATGTATCATTACAATCATTTTTATTTAGTCAAGCAAGGGGTTTTAGTCAAACAATAACATAGTCTGTGGTGGTAGCGATGGTTGATAATGACACTTTTACGGGCGACTATGGCAAGAACCCATTCAATTTTAAGAATTATAATCTAGAATATCTGGCAATATATGTTGACGGTGTCCAGTTCCCCACCAAACCATTACAACCGGACTTCCCTAATGGTTGCGTGACTCGTGAATTCTATCAACTGGTGTTATCAACAGGGAGACATTTAAAGAACAGTGCTATGGCCATTGATCGAAACGATTTCCTGAGACGGTACACTCTTTATGCATTTAATCTGACACCTGACGAGGATAATAGTCAGCATCTATCATTGATCAAGAGTGGTAACATACGCCTGGAGACACGTTTCAGGAACCCGCTGCCTAATACCATCAATCTAATAATTTATGCGGTATATGATAGTATGATTGAAGTGTCCCATCGCAGACAGGTTTTAGTTGATTACTATTAAGCATCATGAATACTGTGGAACTGACAGCCAGGTGTTTTGGCTTGTGATAAACTGCCCCAGCAACCTCTACAAATAAGACCTAGTGCTATGATAATTAACACACACCCCTCTGACCAGCCTGGAGAGCATTGGCTGGCAGTTTATATATTGGAGAGAGTTGGGTGTTTTTTTGACAGTTTTGGAAATGCTCCAAATCATTCAATATTTCCTAAATCGATTTATGACTTTTTAAACATGTCATGTGACGAGATACATTTATCAGACAAACAAGTTCAGGATGTCACATCGGTCACATGTGGTGAACACTGTATCTACTTCTTAAATCACATGTGTAGAAGCATCACCTATGATATGTTGATATCTAAATATTCTTCTAATCTGTTTAAAAATGACACAATGGTAACACGTTTTGTGAAAAAGTTGCAACCGTGTGTGTGTTCATAATGTGTTTAGTTGTGTTCAACATGTTCAGACAATTGTGTAAGATTGTGCAAGTCAATAAAATGTTGGTCAAATAAATTATCAGAGTTCATGTATCATTACAATCATTTTTATTTAGTCAAGCAAGGGGTTTTAGTCAAACAATAACATAGTCTGTGGTGGTATAGCGATGGTTGATAATGACACTTTTACGGGCGACTATGGCAAGAACCCATTCAATTTTAAGAATTATAATCTAGAATATCTGGCAATATATGTTGACGGTGTCCAGTTCCCCACCAAACCATTACAACCGGACTTCCCTAATGGTTGCGTGACTCGTGAATTCTATCAACTGGTGTTATCAACAGGGAGACATTTAAAGAACAGTGCTATGGCCATTGATCGAAACGATTTCCTGAGACGGTACACTCTTTATGCATTTAATCTGACACCTGACGAGGATAATAGTCAGCATCTATCATTGATCAAGAGTGGTAACATACGCCTGGAGACACGTTTCAGGAACCCGCTGCCTAATACCATCAATCTAATAATTTATGCGGTATATGATAGTATGATTGAAGTGTCCCATCGCAGACAGGTTTTAGTTGATTACTATTAAGCATCATGAATACTGTGGAACTGACAGCCAGGTGTTTTGGCTTGTGATAAACTGCCCCAGCAACCTCTACAAATAAGACCTAGTGCTATGATAATTAACACACACCCCTCTGACCAGCCTGGAGAGCATTGGCTGGCAGTTTATATATTGGAGAGAGTTGGGTGTTTTTTTGACAGTTTTGGAAATGCTCCAAATCATTCAATATTTCCTAAATCGATTTATGACTTTTTAAACATGTCATGTGACGAGATACATTTATCAGACAAACAAGTTGAGGATGTCACATCGGTCACATGTGGTGAACACTGTATCTACTTCTTAAATCACATGTGTAGAAGCATCACCTATGATATGTTGATATCTAAATATTCTTCTAATCTGTTTAAAAATGACACAATGGTAACACGTTTTGTGAAAAAGTTGCAACCGTGTGTGTGTTCATAATGTGTTTAGTTGTGTTCAACATGTTCAGACAATTGTGTAAGATTGTGCAAGTCAATAAAATGTTGGTCAAATAAATTATCAGAGTTCATGTATCATTACAATCATTTTTATTTAGTCAAGCAAGGGGTTTTAGTCAAACAATAACATAGTCTGTGGTGGTAGCGATGGTTGATAATGACACTTTTACGGGCGACTATGGCAAGAACCCATTCAATTTTAAGAATTATAATCTAGAATATCTGGCAATATATGTTGACGGTGTCCAGTTCCCCACCAAACCATTACAACCGGACTTCCCTAATGGTTGCGTGACTCGTGAATTCTATCAACTGGTGTTATCAACAGGGAGACATTTAAAGAACAGTGCTATGGCCATTGATCGAAACGATTTCCTGAGACGGTACACTCTTTATGCATTTAATCTGACACCTGACGAGGATAATAGTCAGCATCTATCATTGATCAAGAGTGGTAACATACGCCTGGAGACACGTTTCAGGAACCCGCTGCCTAATACCATCAATCTAATAATTTATGCGGTATATGATAGTATGATTGAAGTGTCCCATCGCAGACAGGTTTTAGTTGATTACTATTAAGCATCATGAATACTGTGGAACTGACAGCCAGGTGTTTTGGCTTGTGATAAACTGCCCCAGCAACCTCTACAAATAAGACCTAGTGCTATGATAATTAACACACACCCCTCTGACCAGCCTGGAGAGCATTGGCTGGCAGTTTATATATTGGAGAGAGTTGGGTGTTTTTTTGACAGTTTTGGAAATGCTCCAAATCATTCAATATTTCCTAAATCGATTTATGACTTTTTAAACATGTCATGTGACGAGATACATTTATCAGACAAACAAGTTCAGGATGTCACATCGGTCACATGTGGTGAACACTGTATCTACTTCTTAAATCACATGTGTAGAAGCATCACCTATGATATGTTGATATCTAAATATTCTTCTAATCTGTTTAAAAATGACACAATGGTAACACGTTTTGTGAAAAAGTTGCAACCGTGTGTGTGTTCATAATGTGTTTAGTTGTGTTCAACATGTTCAGACAATTGTGTAAGATTGTGCAAGTCAATAAAATGTTGGTCAAATAAATTATCAGAGTTCATGTATCATTACAATCATTTTTATTTAGTCAAGCAAGGGGTTTTAGTCAAACAATAACATAGTCTGTGGTGGTAGCGATGGTTGATAATGACACTTTTACGGGCGACTATGGCAAGAACCCATTCAATTTTAAGAATTATAATCTAGAATATCTGGCAATATATGTTGACGGTGTCCAGTTCCCCACCAAACCATTACAACCGGACTTCCCTAATGGTTGCGTGACTCGTGAATTCTATCAACTGGTGTTATCAACAGGGAGACATTTAAAGAACAGTGCTATGGCCATTGATCGAAACGATTTCCTGAGACGGTACACTCTTTATGCATTTAATCTGACACCTGACGAGGATAATAGTCAGCATCTATCATTGATCAAGAGTGGTAACATACGCCTGGAGACACGTTTCAGGAACCCGCTGCCTAATACCATCAATCTAATAATTTATGCGGTATATGATAGTATGATTGAAGTGTCCCATCGCAGACAGGTTTTAGTTGATTACTATTAAGCATCATGAATACTGTGGAACTGACAGCCAGGTGTTTTGGCTTGTGATAAACTGCCCCAGCAACCTCTACAAATAAGACCTAGTGCTATGATAATTAACACACACCCCTCTGACCAGCCTGGAGAGCATTGGCTGGCAGTTTATATATTGGAGAGAGTTGGGTGTTTTTTTGACAGTTTTGGAAATGCTCCAAATCATTCAATATTTCCTAAATCGATTTATGACTTTTTAAACATGTCATGTGACGAGATACATTTATCAGACAAACAAGTTCAGGATGTCACATCGGTCACATGTGGTGAACACTGTATCTACTTCTTAAATCACATGTGTAGAAGCATCACCTATGATATGTTGATATCTAAATATTCTTCTAATCTGTTTAAAAATGACACAATGGTAACACGTTTTGTGAAAAAGTTGCAACCGTGTGTGTGTTCATAATGTGTTTAGTTGTGTTCAACATGTTCAGACAATTGTGTAAGATTGTGCAAGTCAATAAAATGTTGGTCAAATAAATTATCAGAGTTCATGTATCATTACAATCATTTTTATTTAGTCAAGCAAGGGGTTTTAGTCAAACAATAACATAGTCTGTGGTGGTAGCGATGGTTGATAATGACACTTTTACGGGCGACTATGGCAAGAACCCATTCAATTTTAAGAATTATAATCTAGAATATCTGGCAATATATGTTGACGGTGTCCAGTTCCCCACCAAACCATTACAACCGGACTTCCCTAATGGTTGCGTGACTCGTGAATTCTATCAACTGGTGTTATCAACAGGGAGACATTTAAAGAACAGTGCTATGGCCATTGATCGAAACGATTTCCTGAGACGGTACACTCTTTATGCATTTAATCTGACACCTGACGAGGATAATAGTCAGCATCTATCATTGATCAAGAGTGGTAACATACGCCTGGAGACACGTTTCAGGAACCCGCTGCCTAATACCATCAATCTAATAATTTATGCGGTATATGATAGTATGATTGAAGTGTCCCATCGCAGACAGGTTTTAGTTGATTACTATTAAGCATCATGAATACTGTGGAACTGACAGCCAGGTGTTTTGGCTTGTGATAAACTGCCCCAGCAACCTCTACAAATAAGACCTAGTGCTATGATAATTAACACACACCCCTCTGACCAGCCTGGAGAGCATTGGCTGGCAGTTTATATATTGGAGAGAGTTGGGTGTTTTTTTGACAGTTTTGGAAATGCTCCAAATCATTCAATATTTCCTAAATCGATTTATGACTTTTTAAACATGTCATGTGACGAGATACATTTATCAGACAAACAAGTTCAGGATGTCACATCGGTCACATGTGGTGAACACTGTATCTACTTCTTAAATCACATGTGTAGAAGCATCACCTATGATATGTTGATATCTAAATATTCTTCTAATCTGTTTAAAAATGACACAATGGTAACACGTTTTGTGAAAAAGTTGCAACCGTGTGTGTGTTCATAATGTGTTTAGTTGTGTTCAACATGTTCAGACAATTGTGTAAGATTGTGCAAGTCAATAAAATGTTGGTCAAATAAATTATCGGAGTTCATGTATCATTACAATCATTTTTATTTAGTCAAGCAAGGGGTTTTAGTCAAACAATAACATAGTCTGTGGTGGTAGCGATGGTTGATAATGACACTTTTACGGGCGACTATGGCAAGAACCCATTCAATTTTAAGAATTATAATCTAGAATATCTGGCAATATATGTTGACGGTGTCCAGTTCCCCACCAAACCATTACAACCGGACTTCCCTAATGGTTGCGTGACTCGTGAATTCTATCAACTGGTGTTATCAACAGGGAGACATTTAAAGAACAGTGCTATGGCCATTGATCGAAACGATTTCCTGAGACGGTACACTCTTTATGCACTTAATCTGACACCTGACGAGGATAATAGTCAGCATCTATCATTGATCAAGAGTGGTAACATACGCCTGGAGACACGTTTCAGGAACCCGCTGCCTAATACCATCAATCTAATAATTTATGCGGTATATGATAGTATGATTGAAGTGTCCCATCGCAGACAGGTTTTAGTTGATTACTATTAAGCATCATGAATACTGTGGAACTGACAGCCAGGTGTTTTGGCTTGTGATAAACTGCCCCAGCAACCTCTACAAATAAGACCTAGTGCTATGATAATTAACACACACCCCTCTGACCAGCCTGGAGAGCATTGGCTGGCAGTTTATATATTGGAGAGAGTTGGGTGTTTTTTTGACAGTTTTGGAAATGCTCCAAATCATTCAATATTTCCTAAATCGATTTATGACTTTTTAAACATGTCATGTGACGAGATACATTTATCAGACAAACAAGTTCAGGATGTCACATCGGTCACATGTGGTGAACACTGTATCTACTTCTTAAATCACATGTGTAGAAGCATCACCTATGATATGTTGATATCTAAATATTCTTCTAATCTGTTTAAAAATGACACAATGGTAACACGTTTCGTGAAAAAGTTGCAACCGTGTGTGTGTTCATAATGTGTTTAGTTGTGTTCAACATGTTCAGACAATTGTGTAAGATTGTGCAAGTCAATAAAATGTTGGTCAAATAAATTATCAGAGTTCATGTATCATTACAATCATTTTTATTTAGTCAAGCAAGGGGTTTTAGTCAAACAATAACATAGTCTGTGGTGGTAGCGATGGTTGATAATGACACTTTTACGGGCGACTATGGCAAGAACCCATTCAATTTTAAGAATTATAATCTAGAATATCTGGCAATATATGTTGACGGTGTCCAGTTCCCCACCAAACCATTACAACCGGACTTCCCTAATGGTTGCGTGACTCGTGAATTCTATCAACTGGTGTTATCAACAGGGAGACATTTAAAGAACAGTGCTATGGCCATTGATCGAAACGATTTCCTGAGACGGTACACTCTTTATGCACTTAATCTGACACCTGACGAGGATAATAGTCAGCATCTATCATTGATCAAGAGTGGTAACATACGCCTGGAGACACGTTTCAGGAACCCGCTGCCTAATACCATCAATCTAATAATTTATGCGGTATATGATAGTATGATTGAAGTGTCCCATCGCAGACAGGTTTTAGTTGATTACTATTAAGCATCATGAATACTGTGGAACTGACAGCCAGGTGTTTTGGCTTGTGATAAACTGCCCCAGCAACCTCTACAAATAAGACCTAGTGCTATGATAATTAACACACACCCCTCTGACCAGCCTGGAGAGCATTGGCTGGCAGTTTATATATTGGAGAGAGTTGGGTGTTTTTTTGACAGTTTTGGAAATGCTCCAAATCATTCAATATTTCCTAAATCGATTTATGACTTTTTAAACATGTCATGTGACGAGATACATTTATCAGACAAACAAGTTCAGGATGTCACATCGGTCACATGTGGTGAACACTGTATCTACTTCTTAAATCACATGTGTAGAAGCATCACCTATGATATGTTGATATCTAAATATTCTTCTAATCTGTTTAAAAATGACACAATGGTAACACGTTTCGTGAAAAAGTTGCAACCGTGTGTGTGTTCATAATGTGTTTAGTTGTGTTCAACATGTTCAGACAATTGTGTAAGATTGTGCAAGTCAATAAAATGTTGGTCAAATAAATTATCGGAGTTCATGTATCATTACAATCATTTTTATTTAGTCAAGCAAGGGGTTTTAGTCAAACAATAACATAGTCTGTGGTGGTAGCGATGGTTGATAATGACACTTTTACGGGCGACTATGGCAAGAACCCATTCAATTTTAAGAATTATAATCTAGAATATCTGGCAATATATGTTGACGGTGTCCAGTTCCCCACCAAACCATTACAACCGGACTTCCCTAATGGTTGCGTGACTCGTGAATTCTATCAACTGGTGTTATCAACAGGGAGACATTTAAAGAACAGTGCTATGGCCATTGATCGAAACGATTTCCTGAGACGGTACACTCTTTATGCACTTAATCTGACACCTGACGAGGATAATAGTCAGCATCTATCATTGATCAAGAGTGGTAACATACGCCTGGAGACACGTTTCAGGAACCCGCTGCCTAATACCATCAATCTAATAATTTATGCGGTATATGATAGTATGATTGAAGTGTCCCATCGCAGACAGGTTTTAGTTGATTACTATTAAGCATCATGAATACTGTGGAACTGACAGCCAGGTGTTTTGGCTTGTGATAAACTGCCCCAGCAACCTCTACAAATAAGACCTAGTGCTATGATAATTAACACACACCCCTCTGACCAGCCTGGAGAGCATTGGCTGGCAGTTTATATATTGGAGAGAGTTGGGTGTTTTTTTGACAGTTTTGGAAATGCTCCAAATCATTCAATATTTCCTAAATCGATTTATGACTTTTTAAACATGTCATGTGACGAGATACATTTATCAGACAAACAAGTTCAGGATGTCACATCGGTCACATGTGGTGAACACTGTATCTACTTCTTAAATCACATGTGTAGAAGCATCACCTATGATATGTTGATATCTAAATATTCTTCTAATCTGTTTAAAAATGACACAATGGTAACACGTTTCGTGAAAAAGTTGCAACCGTGTGTGTGTTCATAATGTGTTTAGTTGTGTTCAACATGTTCAGACAATTGTGTAAGATTGTGCAAGTCAATAAAATGTTGGTCAAATAAATTATCAGAGTTCATGTATCATTACAATCATTTTTATTTAGTCAAGCAAGGGGTTTTAGTCAAACAATAACATAGTCTGTGGTGGTAGCGATGGTTGATAATGACACTTTTACGGGCGACTATGGCAAGAACCCATTCAATTTTAAGAATTATAATCTAGAATATCTGGCAATATATGTTGACGGTGTCCAGTTCCCCACCAAACCATTACAACCGGACTTCCCTAATGGTTGCGTGACTCGTGAATTCTATCAACTGGTGTTATCAACAGGGAGACATTTAAAGAACAGTGCTATGGCCATTGATCGAAACGATTTCCTGAGACGGTACACTCTTTATGCACTTAATCTGACACCTGACGAGGATAATAGTCAGCATCTATCATTGATCAAGAGTGGTAACATACGCCTGGAGACACGTTTCAGGAACCCGCTGCCTAATACCATCAATCTAATAATTTATGCGGTATATGATAGTATGATTGAAGTGTCCCATCGCAGACAGGTTTTAGTTGATTACTATTAAGCATCATGAATACTGTGGAACTGACAGCCAGGTGTTTTGGCTTGTGATAAACTGCCCCAGCAACCTCTACAAATAAGACCTAGTGCTATGATAATTAACACACACCCCTCTGACCAGCCTGGAGAGCATTGGCTGGCAGTTTATATATTGGAGAGAGTTGGGTGTTTTTTTGACAGTTTTGGAAATGCTCCAAATCATTCAATATTTCCTAAATCGATTTATGACTTTTTAAACATGTCATGTGACGAGATACATTTATCAGACAAACAAGTTCAGGATGTCACATCGGTCACATGTGGTGAACACTGTATCTACTTCTTAAATCACATGTGTAGAAGCATCACCTATGATATGTTGATATCTAAATATTCTTCTAATCTGTTTAAAAATGACACAATGGTAACACGTTTCGTGAAAAAGTTGCAACCGTGTGTGTGTTCATAATGTGTTTAGTTGTGTTCAACATGTTCAGACAATTGTGTAAGATTGTGCAAGTCAATAAAATGTTGGTCAAATAAATTATCAGAGTTCATGTATCATTACAATCATTTTTATTTAGTCAAGCAAGGGGTTTTAGTCAAACAATAACATAGTCTGTGGTGGTAGCGATGGTTGATAATGACACTTTTACGGGCGACTATGGCAAGAACCCATTCAATTTTAAGAATTATAATCTAGAATATCTGGCAATATATGTTGACGGTGTCCAGTTCCCCACCAAACCATTACAACCGGACTTCCCTAATGGTTGCGTGACTCGTGAATTCTATCAACTGGTGTTATCAACAGGGAGACATTTAAAGAACAGTGCTATGGCCATTGATCGAAACGATTTCCTGAGACGGTACACTCTTTATGCACTTAATCTGACACCTGACGAGGATAATAGTCAGCATCTATCATTGATCAAGAGTGGTAACATACGCCTGGAGACACGTTTCAGGAACCCGCTGCCTAATACCATCAATCTAATAATTTATGCGGTATATGATAGTATGATTGAAGTGTCCCATCGCAGACAGGTTTTAGTTGATTACTATTAAGCATCATGAATACTGTGGAACTGACAGCCAGGTGTTTTGGCTTGTGATAAACTGCCCCAGCAACCTCTACAAATAAGACCTAGTGCTATGATAATTAACACACACCCCTCTGACCAGCCTGGAGAGCATTGGCTGGCAGTTTATATATTGGAGAGAGTTGGGTGTTTTTTTGACAGTTTTGGAAATGCTCCAAATCATTCAATATTTCCTAAATCGATTTATGACTTTTTAAACATGTCATGTGACGAGATACATTTATCAGACAAACAAGTTCAGGATGTCACATCGGTCACATGTGGTGAACACTGTATCTACTTCTTAAATCACATGTGTAGAAGCATCACCTATGATATGTTGATATCTAAATATTCTTCTAATCTGTTTAAAAATGACACAATGGTAACACGTTTCGTGAAAAAGTTGCAACCGTGTGTGTGTTCATAATGTGTTTAGTTGTGTTCAACATGTTCAGACAATTGTGTAAGATTGTGCAAGTCAATAAAATGTTGGTCAAATAAATTATCAGAGTTCATGTATCATTACAATCATTTTTATTTAGTCAAGCAAGGGGTTTTAGTCAAACAATAACATAGTCTGTGGTGGTAGCGATGGTTGATAATGACACTTTTACGGGCGACTATGGCAAGAACCCATTCAATTTTAAGAATTATAATCTAGAATATCTGGCAATATATGTTGACGGTGTCCAGTTCCCCACCAAACCATTACAACCGGACTTCCCTAATGGTTGCGTGACTCGTGAATTCTATCAACTGGTGTTATCAACAGGGAGACATTTAAAGAACAGTGCTATGGCCATTGATCGAAACGATTTCCTGAGACGGTACACTCTTTATGCACTTAATCTGACACCTGACGAGGATAATAGTCAGCATCTATCATTGATCAAGAGTGGTAACATACGCCTGGAGACACGTTTCAGGAACCCGCTGCCTAATACCATCAATCTAATAATTTATGCGGTATATGATAGTATGATTGAAGTGTCCCATCGCAGACAGGTTTTAGTTGATTACTATTAAGCATCATGAATACTGTGGAACTGACAGCCAGGTGTTTTGGCTTGTGATAAACTGCCCCAGCAACCTCTACAAATAAGACCTAGTGCTATGATAATTAACACACACCCCTCTGACCAGCCTGGAGAGCATTGGCTGGCAGTTTATATATTGGAGAGAGTTGGGTGTTTTTTTGACAGTTTTGGAAATGCTCCAAATCATTCAATATTTCCTAAATCGATTTATGACTTTTTAAACATGTCATGTGACGAGATACATTTATCAGACAAACAAGTTCAGGATGTCACATCGGTCACATGTGGTGAACACTGTATCTACTTCTTAAATCACATGTGTAGAAGCATCACCTATGATATGTTGATATCTAAATATTCTTCTAATCTGTTTAAAAATGACACAATGGTAACACGTTTTGTGAAAAAGTTGCAACCGTGTGTGTGTTCATAATGTGTTTAGTTGTGTTCAACATGTTCAGACAATTGTGTAAGATTGTGCAAGTCAATAAAATGTTGGTCAAATAAATTATCAGAGTTCATGTATCATTACAATCATTTTTATTTAGTCAAGCAAGGGGTTTTAGTCAAACAATAACATAGTCTGTGGTGGTAGCGATGGTTGATAATGACACTTTTACGGGCGACTATGGCAAGAACCCATTCAATTTTAAGAATTATAATCTAGAATATCTGGCAATATATGTTGACGGTGTCCAGTTCCCCACCAAACCATTACAACCGGACTTCCCTAATGGTTGCGTGACTCGTGAATTCTTTCAACTGGTGTTATCAACAGGGAGACATTTAAAGAACAGTGCTATGGCCATTGATCGAAACGATTTCCTGAGACGGTACACTCTTTATGCATTTAATCTGACACCTGACGAGGATAATAGTCAGCATCTATCATTGATCAAGAGTGGTAACATACGCCTGGAGACACGTTTCAGGAACCCGCTGCCTAATACCATCAATCTAATAATTTATGCGGTATATGATAGTATGATTGAAGTGTCCCATCGCAGACAGGTTTTAGTTGATTACTATTAAGCATCATGAATACTGTGGAACTGACAGCCAGGTGTTTTGGCTTGTGATAAACTGCCCCAGCAACCTCTACAAATAAGACCTAGTGCTATGATAATTAACACACACCCCTCTGACCAGCCTGGAGAGCATTGGCTGGCAGTTTATATATTGGAGAGAGTTGGGTGTTTTTTTGACAGTTTTGGAAATGCTCCAAATCATTCAATATTTCCTAAATCGATTTATGACTTTTTAAACATGTCATGTGACGAGATACATTTATCAGACAAACAAGTTCAGGATGTCACATCGGTCACATGTGGTGAACACTGTATCTACTTCTTAAATCACATGTGTAGAAGCATCACCTATGATATGTTGATATCTAAATATTCTTCTAATCTGTTTAAAAATGACACAATGGTAACACGTTTTGTGAAAAAGTTGCAACCGTGTGTGTGTTCATAATGTGTTTAGTTGTGTTCAACATGTTCAGACAATTGTGTAAGATTGTGCAAGTCAATAAAATGTTGGTCAAATAAATTATCAGAGTTCATGTATCATTACAATCATTTTTATTTAGTCAAGCAAGGGGTTTTAGTCAAACAATAACATAGTCTGTGGTGGTAGCGATGGTTGATAATGACACTTTTACGGGCGACTATGGCAAGAACCCATTCAATTTTAAGAATTATAATCTAGAATATCTGGCAATATATGTTGACGGTGTCCAGTTCCCCACCAAACCATTACAACCGGACTTCCCTAATGGTTGCGTGACTCGTGAATTCTATCAACTGGTGTTATCAACAGGGAGACATTTAAAGAACAGTGCTATGGCCATTGATCGAAACGATTTCCTGAGACGGTACACTCTTTATGCATTTAATCTGACACCTGACGAGGATAATAGTCAGCATCTATCATTGATCAAGAGTGGTAACATACGCCTGGAGACACGTTTCAGGAACCCGCTGCCTAATACCATCAATCTAATAATTTATGCGGTATATGATAGTATGATTGAAGTGTCCCATCGCAGACAGGTTTTAGTTGATTACTATTAAGCATCATGAATACTGTGGAACTGACAGCCAGGTGTTTTGGCTTGTGATAAACTGCCCCAGCAACCTCTACAAATAAGACCTAGTGCTATGATAATTAACACACACCCCTCTGACCAGCCTGGAGAGCATTGGCTGGCAGTTTATATATTGGAGAGAGTTGGGTGTTTTTTTGACAGTTTTGGAAATGCTCCAAATCATTCAATATTTCCTAAATCGATTTATGACTTTTTAAACATGTCATGTGACGAGATACATTTATCAGACAAACAAGTTCAGGATGTCACATCGGTCACATGTGGTGAACACTGTATCTACTTCTTAAATCACATGTGTAGAAGCATCACCTATGATATGTTGATATCTAAATATTCTTCTAATCTGTTTAAAAATGACACAATGGTAACACGTTTTGTGAAAAAGTTGCAACCGTGTGTGTGTTCATAATGTGTTTAGTTGTGTTCAACATGTTCAGACAATTGTGACACAACTAAACACATTATGAACACACACACGGTTGCAACTTTTTCACAAAACGTGTTACCATTGTGTCATTTTTAAACAGATTAGAAGAATATTTAGATATCAACATATCATAGGTGATGCTTCTACACATGTGATTTAAGAAGTAGATACAGTGTTCACCACATGTGACCGATGTGACATCCTGAACTTGTTTGTCTGATAAATGTATCTCGTCACATGACATGTTTAAAAAGTCATAAATCGATTTAGGAAATATTGAATGATTTGGAGCATTTCCAAACCTGTCAAAAAAACACCCAACTCTCTCCAATATATAAACTGCCAGCCAATGCTCTCCAGGCTGGTCAGAGGGGTGTGTGTTAATTATCATAGCACTAGGTCTTATTTGTAGAGGTTGCTGGGGCAGTTTATCACAAGCCAAAACACCTGGCTGTCAGTTCCACAGTATTCATGATGCTTAATAGTAATCAACTAAAACCTGTCTGCGATGGGACACTTCAATCATACTATCATATACCGCATAAATTATTAGATTGATGGTATTAGGCAGCGGGTTCCTGAAACGTGTCTCCAGGCGTATGTTACCACTCTTGATCAATGATAGATGCTGACTATTATCCTCGTCAGGTGTCAGATTAAATGCATAAAGAGTGTACCGTCTCAGGAAATCGTTTCGATCAATGGCCATAGCACTGTTCTTTAAATGTCTCCCTGTTGATAACACCAGTTGATAGAATTCACGAGTCACGCAACCATTAGGGAAGTCCGGTTGTAATGGTTTGGTGGGGAACTGGACACCGTCAACATATATTGCCAGATATTCTAGATTATAATTCTTAAAATTGAATGGGTTCTTGCCATAGTCGCCCGTAAAAGTGTCATTATCAACCATCGCTACCACCACAGACTATGTTATTGTTTGACTAAAACCCCTTGCTTGACTAAATAAAAATGATTGTAATGATACATGAACTCTGATAATTTATTTGACCAACATTTTATTGACTTGCACAATCTTACACAATTGTCTGAACATGTTGAACACAACTAAACACATTATGAACACACACACGGTTGCAACTTTTTCACAAAACGTGTTACCATTGTGTCATTTTTAAACAGATTAGAAGAATATTTAGATATCAACATATCATAGGTGATGCTTCTACACATGTGATTTAAGAAGTAGATACAGTGTTCACCACATGTGACCGATGTGACATCCTGAACTTGTTTGTCTGATAAATGTATCTCGTCACATGACATGTTTAAAAAGTCATAAATCGATTTAGGAAATATTGAATGATTTGGAGCATTTCCAAAACTGTCAAAAAAACACCCAACTCTCTCCAATATATAAACTGCCAGCCAATGCTCTCCAGGCTGGTCAGAGGGGTGTGTGTTAATTATCATAGCACTAGGTCTTATTTGTAGAGGTTGCTGGGGCAGTTTATCACAAGCCAAAACACCTGGCTGTCATTTCCACAGTATTCATGATGCTTAATAGTAATCAACTAAAACCTGTCTGCGATGGGACACTTCAATCATACTATCATATACCGCATAAATTATTAGATTGATGGTATTAGGCAGCGGGTTCCTGAAACGTGTCTCCAGGCGTATGTTACCACTCTTGATCAATGATAGATGCTGACTATTATCCTCGTCAGGTGTCAGATTAAATGCATAAAGAGTGTACCGTCTCAGGAAATCGTTTCGATCAATGGCCATAGCACTGTTCTTTAAATGTCTCCCTGTTGATAACACCAGTTGATAGAATTCACGAGTCACGCAACCATTAGGGAAGTCCGGTTGTAATGGTTTGGTGGGGAACTGGACACCGTCAACATATATTGCCAGATATTCTAGATTATAATTCTTAAAATTGAATGGGTTCTTGCCATAGTCGCCCGTAAAAGTGTCATTATCAACCATCGCTACCACCACAGACTATGTTATTGTTTGACTAAAAAAAACCCCTTGCTTGACTAAATAAAAATGATTGTAATGATACATGAACTCTGATAATTTATTTGACCAACATTTTATTGACTTGCACAATCTTACACAATTGTCTGAACATGTTGAACACAACTAAACACATTATGAACACACACACGGTTGCAACTTTTTCACAAAACGTGTTACCATTGTGTCATTTTTAAACAGATTAGAAGAATATTTAGATATCAACATATCATAGGTGATGCTTCTACACATGTGATTTAAGAAGTAGATACAGTGTTCACCACATGTGACCGATGTGACATCCTGAACTTGTTTGTCTGATAAATGTATCTCGTCACATGACATGTTTAAAAAGTCATAAATCGATTTAGGAAATATTGAATGATTTGGAGCATTTCCAAAACTGTCAAAAAAACACCCAACTCTCTCCAATATATAAACTGCCAGCCAATGCTCTCCAGGCTGGTCAGAGGGGTGTGTGTTAATTATCATAGCACTAGGTCTTATTTGTAGAGGTTGCTGGGGCAGTTTATCACAAGCCAAAACACCTGGCTGTCAGTTCCACAGTATTCATGATGCTTAATAGTAATCAACTAAAACCTGTCTGCGATGGGACACTTCAATCATACTATCATATACCGCATAAATTATTAGATTGATGGTATTAGGCAGCGGGTTCCTGAAACGTGTCTCCAGGCGTATGTTACCACTCTTGATCAATGATAGATGCTGACTATTATCCTCGTCAGGTGTCAGATTAAATGCATAAAGAGTGTACCGTCTCAGGAAATCGTTTCGATCAATGGCCATAGCACTGTTCTTTAAATGTCTCCCTGTTGATAACACCAGTTGATAGAATTCACGAGTCACGCAACCATTAGGGAAGTCCGGTTGTAATGGTTTGGTGGGGAACTGGACACCGTCAACATATATTGCCAGATATTCTAGATTATAATTCTTAAAATTGAATGGGTTCTTGCCATAGTCGCCCGTAAAAGTGTCATTATCAACCATCGCTACCACCACAGACTATGTTATTGTTTGACTAAAACCCCTTGCTTGACTAAATAAAAATGATTGTAATGATACATGAACTCTGATAATTTATTTGACCAACATTTTATTGACTTGCACAATCTTACACAATTGTCTGAACATGTTGAACACAACTAAACACATTATGAACACACACACGGTTGCAACTTTTTCACAAAACGTGTTACCATTGTGTCATTTTTAAACAGATTAGAAGAATATTTAGATATCAACATATCATAGGTGATGCTTCTACACATGTGATTTAAGAAGTAGATACAGTGTTCACCACATGTGACCGATGTGACATCCTGAACTTGTTTGTCTGATAAATGTATCTCGTCACAAGACATGTTTAAAAAGTCATAAATCGATTTAGGAAATATTGAATGATTTGGAGCATTTCCAAAACTGTCAAAAAAACACCCAACTCTCTCCAATATATAAACTGCCAGCCAATGCTCTCCAGGCTGGTCAGAGGGGTGTGTGTTAATTATCATAGCACTAGGTCTTATTTGTAGAGGTCGCTGGGGCAGTTTATCACAAGCCAAAACACCTGGCTGTCAGTTCCACAGTATTCATGATGCTTAATAGTAATCAACTAAAACCTGTCTGCGATGGGACACTTCAATCATACCATCATATACCGCATAAATTATTAGATTGATGGTATTAGGCAGCGGGTTCCTGAAACGTGTCTCCAGCCGTATGTTACCACTCTTGATCAATGATAGATGCTGACTATTATCCTCGTCAGGTGTCAGATTAAATGCATAAAGAGTGTACCGTCTCAGGAAATCGTTTCGATCAATGGCCATAGCACTGTTCTTTAAATGTCTCCCTGTTGATAACACCAGTTGATAGAATTCACGAGTCACGCAACCATTAGGGAAGTCCGGTTGTAATGGTTTGGTGGGGAACTGGACACCGTCAACATATATTGCCAGATATTCTAGATTATAATTCTTAAAATTGAATGGGTTCTTGCCATAGTCGCCCGTAAAAGTGTCATTATCAACCATCGCTACCACCACAGACTATGTTATTGTTTGACTAAAACCCCTTGCTTGACTAAATAAAAATGATTGTAATGATACATGAACTCTGATAATTTATTTGACCAACATTTTATTGACTTGCACAATCTTACACAATTGTCTGAACATGTTGAACACAACTAAACACATTATGAACACACACACGGTTGCAACTTTTTCACAAAACGTGTTACCATTGTGTCATTTTTAAACAGATTAGAAGAATATTTAGATATCAACATATCATAGGTGATGCTTCTACACATGTGATTTAAGAAGTAGATACAGTGTTCACCACATGTGACCGATGTGACATCCTGAACTTGTTTGTCTGATAAATGTATCTCGTCACATGACATGTTTAAAAAGTCATAAATCGATTTAGGAAATATTGAATGATTTGGAGCATTTCCAAAACTGTCAAAAAAACACCCAACTCTCTCCAATATATAAACTGCCAGCCAATGCTCTCCAGGCTGGTCAGAGGGGTGTGTGTTAATTATCATAGCACTAGGTCTTATTTGTAGAGGTCGCTGGGGCAGTTTATCACAAGCCAAAACACCTGGCTGTCAGTTCCACAGTATTCATGATGCTTAATAGTAATCAACTAAAACCTGTCTGCGATGGGACACTTCAATCATACCATCATATACCGCATAAATTATTAGATTGATGGTATTAGGCAGCGGGTTCCTGAAACGTGTCTCCAGCCGTATGTTACCACTCTTGATCAATGATAGATGCTGACTATTATCCTCGTCAGGTGTCAGATTAAATGCATAAAGAGTGTACCGTCTCAGGAAATCGTTTCGATCAATGGCCATAGCACTGTTCTTTAAATGTCTCCCTGTTGATAACACCAGTTGATAGAATTCACGAGTCACGCAACCATTAGGGAAGTCCGGTTGTAATGGTTTGGTGGGGAACTGGACACCGTCAACATATATTGCCAGATATTCTAGATTATAATTCTTAAAATTGAATGGGTTCTTGCCATAGTCGCCCGTAAAAGTGTCATTATCAACCATCGCTACCACCACAGACTATGTTATTGTTTGACTAAAACCCCTTGCTTGACTAAATAAAAATGATTGTAATGATACATGAACTCTGATAATTTATTTGACCAACATTTTATTGACTTGCACAATCTTACACAATTGTCTGAACATGTTGAACACAACTAAACACATTATGAACACACACACGGTTGCAACTTTTTCACAAAACGTGTTACCATTGTGTCATTTTTAAACAGATTAGAAGAATATTTAGATATCAACATATCATAGGTGATGCTTCTACACATGTGATTTAAGAAGTAGATACAGTGTTCACCACATGTGACCGATGTGACATCCTGAACTTGTTTGTCTGATAAATGTATCTCGTCACATGACATGTTTAAAAAGTCATAAATCGATTTAGGAAATATTGAATGATTTGGAGCATTTCCAAAACTGTCAAAAAAACACCCAACTCTCTCCAATATATAAACTGCCAGCCAATGCTCTCCAGGCTGGTCAGAGGGGTGTGTGTTAATTATCATAGCACTAGGTCTTATTTGTAGAGGTTGCTGGGGCAGTTTATCACAAGCCAAAACACCTGGCTGTCAGTTCCACAGTATTCATGATGCTTAATAGTAATCAACTAAAACCTGTCTGCGATGGGACACTTCAATCATACCATCATATACCGCATAAATTATTAGATTGATGGTATTAGGCAGCGGGTTCCTGAAACGTGTCTCCAGCCGTATGTTACCACTCTTGATCAATGATAGATGCTGACTATTATCCTCGTCAGGTGTCAGATTAAATGCATAAAGAGTGTACCGTCTCAGGAAATCGTTTCGATCAATGGCCATAGCACTGTTCTTTAAATGTCTCCCTGTTGATAACACCAGTTGATAGAATTCACGAGTCACGCAACCATTAGGGAAGTCCGGTTGTAATGGTTTGGTGGGGAACTGGACACCGTCAACATATATTGCCAGATATTCTAGATTATAATTCTTAAAATTGAATGGGTTCTTGCCATAGTCGCCCGTAAAAGTGTCATTATCAACCATCGCTACCACCACAGACTATGTTATTGTTTGACTAAAACCCCTTGCTTGACTAAATAAAAATGATTGTAATGATACATGAACTCTGATAATTTATTTGACCAACATTTTATTGACTTGCACAATCTTACACAATTGTCTGAACATGTTGAACACAACTAAACACATTATGAACACACACACGGTTGCAACTTTTTCACAAAACGTGTTACCATTGTGTCATTTTTAAACAGATTAGAAGAATATTTAGATATCAACATATCATAGGTGATGCTTCTACACATGTGATTTAAGAAGTAGATACAGTGTTCACCACATGTGACCGATGTGACATCCTGAACTTGTTTGTCTGATAAATGTATCTCGTCACATGACATGTTTAAAAAGTCATAAATCGATTTAGGAAATATTGAATGATTTGGAGCATTTCCAAAACTGTCAAAAAAACACCCAACTCTCTCCAATATATAAACTGCCAGCCAATGCTCTCCAGGCTGGTCAGAGGGGTGTGTGTTAATTATCATAGCACTAGGTCTTATTTGTAGAGGTTGCTGGGGCAGTTTATCACAAGCCAAAACACCTGGCTGTCAGTTCCACAGTATTCATGATGCTTAATAGTAATCAACTAAAACCTGTCTGCGATGGGACACTTCAATCATACTATCATATACCGCATAAATTATTAGATTGATGGTATTAGGCAGCGGGTTCCTGAAACGTGTCTCCAGGCGTATGTTACCACTCTTGATCAATGATAGATGCTGACTATTATCCTCGTCAGGTGTCAGATTAAATGCATAAAGAGTGTACCGTCTCAGGAAATCGTTTCGATCAATGGCCATAGCACTGTTCTTTAAATGTCTCCCTGTTGATAACACCAGTTGATAGAATTCACGAGTCACGCAACCATTAGGGAAGTCCGGTTGTAATGGTTTGGTGGGGAACTGGACACCGTCAACATATATTGCCAGATATTCTAGATTATAATTCTTAAAATTGAATGGGTTCTTGCCATAGTCGCCCGTAAAAGTGTCATTATCAACCATCGCTACCACCACAGACTATGTTATTGTTTGACTAAAACCCCTTGCTTGACTAAATAAAAATGATTGTAATGATACATGAACTCTGATAATTTATTTGACCAACATTTTATTGACTTGCACAATCTTACACAATTGTCTGAACATGTTGAACACAACTAAACACATTATGAACACACACACGGTTGCAACTTTTTCACAAAACGTGTTACCATTGTGTCATTTTTAAACAGATTAGAAGAATATTTAGATATCAACATATCATAGGTGATGCTTCTACACATGTGATTTAAGAAGTAGATACAGTGTTCACCACATGTGACCGATGTGACATCCTGAACTTGTTTGTCTGATAAATGTATCTCGTCACATGACATGTTTAAAAAGTCATAAATCGATTTAGGAAATATTGAATGATTTGGAGCATTTCCAAAACTGTCAAAAAAACACCCAACTCTCTCCAATATATAAACTGCCAGCCAATGCTCTCCAGGCTGGTCAGAGGGGTGTGTGTTAATTATCATAGCACTAGGTCTTATTTGTAGAGGTCGCTGGGGCAGTTTATCACAAGCCAAAACACCTGGCTGTCAGTTCCACAGTATTCATGATGCTTAATAGTAATCAACTAAAACCTGTCTGCGATGGGACACTTCAATCATACCATCATATACCGCATAAATTATTAGATTGATGGTATTAGGCAGCGGGTTCCTGAAACGTGTCTCCAGCCGTATGTTACCACTCTTGATCAATGATAGATGCTGACTATTATCCTCGTCAGGTGTCAGATTAAATGCATAAAGAGTGTACCGTCTCAGGAAATCGTTTCGATCAATGGCCATAGCACTGTTCTTTAAATGTCTCCCTGTTGATAACACCAGTTGATAGAATTCACGAGTCACGCAACCATTAGGGAAGTCCGGTTGTAATGGTTTGGTGGGGAACTGGACACCGTCAACATATATTGCCAGATATTCTAGATTATAATTCTTAAAATTGAATGGGTTCTTGCCATAGTCGCCCGTAAAAGTGTCATTATCAACCATCGCTACCACCACAGACTATGTTATTGTTTGACTAAAACCCCTTGCTTGACTAAATAAAAATGATTGTAATGATACATGAACTCTGATAATTTATTTGACCAACATTTTATTGACTTGCACAATCTTACACAATTGTCTGAACATGTTGAACACAACTAAACACATTATGAACACACACACGGTTGCAACTTTTTCACAAAACGTGTTACCATTGTGTCATTTTTAAACAGATTAGAAGAATATTTAGATATCAACATATCATAGGTGATGCTTCTACACATGTGATTTAAGAAGTAGATACAGTGTTCACCACATGTGACCGATGTGACATCCTGAACTTGTTTGTCTGATAAATGTATCTCGTCACATGACATGTTTAAAAAGTCATAAATCGATTTAGGAAATATTGAATGATTTGGAGCATTTCCAAAACTGTCAAAAAAACACCCAACTCTCTCCAATATATAAACTGCCAGCCAATGCTCTCCAGGCTGGTCAGAGGGGTGTGTGTTAATTATCATAGCACTAGGTCTTATTTGTAGAGGTCGCTGGGGCAGTTTATCACAAGCCAAAACACCTGGCTGTCAGTTCCACAGTATTCATGATGCTTAATAGTAATCAACTAAAACCTGTCTGCGATGGGACACTTCAATCATACTATCATATACCGCATAAATTATTAGATTGATGGTATTAGGCAGCGGGTTCCTGAAACGTGTCTCCAGGCGTATGTTACCACTCTTGATCAATGATAGATGCTGACTATTATCCTCGTCAGGTGTCAGATTAAATGCATAAAGAGTGTACCGTCTCAGGAAATCGTTTCGATCAATGGCCATAGCACTGTTCTTTAAATGTCTCCCTGTTGATAACACCAGTTGATAGAATTCACGAGTCACGCAACCATTAGGGAAGTCCGGTTGTAATGGTTTGGTGGGGAACTGGACACCGTCAACATATATTGCCAGATATTCTAGATTATAATTCTTAAAATTGAATGGGTTCTTGCCATAGTCGCCCGTAAAAGTGTCATTATCAACCATCGCTACCACCACAGACTATGTTATTGTTTGACTAAAACCCCTTGCTTGACTAAATAAAAATGATTGTAATGATACATGAACTCTGATAATTTATTTGACCAACATTTTATTGACTTGCACAATCTTACACAATTGTCTGAACATGTTGAACACAACTAAACACATTATGAACACACACACGGTTGCAACTTTTTCACAAAACGTGTTACCATTGTGTCATTTTTAAACAGATTAGAAGAATATTTAGATATCAACATATCATAGGTGATGCTTCTACACATGTGATTTAAGAAGTAGATACAGTGTTCACCACATGTGACCGATGTGACATCCTGAACTTGTTTGTCTGATAAATGTATCTCGTCACATGACATGTTTAAAAAGTCATAAATCGATTTAGGAAATATTGAATGATTTGGAGCATTTCCAAAACTGTCAAAAAAACACCCAACTCTCTCCAATATATAAACTGCCAGCCAATGCTCTCCAGGCTGGTCAGAGGGGTGTGTGTTAATTATCATAGCACTAGGTCTTATTTGTAGAGGTTGCTGGGGCAGTTTATCACAAGCCAAAACACCTGGCTGTCAGTTCCACAGTATTCATGATGCTTAATAGTAATCAACTAAAACCTGTCTGCGATGGGACACTTCAATCATACTATCATATACCGCATAAATTATTAGATTGATGGTATTAGGCAGCGGGTTCCTGAAACGTGTCTCCAGGCGTATGTTACCACTCTTGATCAATGATAGATGCTGACTATTATCCTCGTCAGGTGTCAGATTAAATGCATAAAGAGTGTACCGTCTCAGGAAATCGTTTCGATCAATGGCCATAGCACTGTTCTTTAAATGTCTCCCTGTTGATAACACCAGTTGATAGAATTCACGAGTCACGCAACCATTAGGGAAGTCCGGTTGTAATGGTTTGGTGGGGAACTGGACACCGTCAACATATATTGCCAGATATTCTAGATTATAATTCTTAAAATTGAATGGGTTCTTGCCATAGTCGCCCGTAAAAGTGTCATTATCAACCATCGCTACCACCACAGACTATGTTATTGTTTGACTAAAACCCCTTGCTTGACTAAATAAAAATGATTGTAATGATACATGAACTCTGATAATTTATTTGACCAACATTTTATTGACTTGCACAATCTTACACAATTGTCTGAACATGTTGAACACAACTAAACACATTATGAACACACACACGGTTGCAACTTTTTCACAAAACGTGTTACCATTGTGTCATTTTTAAACAGATTAGAAGAATATTTAGATATCAACATATCATAGGTGATGCTTCTACACATGTGATTTAAGAAGTAGATACAGTGTTCACCACATGTGACCGATGTGACATCCTGAACTTGTTTGTCTGATAAATGTATCTCGTCACATGACATGTTTAAAAAGTCATAAATCGATTTAGGAAATATTGAATGATTTGGAGCATTTCCAAAACTGTCAAAAAAACACCCAACTCTCTCCAATATATAAACTGCCAGCCAATGCTCTCCAGGCTGGTCAGAGGGGTGTGTGTTAATTATCATAGCACTAGGTCTTATTTGTAGAGGTCGCTGGGGCAGTTTATCACAAGCCAAAACACCTGGCTGTCAGTTCCACAGTATTCATGATGCTTAATAGTAATCAACTAAAACCTGTCTGCGATGGGACACTTCAATCATACCATCATATACCGCATAAATTATTAGATTGATGGTATTAGGCAGCGGGTTCCTGAAACGTGTCTCCAGCCGTATGTTACCACTCTTGATCAATGATAGATGCTGACTATTATCCTCGTCAGGTGTCAGATTAAATGCATAAAGAGTGTACCGTCTCAGGAAATCGTTTCGATCAATGGCCATAGCACTGTTCTTTAAATGTCTCCCTGTTGATAACACCAGTTGATAGAATTCACGAGTCACGCAACCATTAGGGAAGTCCGGTTGTAATGGTTTGGTGGGGAACTGGACACCGTCAACATATATTGCCAGATATTCTAGATTATAATTCTTAAAATTGAATGGGTTCTTGCCATAGTCGCCCGTAAAAGTGTCATTATCAACCATCGCTACCACCACAGACTATGTTATTGTTTGACTAAAACCCCTTGCTTGACTAAATAAAAATGATTGTAATGATACATGAACTCTGATAATTTATTTGACCAACATTTTATTGACTTGCACAATCTTACACAATTGTCTGAACATGTTGAACACAACTAAACACATTATGAACACACACACGGTTGCAACTTTTTCACAAAACGTGTTACCATTGTGTCATTTTTAAACAGATTAGAAGAATATTTAGATATCAACATATCATAGGTGATGCTTCTACACATGTGATTTAAGAAGTAGATACAGTGTTCACCACATGTGACCGATGTGACATCCTGAACTTGTTTGTCTGATAAATGTATCTCGTCACATGACATGTTTAAAAAGTCATAAATCGATTTAGGAAATATTGAATGATTTGGAGCATTTCCAAAACTGTCAAAAAAACACCCAACTCTCTCCAATATATAAACTGCCAGCCAATGCTCTCCAGGCTGGTCAGAGGGGTGTGTGTTAATTATCATAGCACTAGGTCTTATTTGTAGAGGTCGCTGGGGCAGTTTATCACAAGCCAAAACACCTGGCTGTCAGTTCCACAGTATTCATGATGCTTAATAGTAATCAACTAAAACCTGTCTGCGATGGGACACTTCAATCATACTATCATATACCGCATAAATTATTAGATTGATGGTATTAGGCAGCGGGTTCCTGAAACGTGTCTCCAGGCGTATGTTACCACTCTTGATCAATGATAGATGCTGACTATTATCCTCGTCAGGTGTCAGATTAAATGCATAAAGAGTGTACCGTCTCAGGAAATCGTTTCGATCAATGGCCATAGCACTGTTCTTTAAATGTCTCCCTGTTGATAACACCAGTTGATAGAATTCACGAGTCACGCAACCATTAGGGAAGTCCGGTTGTAATGGTTTGGTGGGGAACTGGACACCGTCAACATATATTGCCAGATATTCTAGATTATAATTCTTAAAATTGAATGGGTTCTTGCCATAGTCGCCCGTAAAAGTGTCATTATCAACCATCGCTACCACCACAGACTATGTTATTGTTTGACTAAAACCCCTTGCTTGACTAAATAAAAATGATTGTAATGATACATGAACTCTGATAATTTATTTGACCAACATTTTATTGACTTGCACAATCTTACACAATTGTCTGAACATGTTGAACACAACTAAACACATTATGAACACACACACGGTTGCAACTTTTTCACAAAACGTGTTACCATTGTGTCATTTTTAAACAGATTAGAAGAATATTTAGATATCAACATATCATAGGTGATGCTTCTACACATGTGATTTAAGAAGTAGATACAGTGTTCACCACATGTGACCGATGTGACATCCTGAACTTGTTTGTCTGATAAATGTATCTCGTCACATGACATGTTTAAAAAGTCATAAATCGATTTAGGAAATATTGAATGATTTGGAGCATTTCCAAAACTGTCAAAAAAACACCCAACTCTCTCCAATATATAAACTGCCAGCCAATGCTCTCCAGGCTGGTCAGAGGGGTGTGTGTTAATTATCATAGCACTAGGTCTTATTTGTAGAGGTCGCTGGGGCAGTTTATCACAAGCCAAAACACCTGGCTGTCAGTTCCACAGTATTCATGATGCTTAATAGTAATCAACTAAAACCTGTCTGCGATGGGACACTTCAATCATACCATCATATACCGCATAAATTATTAGATTGATGGTATTAGGCAGCGGGTTCCTGAAACGTGTCTCCAGCCGTATGTTACCACTCTTGATCAATGATAGATGCTGACTATTATCCTCGTCAGGTGTCAGATTAAATGCATAAAGAGTGTACCGTCTCAGGAAATCGTTTCGATCAATGGCCATAGCACTGTTCTTTAAATGTCTCCCTGTTGATAACACCAGTTGATAGAATTCACGAGTCACGCAACCATTAGGGAAGTCCGGTTGTAATGGTTTGGTGGGGAACTGGACACCGTCAACATATATTGCCAGATATTCTAGATTATAATTCTTAAAATTGAATGGGTTCTTGCCATAGTCGCCCGTAAAAGTGTCATTATCAACCATCGCTACCACCACAGACTATGTTATTGTTTGACTAAAACCCCTTGCTTGACTAAATAAAAATGATTGTAATGATACATGAACTCTGATAATTTATTTGACCAACATTTTATTGACTTGCACAATCTTACACAATTGTCTGAACATGTTGAACACAACTAAACACATTATGAACACACACACGGTTGCAACTTTTTCACAAAACGTGTTACCATTGTGTCATTTTTAAACAGATTAGAAGAATATTTAGATATCAACATATCATAGGTGATGCTTCTACACATGTGATTTAAGAAGTAGATACAGTGTTCACCACATGTGACCGATGTGACATCCTGAACTTGTTTGTCTGATAAATGTATCTCGTCACATGACATGTTTAAAAAGTCATAAATCGATTTAGGAAATATTGAATGATTTGGAGCATTTCCAAAACTGTCAAAAAAACACCCAACTCTCTCCAATATATAAACTGCCAGCCAATGCTCTCCAGGCTGGTCAGAGGGGTGTGTGTTAATTATCATAGCACTAGGTCTTATTTGTAGAGGTCGCTGGGGCAGTTTATCACAAGCCAAAACACCTGGCTGTCAGTTCCACAGTATTCATGATGCTTAATAGTAATCAACTAAAACCTGTCTGCGATGGGACACTTCAATCATACCATCATATACCGCATAAATTATTAGATTGATGGTATTAGGCAGCGGGTTCCTGAAACGTGTCTCCAGCCGTATGTTACCACTCTTGATCAATGATAGATGCTGACTATTATCCTCGTCAGGTGTCAGATTAAATGCATAAAGAGTGTACCGTCTCAGGAAATCGTTTCGATCAATGGCCATAGCACTGTTCTTTAAATGTCTCCCTGTTGATAACACCAGTTGATAGAATTCACGAGTCACGCAACCATTAGGGAAGTCCGGTTGTAATGGTTTGGTGGGGAACTGGACACCGTCAACATATATTGCCAGATATTCTAGATTATAATTCTTAAAATTGAATGGGTTCTTGCCATAGTCGCCCGTAAAAGTGTCATTATCAACCATCGCTACCACCACAGACTATGTTATTGTTTGACTAAAACCCCTTGCTTGACTAAATAAAAATGATTGTAATGATACATGAACTCTGATAATTTATTTGACCAACATTTTATTGACTTGCACAATCTTACACAATTGTCTGAACATGTTGAACACAACTAAACACATTATGAACACACACACGGTTGCAACTTTTTCACAAAACGTGTTACCATTGTGTCATTTTTAAACAGATTAGAAGAATATTTAGATATCAACATATCATAGGTGATGCTTCTACACATGTGATTTAAGAAGTAGATACAGTGTTCACCACATGTGACCGATGTGACATCCTGAACTTGTTTGTCTGATAAATGTATCTCGTCACATGACATGTTTAAAAAGTCATAAATCGATTTAGGAAATATTGAATGATTTGGAGCATTTCCAAAACTGTCAAAAAAACACCCAACTCTCTCCAATATATAAACTGCCAGCCAATGCTCTCCAGGCTGGTCAGAGGGGTGTGTGTTAATTATCATAGCACTAGGTCTTATTTGTAGAGGTTGCTGGGGCAGTTTATCACAAGCCAAAACACCTGGCTGTCAGTTCCACAGTATTCATGATGCTTAATAGTAATCAACTAAAACCTGTCTGCGATGGGACACTTCAATCATACTATCATATACCGCATAAATTATTAGATTGATGGTATTAGGCAGCGGGTTCCTGAAACGTGTCTCCAGGCGTATGTTACCACTCTTGATCAATGATAGATGCTGACTATTATCCTCGTCAGGTGTCAGATTAAATGCATAAAGAGTGTACCGTCTCAGGAAATCGTTTCGATCAATGGCCATAGCACTGTTCTTTAAATGTCTCCCTGTTGATAACACCAGTTGATAGAATTCACGAGTCACGCAACCATTAGGGAAGTCCGGTTGTAATGGTTTGGTGGGGAACTGGACACCGTCAACATATATTGCCAGATATTCTAGATTATAATTCTTAAAATTGAATGGGTTCTTGCCATAGTCGCCCGTAAAAGTGTCATTATCAACCATCGCTACCACCACAGACTATGTTATTGTTTGACTAAAACCCCTTGCTTGACTAAATAAAAATGATTGTAATGATACATGAACTCTGATAATTTATTTGACCAACATTTTATTGACTTGCACAATCTTACACAATTGTCTGAACATGTTGAACACAACTAAACACATTATGAACACACACACGGTTGCAACTTTTTCACAAAACGTGTTACCATTGTGTCATTTTTAAACAGATTAGAAGAATATTTAGATATCAACATATCATAGGTGATGCTTCTACACATGTGATTTAAGAAGTAGATACAGTGTTCACCACATGTGACCGATGTGACATCCTGAACTTGTTTGTCTGATAAATGTATCTCGTCACATGACATGTTTAAAAAGTCATAAATCGATTTAGGAAATATTGAATGATTTGGAGCATTTCCAAAACTGTCAAAAAACACCCAACTCTCTCCAATATATAAACTGCCAGCCAATGCTCTCCAGGCTGGTCAGAGGGGTGTGTGTTAATTATCATAGCACTAGGTCTTATTTGTAGAGGTTGCTGGGGCAGTTTATCACAAGCCAAAACACCTGGCTGTCAGTTCCACAGTATTCATGATGCTTAATAGTAATCAACTAAAACCTGTCTGCGATGGGACACTTCAATCATACTATCATATACCGCATAAATTATTAGATTGATGGTATTAGGCAGCGGGTTCCTGAAACGTGTCTCCAGGCGTATGTTACCACTCTTGATCAATGATAGATGCTGACTATTATCCTCGTCAGGTGTCAGATTAAATGCATAAAGAGTGTACCGTCTCAGGAAATCGTTTCGATCAATGGCCATAGCACTGTTCTTTAAATGTCTCCCTGTTGATAACACCAGTTGATAGAATTCAGGAGTCACGCAACCATTAGGGAAGTCCGGTTGTAATGGTTTGGTGGGGAACTGGACACCGTCAACATATATTGCCAGATATTCTAGATTATAATTCTTAAAATTGAATGGGTTCTTGCCATAGTCGCCCGTAAAAGTGTCATTATCAACCATCGCTACCACCACAGACTATGTTATTGTTTGACTAAAACCCCTTGCTTGACTAAATAAAAATGATTGTAATGATACATGAACTCTGATAATTTATTTGACCAACATTTTATTGACTTGCACAATCTTACACAATTGTCTGAACATGTTGAACACAACTAAACACATTATGAACACACACACGGTTGCAACTTTTTCACAAAACGTGTTACCATTGTGTCATTTTTAAACAGATTAGAAGAATATTTAGATATCAACATATCATAGGTGATGCTTCTACACATGTGATTTAAGAAGTAGATACAGTGTTCACCACATGTGACCGATGTGACATCCTGAACTTGTTTGTCTGATAAATGTATCTCGTCACATGACATGTTTAAAAAGTCATAAATCGATTTAGGAAATATTGAATGATTTGGAGCATTTCCAAACCTGTCAAAAAAACACCCAACTCTCTCCAATATATAAACTGCCAGCCAATGCTCTCCAGGCTGGTCAGAGGGGTGTGTGTTAATTATCATAGCACTAGGTCTTATTTGTAGAGGTTGCTGGGGCAGTTTATCACAAGCCAAAACACCTGGCTGTCAGTTCCACAGTATTCATGATGCTTAATAGTAATCAACTAAAACCTGTCTGCGATGGGACACTTCAATCATACTATCATATACCGCATAAATTATTAGATTGATGGTATTAGGCAGCGGGTTCCTGAAACGTGTCTCCAGGCGTATGTTACCACTCTTGATCAATGATAGATGCTGACTATTATCCTCGTCAGGTGTCAGATTAAATGCATAAAGAGTGTACCGTCTCAGGAAATCGTTTCGATCAATGGCCATAGCACTGTTCTTTAAATGTCTCCCTGTTGATAACACCAGTTGATAGAATTCACGAGTCACGCAACCATTAGGGAAGTCCGGTTGTAATGGTTTGGTGGGGAACTGGACACCGTCAACATATATTGCCAGATATTCTAGATTATAATTCTTAAAATTGAATGGGTTCTTGCCATAGTCGCCCGTAAAAGTGTCATTATCAACCATCGCTACCACCACAGACTATGTTATTGTTTGACTAAAACCCCTTGCTTGACTAAATAAAAATGATTGTAATGATACATGAACTCTGATAATTTATTTGACCAACATTTTATTGACTTGCACAATCTTACACAATTGTCTGAACATGTTGAACACAACTAAACACATTATGAACACACACACGGTTGCAACTTTTTCACAAAACGTGTTACCATTGTGTCATTTTTAAACAGATTAGAAGAATATTTAGATATCAACATATCATAGGTGATGCTTCTACACATGTGATTTAAGAAGTAGATACAGTGTTCACCACATGTGACCGATGTGACATCCTGAACTTGTTTGTCTGATAAATGTATCTCGTCACATGACATGTTTAAAAAGTCATAAATCGATTTAGGAAATATTGAATGATTTGGAGCATTTCCAAAACTGTCAAAAAAACACCCAACTCTCTCCAATATATAAACTGCCAGCCAATGCTCTCCAGGCTGGTCAGAGGGGTGTGTGTTAATTATCATAGCACTAGGTCTTATTTGTAGAGGTTGCTGGGGCAGTTTATCACAAGCCAAAACACCTCGCTGTCAGTTCCACAGTATTCATGATGCTTAATAGTAATCAACTAAAACCTGTCTGCGATGGGACACTTCAATCATACTATCATATACCGCATAAATTATTAGATTGATGGTATTAGGCAGCGGGTTCCTGAAACGTGTCTCCAGGCGTATGTTACCACTCTTGATCAATGATAGATGCTGACTATTATCCTCGTCAGGTGTCAGATTAAATGCATAAAGAGTGTACCGTCTCAGGAAATCGTTTCGATCAATGGCCATAGCACTGTTCTTTAAATGTCTCCCTGTTGATAACACCAGTTGATAGAATTCACGAGTCACGCAACCATTAGGGAAGTCCGGTTGTAATGGTTTGGTGGGGAACTGGACACCGTCAACATATATTGCCAGATATTCTAGATTATAATTCTTAAAATTGAATGGGTTCTTGCCATAGTCGCCCGTAAAAGTGTCATTATCAACCATCGCTACCACCACAGACTATGTTATTGTTTGACTAAAACCCCTTGCTTGACTAAATAAAAATGATTGTAAATGATACATGAACTCTGATAATTTATTTGACCAACATTTTATTGACTTGCACAATCTTACACAATTGTCTGAACATGTTGAACACAACTAAACACATTATGAACACACACACGGTTGCAACTTTTTCACAAAACGTGTTACCATTGTGTCATTTTTAAACAGATTAGAAGAATATTTAGATATCAACATATCATAGGTGATGCTTCTACACATGTGATTTAAGAAGTAGATACAGTGTTCACCACATGTGACCGATGTGACATCCTGAACTTGTTTGTCTGATAAATGTATCTCGTCACATGACATGTTTAAAAAGTCATAAATCGATTTAGGAAATATTGAATGATTTGGAGCATTTCCAAAACTGTCAAAAAAACACCCAACTCTCTCCAATATATAAACTGCCAGCCAATGCTCTCCAGGCTGGTCAGAGGGGTGTGTGTTAATTATCATAGCACTAGGTCTTATTTGTAGAGGTTGCTGGGGCAGTTTATCACAAGCCAAAACACCTGGCTGTCAGTTCCACAGTATTCATGATGCTTAATAGTAATCAACTAAAACCTGTCTGCGATGGGACACTTCAATCATACTATCATATACCGCATAAATTATTAGATTGATGGTATTAGGCAGCGGGTTCCTGAAACGTGTCTCCAGGCGTATGTTACCACTCTTGATCAATGATAGATGCTGACTATTATCCTCGTCAGGTGTCAGATTAAATGCATAAAGAGTGTACCGTCTCAGGAAATCGTTTCGATCAATGGCCATAGCACTGTTCTTTAAATGTCTCCCTGTTGATAACACCAGTTGATAGAATTCACGAGTCACGCAACCATTAGGGAAGTCCGGTTGTAATGGTTTGGTGGGGAACTGGACACCGTCAACATATATTGCCAGATATTCTAGATTATAATTCTTAAAATTGAATGGGTTCTTGCCATAGTCGCCCGTAAAAGTGTCATTATCAACCATCGCTACCACCACAGACTATGTTATTGTTTGACTAAAACCCCTTGCTTGACTAAATAAAAATGATTGTAATGATACATGAACTCTGATAATTTATTTGACCAACATTTTATTGACTTGCACAATCTTACACAATTGTCTGAACATGTTGAACACAACTAAACACATTATGAACACACACACGGTTGCAACTTTTTCACAAAACGTGTTACCATTGTGTCATTTTTAAACAGATTAGAAGAATATTTAGATATCAACATATCATAGGTGATGCTTCTACACATGTGATTTAAGAAGTAGATACAGTGTTCACCACATGTGACCGATGTGACATCCTGAACTTGTTTGTCTGATAAATGTATCTCGTCACATGACATGTTTAAAAAGTCATAAATCGATTTAGGAAATATTGAATGATTTGGAGCATTTCCAAAACTGTCAAAAAAACACCCAACTCTCTCCAATATATAAACTGCCAGCCAATGCTCTCCAGGCTGGTCAGAGGGGTGTGTGTTAATTATCATAGCACTAGGTCTTATTTGTAGAGGTTGCTGGGGCAGTTTATCACAAGCCAAAACACCTGGCTGTCAGTTCCACAGTATTCATGATGCTTAATAGTAATCAACTAAAACCTGTCTGCGATGGGACACTTCAATCATACTATCATATACCGCATAAATTATTAGATTGATGGTATTAGGCAGCGGGTTCCTGAAACGTGTCTCCAGGCGTATGTTACCACTCTTGATCAATGATAGATGCTGACTATTATCCTCGTCAGGTGTCAGATTAAATGCATAAAGAGTGTACCGTCTCAGGAAATCGTTTCGATCAATGGCCATAGCACTGTTCTTTAAATGTCTCCCTGTTGATAACACCAGTTGATAGAATTCACGAGTCACGCAACCATTAGGGAAGTCCGGTTGTAATGGTTTGGTGGGGAACTGGACACCGTCAACATATATTGCCAGATATTCTAGATTATAATTCTTAAAATTGAATGGGTTCTTGCCATAGTCGCCCGTAAAAGTGTCATTATCAACCATCGCTACCACCACAGACTATGTTATTGTTTGACTAAAACCCCTTGCTTGACTAAATAAAAATGATTGTAAATGATACATGAACTCTGATAATTTATTTGACCAACATTTTATTGACTTGCACAATCTTACACAATTGTCTGAACATGTTGAACACAACTAAACACATTATGAACACACACACGGTTGCAACTTTTTCACAAAACGTGTTACCATTGTGTCATTTTTAAACAGATTAGAAGAATATTTAGATATCAACATATCATAGGTGATGCTTCTACACATGTGATTTAAGAAGTAGATACAGTGTTCACCACATGTGACCGATGTGACATCCTGAACTTGTTTGTCTGATAAATGTATCTCGTCACATGACATGTTTAAAAAGTCATAAATCGATTTAGGAAATATTGAATGATTTGGAGCATTTCCAAAACTGTCAAAAAAACACCCAACTCTCTCCAATATATAAACTGCCAGCCAATGCTCTCCAGGCTGGTCAGAGGGGTGTGTGTTAATTATCATAGCACTAGGTCTTATTTGTAGAGGTTGCTGGGGCAGTTTATCACAAGCCAAAACACCTGGCTGTCAGTTCCACAGTATTCATGATGCTTAATAGTAATCAACTAAAACCTGTCTGCGATGGGACACTTCAATCATACTATCATATACCGCATAAATTATTAGATTGATGGTATTAGGCAGCGGGTTCCTGAAACGTGTCTCCAGGCGTATGTTACCACTCTTGATCAATGATAGATGCTGACTATTATCCTCGTCAGGTGTCAGATTAAGTGCATAAAGAGTGTACCGTCTCAGGAAATCGTTTCGATCAATGGCCATAGCACTGTTCTTTAAATGTCTCCCTGTTGATAACACCAGTTGATAGAATTCACGAGTCACGCAACCATTAGGGAAGTCCGGTTGTAATGGTTTGGTGGGGAACTGGACACCGTCAACATATATTGCCAGATATTCTAGATTATAATTCTTAAAATTGAATGGGTTCTTGCCATAGTCGCCCGTAAAAGTGTCATTATCAACCATCGCTACCACCACAGACTATGTTATTGTTTGACTAAAAAAAACCCCTTGCTTGACTAAATAAAAATGATTGTAATGATACATGAACTCTGATAATTTATTTGACCAACATTTTATTGACTTGCACAATCTTACACAATTGTCTGAACATGTTGAACACAACTAAACACATTATGAACACACACACGGTTGCAACTTTTTCACAAAACGTGTTACCATTGTGTCATTTTTAAACAGATTAGAAGAATATTTAGATATCAACATATCATAGGTGATGCTTCTACACATGTGATTTAAGAAGTAGATACAGTGTTCACCACATGTGACCGATGTGACATCCTGAACTTGTTTGTCTGATAAATGTATCTCGTCACATGACATGTTTAAAAAGTCATAAATCGATTTAGGAAATATTGAATGATTTGGAGCATTTCCAAAACTGTCAAAAAAACACCCAACTCTCTCCAATATATAAACTGCCAGCCAATGCTCTCCAGGCTGGTCAGAGGGGTGTGTGTTAATTATCATAGCACTAGGTCTTATTTGTAGAGGTTGCTGGGGCAGTTTATCACAAGCCAAAACACCTGGCTGTCAGTTCCACAGTATTCATGATGCTTAATAGTAATCAACTAAAACCTGTCTGCGATGGGACACTTCAATCATACTATCATATACCGCATAAATTATTAGATTGATGGTATTAGGCAGCGGGTTCCTGAAACGTGTCTCCAGGCGTATGTTACCACTCTTGATCAATGATAGATGCTGACTATTATCCTCGTCAGGTGTCAGATTAAATGCATAAAGAGTGTACCGTCTCAGGAAATCGTTTCGATCAATGGCCATAGCACTGTTCTTTAAATGTCTCCCTGTTGATAACACCAGTTGATAGAATTCACGAGTCACGCAACCATTAGGGAAGTCCGGTTGTAATGGTTTGGTGGGGAACTGGACACCGTCAACATATATTGCCAGATATTCTAGATTATAATTCTTAAAATTGAATGGGTTCTTGCCATAGTCGCCCGTAAAAGTGTCATTATCAACCATCGCTACCACCACAGACTATGTTATTGTTTGACTAAAACCCCTTGCTTGACTAAATAAAAATGATTGTAAATGATACATGAACTCTGATAATTTATTTGACCAACATTTTATTGACTTGCACAATCTTACACAATTGTCTGAACATGTTGAACACAACTAAACACATTATGAACACACACACGGTTGCAACTTTTTCACAAAACGTGTTACCATTGTGTCATTTTTAAACAGATTAGAAGAATATTTAGATATCAACATATCATAGGTGATGCTTCTACACATGTGATTTAAGAAGTAGATACAGTGTTCACCACATGTGACCGATGTGACATCCTGAACTTGTTTGTCTGATAAATGTATCTCGTCACATGACATGTTTAAAAAGTCATAAATCGATTTAGGAAATATTGAATGATTTGGAGCATTTCCAAAACTGTCAAAAAAACACCCAACTCTCTCCAATATATAAACTGCCAGCCAATGCTCTCCAGGCTGGTCAGAGGGGTGTGTGTTAATTATCATAGCACTAGGTCTTATTTGTAGAGGTTGCTGGGGCAGTTTATCACAAGCCAAAACACCTGGCTGTCAGTTCCACAGTATTCATGATGCTTAATAGTAATCAACTAAAACCTGTCTGCGATGGGACACTTCAATCATACTATCATATACCGCATAAATTATTAGATTGATGGTATTAGGCAGCGGGTTCCTGAAACGTGTCTCCAGGCGTATGTTACCACTCTTGATCAATGATAGATGCTGACTATTATCCTCGTCAGGTGTCAGATTAAGTGCATAAAGAGTGTACCGTCTCAGGAAATCGTTTCGATCAATGGCCATAGCACTGTTCTTTAAATGTCTCCCTGTTGATAACACCAGTTGATAGAATTCACGAGTCACGCAACCATTAGGGAAGTCCGGTTGTAATGGTTTGGTGGGGAACTGGACACCGTCAACATATATTGCCAGATATTCTAGATTATAATTCTTAAAATTGAATGGGTTCTTGCCATAGTCGCCCGTAAAAGTGTCATTATCAACCATCGCTACCACCACAGACTATGTTATTGTTTGACTAAAAAAAACCCCTTGCTTGACTAAATAAAAATGATTGTAATGATACATGAACTCTGATAATTTATTTGACCAACATTTTATTGACTTGCACAATCTTACACAATTGTCTGAACATGTTGAACACAACTAAACACATTATGAACACACACACGGTTGCAACTTTTTCACAAAACGTGTTACCATTGTGTCATTTTTAAACAGATTAGAAGAATATTTAGATATCAACATATCATAGGTGATGCTTCTACACATGTGATTTAAGAAGTAGATACAGTGTTCACCACATGTGACCGATGTGACATCCTGAACTTGTTTGTCTGATAAATGTATCTCGTCACATGACATGTTTAAAAAGTCATAAATCGATTTAGGAAATATTGAATGATTTGGAGCATTTCCAAAACTGTCAAAAAAACACCCAACTCTCTCCAATATATAAACTGCCAGCCAATGCTCTCCAGGCTGGTCAGAGGGGTGTGTGTTAATTATCATAGCACTAGGTCTTATTTGTAGAGGTTGCTGGGGCAGTTTATCACAAGCCAAAACACCTGGCTGTCAGTTCCACAGTATTCATGATGCTTAATAGTAATCAACTAAAACCTGTCTGCGATGGGACACTTCAATCATACTATCATATACCGCATAAATTATTAGATTGATGGTATTAGGCAGCGGGTTCCTGAAACGTGTCTCCAGGCGTATGTTACCACTCTTGATCAATGATAGATGCTGACTATTATCCTCGTCAGGTGTCAGATTAAATGCATAAAGAGTGTACCGTCTCAGGAAATCGTTTCGATCAATGGCCATAGCACTGTTCTTTAAATGTCTCCCTGTTGATAACACCAGTTGATAGAATTCACGAGTCACGCAACCATTAGGGAAGTCCGGTTGTAATGGTTTGGTGGGGAACTGGACACCGTCAACATATATTGCCAGATATTCTAGATTATAATTCTTAAAATTGAATGGGTTCTTGCCATAGTCGCCCGTAAAAGTGTCATTATCAACCATCGCTACCACCACAGACTATGTTATTGTTTGACTAAAACCCCTTGCTTGACTAAATAAAAATGATTGTAATGATACATGAACTCTGATAATTTATTTGACCAACATTTTATTGACTTGCACAATCTTACACAATTGTCTGAACATGTTGAACACAACTAAACACATTATGAACACACAGACGGTTGCAACTTTTTCACAAAACGTGTTACCATTGTGTCATTTTTAAACAGATTAGAAGAATATTTAGATATCAACATATCATAGGTGATGCTTCTACACATGTGATTTAAGAAGTAGATACAGTGTTCACCACATGTGACCGATGTGACATCCTGAACTTGTTTGTCTGATAAATGTATCTCGTCACATGACATGTTTAAAAAGTCATAAATCGATTTAGGAAATATTGAATGATTTGGAGCATTTCCAAAACTGTCAAAAAAACACCCAACTCTCTCCAATATATAAACTGCCAGCCAATGCTCTCCAGGCTGGTCAGAGGGGTGTGTGTTAATTATCATAGCACTAGGTCTTATTTGTAGAGGTTGCTGGGGCAGTTTATCACAAGCCAAAACACCTGGCTGTCAGTTCCACAGTATTCATGATGCTTAATAGTAATCAACTAAAACCTGTCTGCGATGGGACACTTCAATCATACTATCATATACCGCATAAATTATTAGATTGATGGTATTAGGCAGCGGGTTCCTGAAACGTGTCTCCAGGCGTATGTTACCACTCTTGATCAATGATAGATGCTGACTATTATCCTCGTCAGGTGTCAGATTAAATGCATAAAGAGTGTACCGTCTCAGGAAATCGTTTCGATCAATGGCCATAGCACTGTTCTTTAAATGTCTCCCTGTTGATAACACCAGTTGATAGAATTCACGAGTCACGCAACCATTAGGGAAGTCCGGTTGTAATGGTTTGGTGGGGAACTGGACACCGTCAACATATATTGCCAGATATTCTAGATTATAATTCTTAAAATTGAATGGGTTCTTGCCATAGTCGCCCGTAAAAGTGTCATTATCAACCATCGCTACCACCACAGACTATATGTTATTGTTTGACTAAAACCCCTTGCTTGACTAAATAAAAATGATTGTAATGATACATGAACTCTGATAATTTATTTGACCAACATTTTATTGACTTGCACAATCTTACACAATTGTCTGAACATGTTGAACACAACTAAACACATTATGAACACACAGACGGTTGCAACTTTTTCACAAAACGTGTTACCATTGTGTCATTTTTAAACAGATTAGAAGAATATTTAGATATCAACATATCATAGGTGATGCTTCTACACATGTGATTTAAGAAGTAGATACAGTGTTCACCACATGTGACCGATGTGACATCCTGAACTTGTTTGTCTGATAAATGTATCTCGTCACATGACATGTTTAAAAAGTCATAAATCGATTTAGGAAATATTGAATGATTTGGAGCATTTCCAAAACTGTCAAAAAAACACCCAACTCTCTCCAATATATAAACTGCCAGCCAATGCTCTCCAGGCTGGTCAGAGGGGTGTGTGTTAATTATCATAGCACTAGGTCTTATTTGTAGAGGTTGCTGGGGCAGTTTATCACAAGCCAAAACACCTGGCTGTCAGTTCCACAGTATTCATGATGCTTAATAGTAATCAACTAAAACCTGTCTGCGATGGGACACTTCAATCATACTATCATATACCGCATAAATTATTAGATTGATGGTATTAGGCAGCGGGTTCCTGAAACGTGTCTCCAGGCGTATGTTACCACTCTTGATCAATGATAGATGCTGACTATTATCCTCGTCAGGTGTCAGATTAAATGCATAAAGAGTGTACCGTCTCAGGAAATCGTTTCGATCAATGGCCATAGCACTGTTCTTTAAATGTCTCCCTGTTGATAACACCAGTTGATAGAATTCACGAGTCACGCAACCATTAGGGAAGTCCGGTTGTAATGGTTTGGTGGGGAACTGGACACCGTCAACATATATTGCCAGATATTCTAGATTATAATTCTTAAAATTGAATGGGTTCTTGCCATAGTCGCCCGTAAAAGTGTCATTATCAACCATCGCTACCACCACAGACTATATGTTATTGTTTGACTAAAACCCCTTGCTTGACTAAATAAAAATGATTGTAATGATACATGAACTCTGATAATTTATTTGACCAACATTTTATTGACTTGCACAATCTTACACAATTGTCTGAACATGTTGAACACAACTAAACACATTATGAACACACACACGGTTGCAACTTTTTCACAAAACGTGTTACCATTGTGTCATTTTTAAACAGATTAGAAGAATATTTAGATATCAACATATCATAGGTGATGCTTCTACACATGTGATTTAAGAAGTAGATACAGTGTTCACCACATGTGACCGATGTGACATCCTGAACTTGTTTGTCTGATAAATGTATCTCGTCACATGACATGTTTAAAAAGTCATAAATCGATTTAGGAAATATTGAATGATTTGGAGCATTTCCAAAACTGTCAAAAAAACACCCAACTCTCTCCAATATATAAACTGCCAGCCAATGCTCTCCAGGCTGGTCAGAGGGGTGTGTGTTAATTATCATAGCACTAGGTCTTATTTGTAGAGGTTGCTGGGGCAGTTTATCACAAGCCAAAACACCTGGCTGTCAGTTCCACAGTATTCATGATGCTTAATAGTAATCAACTAAAACCTGTCTGCGATGGGACACTTCAATCATACTATCATATACCGCATAAATTATTAGATTGATGGTATTAGGCAGCGGGTTCCTGAAACGTGTCTCCAGGCGTATGTTACCACTCTTGATCAATGATAGATGCTGACTATTATCCTCGTCAGGTGTCAGATTAAATGCATAAAGAGTGTACCGTCTCAGGAAATCGTTTCGATCAATGGCCATAGCACTGTTCTTTAAATGTCTCCCTGTTGATAACACCAGTTGAAAGAATTCACGAGTCACGCAACCATTAGGGAAGTCCGGTTGTAATGGTTTGGTGGGGAACTGGACACCGTCAACATATATTGCCAGATATTCTAGATTATAATTCTTAAAATTGAATGGGTTCTTGCCATAGTCGCCCGTAAAAGTGTCATTATCAACCATCGTATACCACCACAGACTATGTTATTGTTTGACTAAAACCCCTTGCTTGACTAAATAAAAATGATTGTAATGATACATGAACTCTGATAATTTATTTGACCAACATTTTATTGACTTGCACAATCTTACACAATTGTCTGAACATGTTGAACACAACTAAACACATTATGAACACACACACGGTTGCAACTTTTTCACAAAACGTGTTACCATTGTGTCATTTTTAAACAGATTAGAAGAATAGTTCGATATCAACATATCATAGGTGATGCTTCTACACATGTGATTTAAGAAGTATAGATACAGTGTTCACCACATGTGACCGATGTGACATCCTGAACTTGTTTGTCTGATAAATGTATCTCGTCACATGACATGTTTAAAAAGTCATAAATCGATTTAGGAAATATTGAATGATTTGGAGCATTTCCAAAACTGTCAAAAAAACACCCAACTCTCTCCAATATATAAACTGCCAGCCAATGCTCTCCAGGCTGGTCAGAGGGGTGTGTGTTAATTATCATAGCACTAGGTCTTATTTGTAGAGGTTGCTGGGGCAGTTTATCACAAGCCAAAACACCTGGCTGTCAGTTCCACAGTATTCATGATGCTTAATAGTAATCAACTAAAACCTGTCTGCGATGGGACACTTCAATCATACTATCATATACCGCATAAATTATTAGATTGATGGTATTAGGCAGCGGGTTCCTGAAACGTGTCTCCAGGCGTATGTTACCACTCTTGATCAATGATAGATGCTGACTATTATCCTCGTCAGGTGTCAGATTAAATGCATAAAGAGTGTACCGTCTCAGGAAATCGTTTCGATCAATGGCCATAGCACTGTTCTTTAAATGTCTCCCTGTTGATAACACCAGTTGATAGAATTCACGAGTCACGCAACCATTAGGGAAGTCCGGTTGTAATGGTTTGGTGGGGAACTGGACACCGTCAACATATATTGCCAGATATTCTAGATTATAATTCTTAAAATTGAATGGGTTCTTGCCATAGTCGCCCGTAAAAGTGTCATTATCAACCATCGCTACCACCACAGACTATGTTATTGTTTGACTAAAACCCCTTGCTTGACTAAATAAAAATGATTGTAATGATACATGAACTCTGATAATTTATTTGACCAACATTTTATTGACTTGCACAATCTTACACAATTGTCTGAACATGTTGAACACAACTAAACACATTATGAACACACACACGGTTGCAACTTTTTCACAAAACGTGTTACCATTGTGTCATTTTTAAACAGATTAGAAGAATATTTAGATATCAACATATCATAGGTGATGCTTCTACACATGTGATTTAAGAAGTAGATACAGTGTTCACCACATGTGACCGATGTGACATCCTGAACTTGTTTGTCTGATAAATGTATCTCGTCACATGACATGTTTAAAAAGTCATAAATCGATTTAGGAAATATTGAATGATTTGGAGCATTTCCAAAACTGTCAAAAAAACACCCAACTCTCTCCAATATATAAACTGCCAGCCAATGCTCTCCAGGCTGGTCAGAGGGGTGTGTGTTAATTATCATAGCACTAGGTCTTATTTGTAGAGGTTGCTGGGGCAGTTTATCACAAGCCAAAACACCTGGCTGTCAGTTCCACAGTATTCATGATGCTTAATAGTAATCAACTAAAACCTGTCTGCGATGGGACACTTCAATCATACTATCATATACCGCATAAATTATTAGATTGATGGTATTAGGCAGCGGGTTCCTGAAACGTGTCTCCAGGCGTATGTTACCACTCTTGATCAATGATAGATGCTGACTATTATCCTCGTCAGGTGTCAGATTAAATGCATAAAGAGTGTACCGTCTCAGGAAATCGTTTCGATCAATGGCCATAGCACTGTTCTTTAAATGTCTCCCTGTTGATAACACCAGTTGATAGAATTCACGAGTCACGCAACCATTAGGGAAGTCCGGTTGTAATGGTTTGGTGGGGAACTGGACACCGTCAACATATATTGCCAGATATTCTAGATTATAATTCTTAAAATTGAATGGGTTCTTGCCATAGTCGCCCGTAAAAGTGTCATTATCAACCATCGCTACCACCACAGACTATGTTATTGTTTGACTAAAACCCCTTGCTTGACTAAATAAAAATGATTGTAATGATACATGAACTCTGATAATTTATTTGACCAACATTTTATTGACTTGCACAATCTTACACAATTGTCTGAACATGTTGAACACAACTAAACACATTATGAACACACACACGGTTGCAACTTTTTCACAAAACGTGTTACCATTGTGTCATTTTTAAACAGATTAGAAGAATATTTAGATATCAACATATCATAGGTGATGCTTCTACACATGTGATTTAAGAAGTAGATACAGTGTTCACCACATGTGACCGATGTGACATCCTGAACTTGTTTGTCTGATAAATGTATCTCGTCACATGACATGTTTAAAAAGTCATAAATCGATTTAGGAAATATTGAATGATTTGGAGCATTTCCAAAACTGTCAAAAAAACACCCAACTCTCTCCAATATATAAACTGCCAGCCAATGCTCTCCAGGCTGGTCAGAGGGGTGTGTGTTAATTATCATAGGTCTTATTTGTAGAGGTTGCTGGGGCAGTTTATCACAAGCCAAAACACCTGGCTGTCAGTTCCACAGTATTCATGATGCTTAATAGTAATCAACTAAAACCTGTCTGCGATGGGACACTTCAATCATACTATCATATACCGCATAAATTATTAGATTGATGGTATTAGGCAGCGGGTTCCTGAAACGTGTCTCCAGGCGTATGTTACCACTCTTGATCAATGATAGATGCTGACTATTATCCTCGTCAGGTGTCAGATTAAATGCATAAAGAGTGTACCGTCTCAGGAAATCGTTTCGATCAATGGCCATAGCACTGTTCTTTAAATGTCTCCCTGTTGATAACACCAGTTGATAGAATTCACGAGTCACGCAACCATTAGGGAAGTCCGGTTGTAATGGTTTGGTGGGGAACTGGACACCGTCAACATATATTGCCAGATATTCTAGATTATAATTCTTAAAATTGAATGGGTTCTTGCCATAGTCGCCCGTAAAAGTGTCATTATCAACCATGGCTACCACCACAGACTATGTTATTGTTTGACTAAAACCCCTTGCTTGACTAAATAAAAATGATTGTAATGATACATGAACTCTGATAATTTATTTGACCAACATTTTATTGACTTGCACAATCTTACACAATTGTCTGAACATGTTGAACACAACTAAACACATTATGAACACACACACGGTTGCAACTTTTTCACAAAACGTGTTACCATTGTGTCATTTTTAAACAGATTAGAAGAATATTTAGATATCAACATATCATAGGTGATGCTTCTACACATGTGATTTAAGAAGTAGATACAGTGTTCACCACATGTGACCGATGTGACATCCTGAACTTGTTTGTCTGATAAATGTATCTCGTCACATGACATGTTTAAAAAGTCATAAATCGATTTAGGAAATATTGAATGATTTGGAGCATTTCCAAAACTGTCAAAAAAACACCCAACTCTCTCCAATATATAAACTGCCAGCCAATGCTCTCCAGGCTGGTCAGAGGGGTGTGTGTTAATTATCATAGCACTAGGTCTTATTTGTAGAGGTTGCTGGGGCAGTTTATCACAAGCCAAAACACCTGGCTGTCAGTTCCACAGTATTCATGATGCTTAATAGTAATCAACTAAAACCTGTCTGCGATGGGACACTTCAATCATACTATCATATACCGCATAAATTATTAGATTGATGGTATTAGGCAGCGGGTTCCTGAAACGTGTCTCCAGGCGTATGTTACCACTCTTGATCAATGATAGATGCTGACTATTATCCTCGTCAGGTGTCAGATTAAATGCATAAAGAGTGTACCGTCTCAGGAAATCGTTTCGATCAATGGCCATAGCACTGTTCTTTAAATGTCTCCCTGTTGATAACACCAGTTGAAAGAATTCACGAGTCACGCAACCATTAGGGAAGTCCGGTTGTAATGGTTTGGTGGGGAACTGGACACCGTCAACATATATTGCCAGATATTCTAGATTATAATTCTTAAAATTGAATGGGTTCTTGCCATAGTCGCCCGTAAAAGTGTCATTATCAACCATCGCTACCACCACAGACTATGTTATTGTTTGACTAAAACCCCTTGCTTGACTAAATAAAAATGATTGTAATGATACATGAACTCTGATAATTTATTTGACCAACATTTTATTGACTTGCACAATCTTACACAATTGTCTGAACATGTTGAACACAACTAAACACATTATGAACACACACACGGTTGCAACTTTTTCACAAAACGTGTTACCATTGTGTCATTTTTAAACAGATTAGAAGAATAGTTAGATATCAACATATCATAGGTGATGCTTCTACACATGTGATTTAAGAAGTAGATACAGTGTTCACCACATGTGACCGATGTGACATCCTGAACTTGTTTGTCTGATAAATGTATCTCGTCACATGACATGTTTAAAAAGTCATAAATCGATTTAGGAAATATTGAATGATTTGGAGCATTTCCAAAACTGTCAAAAAAACACCCAACTCTCTCCAATATATAAACTGCCAGCCAATGCTCTCCAGGCTGGTCAGAGGGGTGTGTGTTAATTATCATAGCACTAGGTCTTATTTGTAGAGGTTGCTGGGGCAGTTTATCACAAGCCAAAACACCTGGCTGTCAGTTCCACAGTATTCATGATGCTTAATAGTAATCAACTAAAACCTGTCTGCGATGGGACACTTCAATCATACTATCATATACCGCATAAATTATTAGATTGATGGTATTAGGCAGCGGGTTCCTGAAACGTGTCTCCAGGCGTATGTTACCACTCTTGATCAATGATAGATGCTGACTATTATCCTCGTCAGGTGTCAGATTAAATGCATAAAGAGTGTACCGTCTCAGGAAATCGTTTCGATCAATGGCCATAGCACTGTTCTTTAAATGTCTCCCTGTTGATAACACCAGTTGATAGAATTCACGAGTCACGCAACCATTAGGGAAGTCCGGTTGTAATGGTTTGGTGGGGAACTGGACACCGTCAACATATATTGCCAGATATTCTAGATTATAATTCTTAAAATTGAATGGGTTCTTGCCATAGTCGCCCGTAAAAGTGTCATTATCAACCATCGCTACCACCACAGACTATGTTATTGTTTGACTAAAACCCCTTGCTTGACTAAATAAAAATGATTGTAATGATACATGAACTCTGATAATTTATTTGACCAACATTTTATTGACTTGCACAATCTTACACAATTGTCTGAACATGTTGAACACAACTAAACACATTATGAACACACACACGGTTGCAACTTTTTCACAAAACGTGTTACCATTGTGTCATTTTTAAACAGATTAGAAGAATATTTAGATATCAACATATCATAGGTGATGCTTCTACACATGTGATTTAAGAAGTAGATACAGTGTTCACCACATGTGACCGATGTGACATCCTGAACTTGTTTGTCTGATAAATGTATCTCGTCACATGACATGTTTAAAAAGTCATAAATCGATTTAGGAAATATTGAATGATTTGGAGCATTTCCAAAACTGTCAAAAAAACACCCAACTCTCTCCAATATATAAACTGCCAGCCAATGCTCTCCAGGCTGGTCAGAGGGGTGTGTGTTAATTATCATAGCACTAGGTCTTATTTGTAGAGGTTGCTGGGGCAGTTTATCACAAGCCAAAACACCTGGCTGTCAGTTCCACAGTATTCATGATGCTTAATAGTAATCAACTAAAACCTGTCTGCGATGGGACACTTCAATCATACTATCATATACCGCATAAATTATTAGATTGATGGTATTAGGCAGCGGGTTCCTGAAACGTGTCTCCAGGCGTATGTTACCACTCTTGATCAATGATAGATGCTGACTATTATCCTCGTCAGGTGTCAGATTAAGTGCATAAAGAGTGTACCGTCTCAGGAAATCGTTTCGATCAATGGCCATAGCACTGTTCTTTAAATGTCTCCCTGTTGATAACACCAGTTGATAGAATTCACGAGTCACGCAACCATTAGGGAAGTCCGGTTGTAATGGTTTGGTGGGGAACTGGACACCGTCAACATATATTGCCAGATATTCTAGATTATAATTCTTAAAATTGAATGGGTTCTTGCCATAGTCGCCCGTAAAAGTGTCATTATCAACCATCGCTACCACCACAGACTATGTTATTGTTTGACTAAAACCCCTTGCTTGACTAAATAAAAATGATTGTAATGATACATGAACTCTGATAATTTATTTGACCAACATTTTATTGACTTGCACAATCTTACACAATTGTCTGAACATGTTGAACACAACTAAACACATTATGAACACACACACGGTTGCAACTTTTTCACAAAACGTGTTACCATTGTGTCATTTTTAAACAGATTAGAAGAATATTTAGATATCAACATATCATAGGTGATGCTTCTACACATGTGATTTAAGAAGTAGATACAGTGTTCACCACATGTGACCGATGTGACATCCTGAACTTGTTTGTCTGATAAATGTATCTCGTCACATGACATGTTTAAAAAGTCATAAATCGATTTAGGAAATATTGAATGATTTGGAGCATTTCCAAAACTGTCAAAAAAACACCCAACTCTCTCCAATATATAAACTGCCAGCCAATGCTCTCCAGGCTGGTCAGAGGGGTGTGTGTTAATTATCATAGGTCTTATTTGTAGAGGTTGCTGGGGCAGTTTATCACAAGCCAAAACACCTGGCTGTCAGTTCCACAGTATTCATGATGCTTAATAGTAATCAACTAAAACCTGTCTGCGATGGGACACTTCAATCATACTATCATATACCGCATAAATTATTAGATTGATGGTATTAGGCAGCGGGTTCCTGAAACGTGTCTCCAGGCGTATGTTACCACTCTTGATCAATGATAGATGCTGACTATTATCCTCGTCAGGTGTCAGATTAAATGCATAAAGAGTGTACCGTCTCAGGAAATCGTTTCGATCAATGGCCATAGCACTGTTCTTTAAATGTCTCCCTGTTGATAACACCAGTTGATAGAATTCACGAGTCACGCAACCATTAGGGAAGTCCGGTTGTAATGGTTTGGTGGGGAACTGGACACCGTCAACATATATTGCCAGATATTCTAGATTATAATTCTTAAAATTGAATGGGTTCTTGCCATAGTCGCCCGTAAAAGTGTCATTATCAACCATGGCTACCACCACAGACTATGTTATTGTTTGACTAAAACCCCTTGCTTGACTAAATAAAAATGATTGTAATGATACATGAACTCTGATAATTTATTTGACCAACATTTTATTGACTTGCACAATCTTACACAATTGTCTGAACATGTTGAACACAACTAAACACATTATGAACACACACACGGTTGCAACTTTTTCACAAAACGTGTTACCATTGTGTCATTTTTAAACAGATTAGAAGAATATTTAGATATCAACATATCATAGGTGATGCTTCTACACATGTGATTTAAGAAGTAGATACAGTGTTCACCACATGTGACCGATGTGACATCCTGAACTTGTTTGTCTGATAAATGTATCTCGTCACATGACATGTTTAAAAAGTCATAAATCGATTTAGGAAATATTGAATGATTTGGAGCATTTCCAAAACTGTCAAAAAAACACCCAACTCTCTCCAATATATAAACTGCCAGCCAATGCTCTCCAGGCTGGTCAGAGGGGTGTGTGTTAATTATCATAGCACTAGGTCTTATTTGTAGAGGTTGCTGGGGCAGTTTATCACAAGCCAAAACACCTGGCTGTCAGTTCCACAGTATTCATGATGCTTAATAGTAATCAACTAAAACCTGTCTGCGATGGGACACTTCAATCATACTATCATATACCGCATAAATTATTAGATTGATGGTATTAGGCAGCGGGTTCCTGAAACGTGTCTCCAGGCGTATGTTACCACTCTTGATCAATGATAGATGCTGACTATTATCCTCGTCAGGTGTCAGATTAAGTGCATAAAGAGTGTACCGTCTCAGGAAATCGTTTCGATCAATGGCCATAGCACTGTTCTTTAAATGTCTCCCTGTTGATAACACCAGTTGATAGAATTCACGAGTCACGCAACCATTAGGGAAGTCCGGTTGTAATGGTTTGGTGGGGAACTGGACACCGTCAACATATATTGCCAGATATTCTAGATTATAATTCTTAAAATTGAATGGGTTCTTGCCATAGTCGCCCGTAAAAGTGTCATTATCAACCATCGCTACCACCACAGACTATGTTATTGTTTGACTAAAACCCCTTGCTTGACTAAATAAAAATGATTGTAATGATACATGAACTCTGATAATTTATTTGACCAACATTTTATTGACTTGCACAATCTTACACAATTGTCTGAACATGTTGAACACAACTAAACACATTATGAACACACACACGGTTGCAACTTTTTCACAAAACGTGTTACCATTGTGTCATTTTTAAACAGATTAGAAGAATATTTAGATATCAACATATCATAGGTGATGCTTCTACACATGTGATTTAAGAAGTAGATACAGTGTTCACCACATGTGACCGATGTGACATCCTGAACTTGTTTGTCTGATAAATGTATCTCGTCACATGACATGTTTAAAAAGTCATAAATCGATTTAGGAAATATTGAATGATTTGGAGCATTTCCAAAACTGTCAAAAAAACACCCAACTCTCTCCAATATATAAACTGCCAGCCAATGCTCTCCAGGCTGGTCAGAGGGGTGTGTGTTAATTATCATAGCACTAGGTCTTATTTGTAGAGGTTGCTGGGGCAGTTTATCACAAGCCAAAACACCTGGCTGTCAGTTCCACAGTATTCATGATGCTTAATAGTAATCAACTAAAACCTGTCTGCGATGGGACACTTCAATCATACTATCATATACCGCATAAATTATTAGATTGATGGTATTAGGCAGCGGGTTCCTGAAACGTGTCTCCAGGCGTATGTTACCACTCTTGATCAATGATAGATGCTGACTATTATCCTCGTCAGGTGTCAGATTAAGTGCATAAAGAGTGTACCATCTCAGGAAATCGTTTCGATCAATGGCCATAGCACTGTTCTTTAAATGTCTCCCTGTTGATAACACCAGTTGATAGAATTCACGAGTCACGCAACCATTAGGGAAGTCCGGTTGTAATGGTTTGGTGGGGAACTGGACACCGTCAACATATATTGCCAGATATTCTAGATTATAATTCTTAAAATTGAATGGGTTCTTGCCATAGTCGCCCGTAAAAGTGTCATTATCAACCATCGCTACCACCACAGACTATGTTATTGTTTGACTAAAACCCCTTGCTTGACTAAATAAAAATGATTGTAATGATACATGAACTCTGATAATTTATTTGACCAACATTTTATTGACTTGCACAATCTTACACAATTGTCTGAACATGTTGAACACAACTAAACACATTATGAACACACACACGGTTGCAACTTTTTCACAAAACGTGTTACCATTGTGTCATTTTTAAACAGATTAGAAGAATATTTAGATATCAACATATCATAGGTGATGCTTCTACACATGTGATTTAAGAAGTAGATACAGTGTTCACCACATGTGACCGATGTGACATCCTGAACTTGTTTGTCTGATAAATGTATCTCGTCACATGACATGTTTAAAAAGTCATAAATCGATTTAGGAAATATTGAATGATTTGGAGCATTTCCAAAACTGTCAAAAAAACACCCAACTCTCTCCAATATATAAACTGCCAGCCAATGCTCTCCAGGCTGGTCAGAGGGGTGTGTGTTAATTATCATAGCACTAGGTCTTATTTGTAGAGGTTGCTGGGGCAGTTTATCACAAGCCAAAACACCTGGCTGTCAGTTCCACAGTATTCATGATGCTTAATAGTAATCAACTAAAACCTGTCTGCGATGGGACACTTCAATCATACTATCATATACCGCATAAATTATTAGATTGATGGTATTAGGCAGCGGGTTCCTGAAACGTGTCTCCAGGCGTATGTTACCACTCTTGATCAATGATAGATGCTGACTATTATCCTCGTCAGGTGTCAGATTAAGTGCATAAAGAGTGTACCGTCTCAGGAAATCGTTTCGATCAATGGCCATAGCACTGTTCTTTAAATGTCTCCCTGTTGATAACACCAGTTGATAGAATTCACGAGTCACGCAACCATTAGGGAAGTCCGGTTGTAATGGTTTGGTGGGGAACTGGACACCGTCAACATATATTGCCAGATATTCTAGATTATAATTCTTAAAATTGAATGGGTTCTTGCCATAGTCGCCCGTAAAAGTGTCATTATCAACCATCGCTACCACCACAGACTATGTTATTGTTTGACTAAAACCCCTTGCTTGACTAAATAAAAATGATTGTAATGATACATGAACTCTGATAATTTATTTGACCAACATTTTATTGACTTGCACAATCTTACACAATTGTCTGAACATGTTGAACACAACTAAACACATTATGAACACACACACGGTTGCAACTTTTTCACAAAACGTGTTACCATTGTGTCATTTTTAAACAGATTAGAAGAATATTTAGATATCAACATATCATAGGTGATGCTTCTACACATGTGATTTAAGAAGTAGATACAGTGTTCACCTCATGTGACCGATGTGACATCCTGAACTTGTTTGTCTGATAAATGTATCTCGTCACATGACATGTTTAAAAAGTCATAAATCGATTTAGGAAATATTGAATGATTTGGAGCATTTCCAAAACTGTCAAAAAAACACCCAACTCTCTCCAATATATAAACTGCCAGCCAATGCTCTCCAGGCTGGTCAGAGGGGTGTGTGTTAATTATCATAGCACTAGGTCTTATTTGTAGAGGTTGCTGGGGCAGTTTATCACAAGCCAAAACACCTGGCTGTCAGTTCCACAGTATTCATGATGCTTAATAGTAATCAACTAAAACCTGTCTGCGATGGGACACTTCAATCATACTATCATATACCGCATAAATTATTAGATTGATGGTATTAGGCAGCGGGTTCCTGAAACGTGTCTCCAGGCGTATGTTACCACTCTTGATCAATGATAGATGCTGACTATTATCCTCGTCAGGTGTCAGATTAAGTGCATAAAGAGTGTACCGTCTCAGGAAATCGTTTCGATCAATGGCCATAGCACTGTTCTTTAAATGTCTCCCTGTTGATAACACCAGTTGATAGAATTCACGAGTCACGCAACCATTAGGGAAGTCCGGTTGTAATGGTTTGGTGGGGAACTGGACACCGTCAACATATATTGCCAGATATTCTAGATTATAATTCTTAAAATTGAATGGGTTCTTGCCATAGTCGCCCGTAAAAGTGTCATTATCAACCATCGCTACCACCACAGACTATGTTATTGTTTGACTAAAACCCCTTGCTTGACTAAATAAAAATGATTGTAATGATACATGAACTCTGATAATTTATTTGACCAACATTTTATTGACTTGCACAATCTTACACAATTGTCTGAACATGTTGAACACAACTAAACACATTATGAACACACAGACGGTTGCAACTTTTTCACAAAACGTGTTACCATTGTGTCATTTTTAAACAGATTAGAAGAATATTTAGATATCAACATATCATAGGTGATGCTTCTACACATGTGATTTAAGAAGTAGATACAGTGTTCACCACATGTGACCGATGTGACATCCTGAACTTGTTTGTCTGATAAATGTATCTCGTCACATGACATGTTTAAAAAGTCATAAATCGATTTAGGAAATATTGAATGATTTGGAGCATTTCCAAAACTGTCAAAAAAACACCCAACTCTCTCCAATATATAAACTGCCAGCCAATGCTCTCCAGGCTGGTCAGAGGGGTGTGTGTTAATTATCATAGCACTAGGTCTTATTTGTAGAGGTTGCTGGGGCAGTTTATCACAAGCCAAAACACCTGGCTGTCAGTTCCACAGTATTCATGATGCTTAATAGTAATCAACTAAAACCTGTCTGCGATGGGACACTTCAATCATACTATCATATACCGCATAAATTATTAGATTGATGGTATTAGGCAGCGGGTTCCTGAAACGTGTCTCCAGGCGTATGTTACCACTCTTGATCAATGATAGATGCTGACTATTATCCTCGTCAGGTGTCAGATTAAGTGCATAAAGAGTGTACCGTCTCAGGAAATCGTTTCGATCAATGGCCATAGCACTGTTCTTTAAATGTCTCCCTGTTGATAACACCAGTTGATAGAATTCACGAGTCACGCAACCATTAGGGAAGTCCGGTTGTAATGGTTTGGTGGGGAACTGGACACCGTCAACATATATTGCCAGATATTCTAGATTATAATTCTTAAAATTGAATGGGTTCTTGCCATAGTCGCCCGTAAAAGTGTCATTATCAACCATCGCTACCACCACAGACTATGTTATTGTTTGACTAAAACCCCTTGCTTGACTAAATAAAAATGATTGTAATGATACATGAACTCTGATAATTTATTTGACCAACATTTTATTGACTTGCACAATCTTACACAATTGTCTGAACATGTTGAACACAACTAAACACATTATGAACACACACACGGTTGCAACTTTTTCACAAAACGTGTTACCATTGTGTCATTTTTAAACAGATTAGAAGAATATTTAGATATCAACATATCATAGGTGATGCTTCTACACATGTGATTTAAGAAGTAGATACAGTGTTCACCACATGTGACCGATGTGACATCCTGAACTTGTTTGTCTGATAAATGTATCTCGTCACATGACATGTTTAAAAAGTCATAAATCGATTTAGGAAATATTGAATGATTTGGAGCATTTCCAAAACTGTCAAAAAAACACCCAACTCTCTCCAATATATAAACTGCCAGCCAATGCTCTCCAGGCTGGTCAGAGGGGTGTGTGTTAATTATCATAGCACTAGGTCTTATTTGTAGAGGTTGCTGGGGCAGTTTATCACAAGCCAAAACACCTGGCTGTCAGTTCCACAGTATTCATGATGCTTAATAGTAATCAACTAAAACCTGTCTGCGATGGGACACTTCAATCATACTATCATATACCGCATAAATTATTAGATTGATGGTATTAGGCAGCGGGTTCCTGAAACGTGTCTCCAGGCGTATGTTACCACTCTTGATCAATGATAGATGCTGACTATTATCCTCGTCAGGTGTCAGATTAAGTGCATAAAGAGTGTACCGTCTCAGGAAATCGTTTCGATCAATGGCCATAGCACTGTTCTTTAAATGTCTCCCTGTTGATAACACCAGTTGATAGAATTCACGAGTCACGCAACCATTAGGGAAGTCCGGTTGTAATGGTTTGGTGGGGAACTGGACACCGTCAACATATATTGCCAGATATTCTAGATTATAATTCTTAAAATTGAATGGGTTCTTGCCATAGTCGCCCGTAAAAGTGTCATTATCAACCATCGCTACCACCACAGACTATGTTATTGTTTGACTAAAACCCCTTGCTTGACTAAATAAAAATGATTGTAATGATACATGAACTCTGATAATTTATTTGACCAACATTTTATTGACTTGCACAATCTTACACAATTGTCTGAACATGTTGAACACAACTAAACACATTATGAACACACACACGGTTGCAACTTTTTCACAAAACGTGTTACCATTGTGTCATTTTTAAACAGATTAGAAGAATATTTAGATATCAACATATCATAGGTGATGCTTCTACACATGTGATTTAAGAAGTAGATACAGTGTTCACCACATGTGACCGATGTGACATCCTGAACTTGTTTGTCTGATAAATGTATCTCGTCACATGACATGTTTAAAAAGTCATAAATCGATTTAGGAAATATTGAATGATTTGGAGCATTTCCAAAACTGTCAAAAAAACACCCAACTCTCTCCAATATATAAACTGCCAGCCAATGCTCTCCAGGCTGGTCAGAGGGGTGTGTGTTAATTATCATAGCACTAGGTCTTATTTGTAGAGGTTGCTGGGGCAGTTTATCACAAGCCAAAACACCTGGCTGTCAGTTCCACAGTATTCATGATGCTTAATAGTAATCAACTAAAACCTGTCTGCGATGGGACACTTCAATCATACTATCATATACCGCATAAATTATTAGATTGATGGTATTAGGCAGCGGGTTCCTGAAACGTGTCTCCAGGCGTATGTTACCACTCTTGATCAATGATAGATGCTGACTATTATCCTCGTCAGGTGTCAGATTAAGTGCATAAAGAGTGTACCGTCTCAGGAAATCGTTTCGATCAATGGCCATAGCACTGTTCTTTAAATGTCTCCCTGTTGATAACACCAGTTGATAGAATTCACGAGTCACGCAACCATTAGGGAAGTCCGGTTGTAATGGTTTGGTGGGGAACTGGACACCGTCAACATATATTGCCAGATATTCTAGATTATAATTCTTAAAATTGAATGGGTTCTTGCCATAGTCGCCCGTAAAAGTGTCATTATCAACCATCGCTACCACCACAGACTATGTTATTGTTTGACTAAAACCCCTTGCTTGACTAAATAAAAATGATTGTAATGATACATGAACTCTGATAATTTATTTGACCAACATTTTATTGACTTGCACAATCTTACACAATTGTCTGAACATGTTGAACACAACTAAACACATTATGAACACACACACGGTTGCAACTTTTTCACAAAACGTGTTACCATTGTGTCATTTTTAAACAGATTAGAAGAATATTTAGATATCAACATATCATAGGTGATGCTTCTACACATGTGATTTAAGAAGTAGATACAGTGTTCACCACATGTGACCGATGTGACATCCTGAACTTGTTTGTCTGATAAATGTATCTCGTCACATGACATGTTTAAAAAGTCATAAATCGATTTAGGAAATATTGAATGATTTGGAGCATTTCCAAAACTGTCAAAAAAACACCCAACTCTCTCCAATATATAAACTGCCAGCCAATGCTCTCCAGGCTGGTCAGAGGGGTGTGTGTTAATTATCATAGCACTAGGTCTTATTTGTAGAGGTTGCTGGGGCAGTTTATCACAAGCCAAAACACCTGGCTGTCAGTTCCACAGTATTCATGATGCTTAATAGTAATCAACTAAAACCTGTCTGCGATGGGACACTTCAATCATACTATCATATACCGCATAAATTATTAGATTGATGGTATTAGGCAGCGGGTTCCTGAAACGTGTCTCCAGGCGTATGTTACCACTCTTGATCAATGATAGATGCTGACTATTATCCTCGTCAGGTGTCAGATTAAGTGCATAAAGAGTGTACCGTCTCAGGAAATCGTTTCGATCAATGGCCATAGCACTGTTCTTTAAATGTCTCCCTGTTGATAACACCAGTTGATAGAATTCACGAGTCACGCAACCATTAGGGAAGTCCGGTTGTAATGGTTTGGTGGGGAACTGGACACCGTCAACATATATTGCCAGATATTCTAGATTATAATTCTTAAAATTGAATGGGTTCTTGCCATAGTCGCCCGTAAAAGTGTCATTATCAACCATCGCTACCACCACAGACTATGTTATTGTTTGACTAAAACCCCTTGCTTGACTAAATAAAAATGATTGTAATGATACATGAACTCTGATAATTTATTTGACCAACATTTTATTGACTTGCACAATCTTACACAATTGTCTGAACATGTTGAACACAACTAAACACATTATGAACACACACACGGTTGCAACTTTTTCACAAAACGTGTTACCATTGTGTCATTTTTAAACAGATTAGAAGAATATTTAGATATCAACATATCATAGGTGATGCTTCTACACATGTGATTTAAGAAGTAGATACAGTGTTCACCACATGTGACCGATGTGACATCCTGAACTTGTTTGTCTGATAAATGTATCTCGTCACATGACATGTTTAAAAAGTCATAAATCGATTTAGGAAATATTGAATGATTTGGAGCATTTCCAAAACTGTCAAAAAAACACCCAACTCTCTCCAATATATAAACTGCCAGCCAATGCTCTCCAGGCTGGTCAGAGGGGTGTGTGTTAATTATCATAGCACTAGGTCTTATTTGTAGAGGTTGCTGGGGCAGTTTATCACAAGCCAAAACACCTGGCTGTCAGTTCCACAGTATTCATGATGCTTAATAGTAATCAACTAAAACCTGTCTGCGATGGGACACTTCAATCATACTATCATATACCGCATAAATTATTAGATTGATGGTATTAGGCAGCGGGTTCCTGAAACGTGTCTCCAGGCGTATGTTACCACTCTTGATCAATGATAGATGCTGACTATTATCCTCGTCAGGTGTCAGATTAAGTGCATAAAGAGTGTACCGTCTCAGGAAATCGTTTCGATCAATGGCCATAGCACTGTTCTTTAAATGTCTCCCTGTTGATAACACCAGTTGATAGAATTCACGAGTCACGCAACCATTAGGGAAGTCCGGTTGTAATGGTTTGGTGGGGAACTGGACACCGTCAACATATATTGCCAGATATTCTAGATTATAATTCTTAAAATTGAATGGGTTCTTGCCATAGTCGCCCGTAAAAGTGTCATTATCAACCATCGCTACCACCACAGACTATGTTATTGTTTGACTAAAACCCCTTGCTTGACTAAATAAAAATGATTGTAATGATACATGAACTCTGATAATTTATTTGACCAACATTTTATTGACTTGCACAATCTTACACAATTGTCTGAACATGTTGAACACAACTAAACACATTATGAACACACACACGGTTGCAACTTTTTCACAAAACGTGTTACCATTGTGTCATTTTTAAACAGATTAGAAGAATATTTAGATATCAACATATCATAGGTGATGCTTCTACACATGTGATTTAAGAAGTAGATACAGTGTTCACCACATGTGACCGATGTGACATCCTGAACTTGTTTGTCTGATAAATGTATCTCGTCACATGACATGTTTAAAAAGTCATAAATCGATTTAGGAAATATTGAATGATTTGGAGCATTTCCAAAACTGTCAAAAAAACACCCAACTCTCTCCAATATATAAACTGCCAGCCAATGCTCTCCAGGCTGGTCAGAGGGGTGTGTGTTAATTATCATAGCACTAGGTCTTATTTGTAGAGGTTGCTGGGGCAGTTTATCACAAGCCAAAACACCTGGCTGTCAGTTCCACAGTATTCATGATGCTTAATAGTAATCAACTAAAACCTGTCTGCGATGGGACACTTCAATCATACTATCATATACCGCATAAATTATTAGATTGATGGTATTAGGCAGCGGGTTCCTGAAACGTGTCTCCAGGCGTATGTTACCACTCTTGATCAATGATAGATGCTGACTATTATCCTCGTCAGGTGTCAGATTAAGTGCATAAAGAGTGTACCGTCTCAGGAAATCGTTTCGATCAATGGCCATAGCACTGTTCTTTAAATGTCTCCCTGTTGATAACACCAGTTGATAGAATTCACGAGTCACGCAACCATTAGGGAAGTCCGGTTGTAATGGTTTGGTGGGGAACTGGACACCGTCAACATATATTGCCAGATATTCTAGATTATAATTCTTAAAATTGAATGGGTTCTTGCCATAGTCGCCCGTAAAAGTGTCATTATCAACCATCGCTACCACCACAGACTATGTTATTGTTTGACTAAAACCCCTTGCTTGACTAAATAAAAATGATTGTAATGATACATGAACTCTGATAATTTATTTGACCAACATTTTATTGACTTGCACAATCTTACACAATTGTCTGAACATGTTGAACACAACTAAACACATTATGAACACACACACGGTTGCAACTTTTTCACAAAACGTGTTACCATTGTGTCATTTTTAAACAGATTAGAAGAATATTTAGATATCAACATATCATAGGTGATGCTTCTACACATGTGATTTAAGAAGTAGATACAGTGTTCACCACATGTGACCGATGTGACATCCTGAACTTGTTTGTCTGATAAATGTATCTCGTCACATGACATGTTTAAAAAGTCATAAATCGATTTAGGAAATATTGAATGATTTGGAGCATTTCCAAAACTGTCAAAAAAACACCCAACTCTCTCCAATATATAAACTGCCAGCCAATGCTCTCCAGGCTGGTCAGAGGGGTGTGTGTTAATTATCATAGCACTAGGTCTTATTTGTAGAGGTTGCTGGGGCAGTTTATCACAAGCCAAAACACCTGGCTGTCAGTTCCACAGTATTCATGATGCTTAATAGTAATCAACTAAAACCTGTCTGCGATGGGACACTTCAATCATACTATCATATACCGCATAAATTATTAGATTGATGGTATTAGGCAGCGGGTTCCTGAAACGTGTCTCCAGGCGTATGTTACCACTCTTGATCAATGATAGATGCTGACTATTATCCTCGTCAGGTGTCAGATTAAGTGCATAAAGAGTGTACCGTCTCAGGAAATCGTTTCGATCAATGGCCATAGCACTGTTCTTTAAATGTCTCCCTGTTGATAACACCAGTTGATAGAATTCACGAGTCACGCAACCATTAGGGAAGTCCGGTTGTAATGGTTTGGTGGGGAACTGGACACCGTCAACATATATTGCCAGATATTCTAGATTATAATTCTTAAAATTGAATGGGTTCTTGCCATAGTCGCCCGTAAAAGTGTCATTATCAACCATCGCTACCACCACAGACTATGTTATTGTTTGACTAAAACCCCTTGCTTGACTAAATAAAAATGATTGTAATGATACATGAACTCTGATAATTTATTTGACCAACATTTTATTGACTTGCACAATCTTACACAATTGTCTGAACATGTTGAACACAACTAAACACATTATGAACACACACACGGTTGCAACTTTTTCACGAAACGTGTTACCATTGTGTCATTTTTAAACAGATTAGAAGAATATTTAGATATCAACATATCATAGGTGATGCTTCTACACATGTGATTTAAGAAGTAGATACAGTGTTCACCACATGTGACCGATGTGACATCCTGAACTTGTTTGTCTGATAAATGTATCTCGTCACATGACATGTTTAAAAAGTCATAAATCGATTTAGGAAATATTGAATGATTTGGAGCATTTCCAAAACTGTCAAAAAAACACCCAACTCTCTCCAATATATAAACTGCCAGCCAATGCTCTCCAGGCTGGTCAGAGGGGTGTGTGTTAATTATCATAGCACTAGGTCTTATTTGTAGAGGTTGCTGGGGCAGTTTATCACAAGCCAAAACACCTGGCTGTCAGTTCCACAGTATTCATGATGCTTAATAGTAATCAACTAAAACCTGTCTGCGATGGGACACTTCAATCATACTATCATATACCGCATAAATTATTAGATTGATGGTATTAGGCAGCGGGTTCCTGAAACGTGTCTCCAGGCGTATGTTACCACTCTTGATCAATGATAGATGCTGACTATTATCCTCGTCCGGTGTCAGATTAAGTGCATAAAGAGTGTACCGTCTCAGGAAATCGTTTCGATCAATGGCCATAGCACTGTTCTTTAAATGTCTCCCTGTTGATAACACCAGTTGATAGAATTCACGAGTCACGCAACCATTAGGGAAGTCCGGTTGTAATGGTTTGGTGGGGAACTGGACACCGTCAACATATATTGCCAGATATTCTAGATTATAATTCTTAAAATTGAATGGGTTCTTGCCATAGTCGCCCGTAAAAGTGTCATTATCAACCATCGCTACCACCACAGACTATGTTATTGTTTGACTAAAACCCCTTGCTTGACTAAATAAAAATGATTGTAATGATACATGAACTCTGATAATTTATTTGACCAACATTTTATTGACTTGCACAATCTTACACAATTGTCTGAACATGTTGAACACAACTAAACACATTATGAACACACACACGGTTGCAACTTTTTCACAAAACGTGTTACCATTGTGTCATTTTTAAACAGATTAGAAGAATATTTAGATATCAACATATCATAGGTGATGCTTCTACACATGTGATTTAAGAAGTAGATACAGTGTTCACCACATGTGACCGATGTGACATCCTGAACTTGTTTGTCTGATAAATGTATCTCGTCACATGACATGTTTAAAAAGTCATAAATCGATTTAGGAAATATTGAATGATTTGGAGCATTTCCAAAACTGTCAAAAAAACACCCAACTCTCTCCAATATATAAACTGCCAGCCAATGCTCTCCAGGCTGGTCAGAGGGGTGTGTGTTAATTATCATAGCACTAGGTCTTATTTGTAGAGGTTGCTGGGGCAGTTTATCACAAGCCAAAACACCTGGCTGTCAGTTCCACAGTATTCATGATGCTTAATAGTAATCAACTAAAACCTGTCTGCGATGGGACACTTCAATCATACTATCATATACCGCATAAATTATTAGATTGATGGTATTAGGCAGCGGGTTCCTGAAACGTGTCTCCAGGCGTATGTTACCACTCTTGATCAATGATAGATGCTGACTATTATCCTCGTCAGGTGTCAGATTAAGTGCATAAAGAGTGTACCGTCTCAGGAAATCGTTTCGATCAATGGCCATAGCACTGTTCTTTAAATGTCTCCCTGTTGATAACACCAGTTGATAGAATTCACGAGTCACGCAACCATTAGGGAAGTCCGGTTGTAATGGTTTGGTGGGGAACTGGACACCGTCAACATATATTGCCAGATATTCTAGATTATAATTCTTAAAATTGAATGGGTTCTTGCCATAGTCGCCCGTAAAAGTGTCATTATCAACCATCGCTACCACCACAGACTATGTTATTGTTTGACTAAAACCCCTTGCTTGACTAAATAAAAATGATTGTAATGATACATGAACTCTGATAATTTATTTGACCAACATTTTATTGACTTGCACAATCTTACACAATTGTCTGAACATGTTGAACACAACTAAACACATTATGAACACACACACGGTTGCAACTTTTTCACAAAACGTGTTACCATTGTGTCATTTTTAAACAGATTAGAAGAATATTTAGATATCAACATATCATAGGTGATGCTTCTACACATGTGATTTAAGAAGTAGATACAGTGTTCACCACATGTGACCGATGTGACATCCTGAACTTGTTTGTCTGATAAATGTATCTCGTCACATGACATGTTTAAAAAGTCATAAATCGATTTAGGAAATATTGAATGATTTGGAGCATTTCCAAAACTGTCAAAAAAACACCCAACTCTCTCCAATATATAAACTGCCAGCCAATGCTCTCCAGGCTGGTCAGAGGGGTGTGTGTTAATTATCATAGCACTAGGTCTTATTTGTAGAGGTTGCTGGGGCAGTTTATCACAAGCCAAAACACCTGGCTGTCAGTTCCACAGTATTCATGATGCTTAATAGTAATCAACTAAAACCTGTCTGCGATGGGACACTTCAATCATACTATCATATACCGCATAAATTATTAGATTGATGGTATTAGGCAGCGGGTTCCTGAAACGTGTCTCCAGGCGTATGTTACCACTCTTGATCAATGATAGATGCTGACTATTATCCTCGTCAGGTGTCAGATTAAATGCATAAAGAGTGTACCGTCTCAGGAAATCGTTTCGATCAATGGCCATAGCACTGTTCTTTAAATGTCTCCCTGTTGATAACACCAGTTGATAGAATTCACGAGTCACGCAACCATTAGGGAAGTCCGGTTGTAATGGTTTGGTGGGGAACTGGACACCGTCAACATATATTGCCAGATATTCTAGATTATAATTCTTAAAATTGAATGGGTTCTTGCCATAGTCGCCCGTAAAAGTGTCATTATCAACCATCGCTACCACCACAGACTATGTTATTGTTTGACTAAAACCCCTTGCTTGACTAAATAAAAATGATTGTAATGATACATGAACTCTGATAATTTATTTGACCAACATTTTATTGACTTGCACAATCTTACACAATTGTCTGAACATGTTGAACACAACTAAACACATTATGAACACACACACGGTTGCAACTTTTTCACAAAACGTGTTACCATTGTGTCATTTTTAAACAGATTAGAAGAATATTTAGATATCAACATATCATAGGTGATGCTTCTACACATGTGATTTAAGAAGTAGATACAGTGTTCACCACATGTGACCGATGTGACATCCTGAACTTGTTTGTCTGATAAATGTATCTCGTCACATGACATGTTTAAAAAGTCATAAATCGATTTAGGAAATATTGAATGATTTGGAGCATTTCCAAAACTGTCAAAAAAACACCCAACTCTCTCCAATATATAAACTGCCAGCCAATGCTCTCCAGGCTGGTCAGAGGGGTGTGTGTTAATTATCATAGCACTAGGTCTTATTTGTAGAGGTTGCTGGGGCAGTTTATCACAAGCCAAAACACCTGGCTGTCAGTTCCACAGTATTCATGATGCTTAATAGTAATCAACTAAAACCTGTCTGCGATGGGACACTTCAATCATACTATCATATACCGCATAAATTATTAGATTGATGGTATTAGGCAGCGGGTTCCTGAAACGTGTCTCCAGGCGTATGTTACCACTCTTGATCAATGATAGATGCTGACTATTATCCTCGTCAGGTGTCAGATTAAGTGCATAAAGAGTGTACCGTCTCAGGAAATCGTTTCGATCAATGGCCATAGCACTGTTCTTTAAATGTCTCCCTGTTGATAACACCAGTTGATAGAATTCACGAGTCACGCAACCATTAGGGAAGTCCGGTTGTAATGGTTTGGTGGGGAACTGGACACCGTCAACATATATTGCCAGATATTCTAGATTATAATTCTTAAAATTGAATGGGTTCTTGCCATAGTCGCCCGTAAAAGTGTCATTATCAACCATCGCTACCACCACAGACTATGTTATTGTTTGACTAAAACCCCTTGCTTGACTAAATAAAAATGATTGTAATGATACATGAACTCTGATAATTTATTTGACCAACATTTTATTGACTTGCACAATCTTACACAATTGTCTGAACATGTTGAACACAACTAAACACATTATGAACACACACACGGTTGCAACTTTTTCACAAAACGTGTTACCATTGTGTCATTTTTAAACAGATTAGAAGAATATTTAGATATCAACATATCATAGGTGATGCTTCTACACATGTGATTTAAGAAGTAGATACAGTGTTCACCACATGTGACCGATGTGACATCCTGAACTTGTTTGTCTGATAAATGTATCTCGTCACATGACATGTTTAAAAAGTCATAAATCGATTTAGGAAATATTGAATGATTTGGAGCATTTCCAAAACTGTCAAAAAAACACCCAACTCTCTCCAATATATAAACTGCCAGCCAATGCTCTCCAGGCTGGTCAGAGGGGTGTGTGTTAATTATCATAGCACTAGGTCTTATTTGTAGAGGTTGCTGGGGCAGTTTATCACAAGCCAAAACACCTGGCTGTCAGTTCCACAGTATTCATGATGCTTAATAGTAATCAACTAAAACCTGTCTGCGATGGGACACTTCAATCATACTATCATATACCGCATAAATTATTAGATTGATGGTATTAGGCAGCGGGTTCCTGAAACGTGTCTCCAGGCGTATGTTACCACTCTTGATCAATGATAGATGCTGACTATTATCCTCGTCAGGTGTCAGATTAAGTGCATAAAGAGTGTACCGTCTCAGGAAATCGTTTCGATCAATGGCCATAGCACTGTTCTTTAAATGTCTCCCTGTTGATAACACCAGTTGATAGAATTCACGAGTCACGCAACCATTAGGGAAGTCCGGTTGTAATGGTTTGGTGGGGAACTGGACACCGTCAACATATATTGCCAGATATTCTAGATTATAATTCTTAAAATTGAATGGGTTCTTGCCATAGTCGCCCGTAAAAGTGTCATTATCAACCATCGCTACCACCACAGACTATGTTATTGTTTGACTAAAACCCCTTGCTTGACTAAATAAAAATGATTGTAATGATACATGAACTCTGATAATTTATTTGACCAACATTTTATTGACTTGCACAATCTTACACAATTGTCTGAACATGTTGAACACAACTAAACACATTATGAACACACACACGGTTGCAACTTTTTCACAAAACGTGTTACCATTGTGTCATTTTTAAACAGATTAGAAGAATATTTAGATATCAACATATCATAGGTGATGCTTCTACACATGTGATTTAAGAAGTAGATACAGTGTTCACCACATGTGACCGATGTGACATCCTGAACTTGTTTGTCTGATAAATGTATCTCGTCACATGACATGTTTAAAAAGTCATAAATCGATTTAGGAAATATTGAATGATTTGGAGCATTTCCAAAACTGTCAAAAAAACACCCAACTCTCTCCAATATATAAACTGCCAGCCAATGCTCTCCAGGCTGGTCAGAGGGGTGTGTGTTAATTATCATAGCACTAGGTCTTATTTGTAGAGGTTGCTGGGGCAGTTTATCACAAGCCAAAACACCTGGCTGTCAGTTCCACAGTATTCATGATGCTTAATAGTAATCAACTAAAACCTGTCTGCGATGGGACACTTCAATCATACTATCATATACCGCATAAATTATTAGATTGATGGTATTAGGCAGCGGGTTCCTGAAACGTGTCTCCAGGCGTATGTTACCACTCTTGATCAATGATAGATGCTGACTATTATCCTCGTCAGGTGTCAGATTAAGTGCATAAAGAGTGTACCGTCTCAGGAAATCGTTTCGATCAATGGCCATAGCACTGTTCTTTAAATGTCTCCCTGTTGATAACACCAGTTGATAGAATTCACGAGTCACGCAACCATTAGGGAAGTCCGGTTGTAATGGTTTGGTGGGGAACTGGACACCGTCAACATATATTGCCAGATATTCTAGATTATAATTCTTAAAATTGAATGGGTTCTTGCCATAGTCGCCCGTAAAAGTGTCATTATCAACCATCGCTACCACCACAGACTATGTTATTGTTTGACTAAAACCCCTTGCTTGACTAAATAAAAATGATTGTAATGATACATGAACTCTGATAATTTATTTGACCAACATTTTATTGACTTGCACAATCTTACACAATTGTCTGAACATGTTGAACACAACTAAACACATTATGAACACACACACGGTTGCAACTTTTTCACGAAACGTGTTACCATTGTGTCATTTTTAAACAGATTAGAAGAATATTTAGATATCAACATATCATAGGTGATGCTTCTACACATGTGATTTAAGAAGTAGATACAGTGTTCACCACATGTGACCGATGTGACATCCTGAACTTGTTTGTCTGATAAATGTATCTCGTCACATGACATGTTTAAAAAGTCATAAATCGATTTAGGAAATATTGAATGATTTGGAGCATTTCCAAAACTGTCAAAAAAACACCCAACTCTCTCCAATATATAAACTGCCAGCCAATGCTCTCCAGGCTGGTCAGAGGGGTGTGTGTTAATTATCATAGCACTAGGTCTTATTTGTAGAGGTTGCTGGGGCAGTTTATCACAAGCCAAAACACCTGGCTGTCAGTTCCACAGTATTCATGATGCTTAATAGTAATCAACTAAAACCTGTCTGCGATGGGACACTTCAATCATACTATCATATACCGCATAAATTATTAGATTGATGGTATTAGGCAGCGGGTTCCTGAAACGTGTCTCCAGGCGTATGTTACCACTCTTGATCAATGATAGATGCTGACTATTATCCTCGTCCGGTGTCAGATTAAGTGCATAAAGAGTGTACCGTCTCAGGAAATCGTTTCGATCAATGGCCATAGCACTGTTCTTTAAATGTCTCCCTGTTGATAACACCAGTTGATAGAATTCACGAGTCACGCAACCATTAGGGAAGTCCGGTTGTAATGGTTTGGTGGGGAACTGGACACCGTCAACATATATTGCCAGATATTCTAGATTATAATTCTTAAAATTGAATGGGTTCTTGCCATAGTCGCCCGTAAAAGTGTCATTATCAACCATCGCTACCACCACAGACTATGTTATTGTTTGACTAAAACCCCTTGCTTGACTAAATAAAAATGATTGTAATGATACATGAACTCTGATAATTTATTTGACCAACATTTTATTGACTTGCACAATCTTACACAATTGTCTGAACATGTTGAACACAACTAAACACATTATGAACACACACACGGTTGCAACTTTTTCACAAAACGTGTTACCATTGTGTCATTTTTAAACAGATTAGAAGAATATTTAGATATCAACATATCATAGGTGATGCTTCTACACATGTGATTTAAGAAGTAGATACAGTGTTCACCACATGTGACCGATGTGACATCCTGAACTTGTTTGTCTGATAAATGTATCTCGTCACATGACATGTTTAAAAAGTCATAAATCGATTTAGGAAATATTGAATGATTTGGAGCATTTCCAAAACTGTCAAAAAAACACCCAACTCTCTCCAATATATAAACTGCCAGCCAATGCTCTCCAGGCTGGTCAGAGGGGTGTGTGTTAATTATCATAGCACTAGGTCTTATTTGTAGAGGTTGCTGGGGCAGTTTATCACAAGCCAAAACACCTGGCTGTCAGTTCCACAGTATTCATGATGCTTAATAGTAATCAACTAAAACCTGTCTGCGATGGGACACTTCAATCATACTATCATATACCGCATAAATTATTAGATTGATGGTATTAGGCAGCGGGTTCCTGAAACGTGTCTCCAGGCGTATGTTACCACTCTTGATCAATGATAGATGCTGACTATTATCCTCGTCAGGTGTCAGATTAAGTGCATAAAGAGTGTACCGTCTCAGGAAATCGTTTCGATCAATGGCCATAGCACTGTTCTTTAAATGTCTCCCTGTTGATAACACCAGTTGATAGAATTCACGAGTCACGCAACCATTAGGGAAGTCCGGTTGTAATGGTTTGGTGGGGAACTGGACACCGTCAACATATATTGCCAGATATTCTAGATTATAATTCTTAAAATTGAATGGGTTCTTGCCATAGTCGCCCGTAAAAGTGTCATTATCAACCATCGCTACCACCACAGACTATGTTATTGTTTGACTAAAACCCCTTGCTTGACTAAATAAAAATGATTGTAATGATACATGAACTCTGATAATTTATTTGACCAACATTTTATTGACTTGCACAATCTTACACAATTGTCTGAACATGTTGAACACAACTAAACACATTATGAACACACACACGGTTGCAACTTTTTCACGAAACGTGTTACCATTGTGTCATTTTTAAACAGATTAGAAGAATATTTAGATATCAACATATCATAGGTGATGCTTCTACACATGTGATTTAAGAAGTAGATACAGTGTTCACCACATGTGACCGATGTGACATCCTGAACTTGTTTGTCTGATAAATGTATCTCGTCACATGACATGTTTAAAAAGTCATAAATCGATTTAGGAAATATTGAATGATTTGGAGCATTTCCAAAACTGTCAAAAAAACACCCAACTCTCTCCAATATATAAACTGCCAGCCAATGCTCTCCAGGCTGGTCAGAGGGGTGTGTGTTAATTATCATAGCACTAGGTCTTATTTGTAGAGGTTGCTGGGGCAGTTTATCACAAGCCAAAACACCTGGCTGTCAGTTCCACAGTATTCATGATGCTTAATAGTAATCAACTAAAACCTGTCTGCGATGGGACACTTCAATCATACTATCATATACCGCATAAATTATTAGATTGATGGTATTAGGCAGCGGGTTCCTGAAACGTGTCTCCAGGCGTATGTTACCACTCTTGATCAATGATAGATGCTGACTATTATCCTCGTCCGGTGTCAGATTAAGTGCATAAAGAGTGTACCGTCTCAGGAAATCGTTTCGATCAATGGCCATAGCACTGTTCTTTAAATGTCTCCCTGTTGATAACACCAGTTGATAGAATTCACGAGTCACGCAACCATTAGGGAAGTCCGGTTGTAATGGTTTGGTGGGGAACTGGACACCGTCAACATATATTGCCAGATATTCTAGATTATAATTCTTAAAATTGAATGGGTTCTTGCCATAGTCGCCCGTAAAAGTGTCATTATCAACCATCGCTACCACCACAGACTATGTTATTGTTTGACTAAAACCCCTTGCTTGACTAAATAAAAATGATTGTAATGATACATGAACTCTGATAATTTATTTGACCAACATTTTATTGACTTGCACAATCTTACACAATTGTCTGAACATGTTGAACACAACTAAACACATTATGAACACACACACGGTTGCAACTTTTTCACAAAACGTGTTACCATTGTGTCATTTTTAAACAGATTAGAAGAATATTTAGATATCAACATATCATAGGTGATGCTTCTACACATGTGATTTAAGAAGTAGATACAGTGTTCACCACATGTGACCGATGTGACATCCTGAACTTGTTTGTCTGATAAATGTATCTCGTCACATGACATGTTTAAAAAGTCATAAATCGATTTAGGAAATATTGAATGATTTGGAGCATTTCCAAAACTGTCAAAAAAACACCCAACTCTCTCCAATATATAAACTGCCAGCCAATGCTCTCCAGGCTGGTCAGAGGGGTGTGTGTTAATTATCATAGCACTAGGTCTTATTTGTAGAGGTTGCTGGGGCAGTTTATCACAAGCCAAAACACCTGGCTGTCAGTTCCACAGTATTCATGATGCTTAATAGTAATCAACTAAAACCTGTCTGCGATGGGACACTTCAATCATACTATCATATACCGCATAAATTATTAGATTGATGGTATTAGGCAGCGGGTTCCTGAAACGTGTCTCCAGGCGTATGTTACCACTCTTGATCAATGATAGATGCTGACTATTATCCTCGTCAGGTGTCAGATTAAATGCATAAAGAGTGTACCGTCTCAGGAAATCGTTTCGATCAATGGCCATAGCACTGTTCTTTAAATGTCTCCCTGTTGATAACACCAGTTGATAGAATTCACGAGTCACGCAACCATTAGGGAAGTCCGGTTGTAATGGTTTGGTGGGGAACTGGACACCGTCAACATATATTGCCAGATATTCTAGATTATAATTCTTAAAATTGAATGGGTTCTTGCCATAGTCGCCCGTAAAAGTGTCATTATCAACCATCGCTACCACCACAGACTATGTTATTGTTTGACTAAAACCCCTTGCTTGACTAAATAAAAATGATTGTAATGATACATGAACTCTGATAATTTATTTGACCAACATTTTATTGACTTGCACAATCTTACACAATTGTCTGAACATGTTGAACACAACTAAACACATTATGAACACACACACGGTTGCAACTTTTTCACAAAACGTGTTACCATTGTGTCATTTTTAAACAGATTAGAAGAATATTTAGATATCAACATATCATAGGTGATGCTTCTACACATGTGATTTAAGAAGTAGATACAGTGTTCACCACATGTGACCGATGTGACATCCTGAACTTGTTTGTCTGATAAATGTATCTCGTCACATGACATGTTTAAAAAGTCATAAATCGATTTAGGAAATATTGAATGATTTGGAGCATTTCCAAAACTGTCAAAAAAACACCCAACTCTCTCCAATATATAAACTGCCAGCCAATGCTCTCCAGGCTGGTCAGAGGGGTGTGTGTTAATTATCATAGCACTAGGTCTTATTTGTAGAGGTTGCTGGGGCAGTTTATCACAAGCCAAAACACCTGGCTGTCAGTTCCACAGTATTCATGATGCTTAATAGTAATCAACTAAAACCTGTCTGCGATGGGACACTTCAATCATACTATCATATACCGCATAAATTATTAGATTGATGGTATTAGGCAGCGGGTTCCTGAAACGTGTCTCCAGGCGTATGTTACCACTCTTGATCAATGATAGATGCTGACTATTATCCTCGTCAGGTGTCAGATTAAGTGCATAAAGAGTGTACCGTCTCAGGAAATCGTTTCGATCAATGGCCATAGCACTGTTCTTTAAATGTCTCCCTGTTGATAACACCAGTTGATAGAATTCACGAGTCACGCAACCATTAGGGAAGTCCGGTTGTAATGGTTTGGTGGGGAACTGGACACCGTCAACATATATTGCCAGATATTCTAGATTATAATTCTTAAAATTGAATGGGTTCTTGCCATAGTCGCCCGTAAAAGTGTCATTATCAACCATCGCTACCACCACAGACTATGTTATTGTTTGACTAAAACCCCTTGCTTGACTAAATAAAAATGATTGTAATGATACATGAACTCTGATAATTTATTTGACCAACATTTTATTGACTTGCACAATCTTACACAATTGTCTGAACATGTTGAACACAACTAAACACATTATGAACACACAGACGGTTGCAACTTTTTCACAAAACGTGTTACCATTGTGTCATTTTTAAACAGATTAGAAGAATATTTAGATATCAACATATCATAGGTGATGCTTCTACACATGTGATTTAAGAAGTAGATACAGTGTTCACCACATGTGACCGATGTGACATCCTGAACTTGTTTGTCTGATAAATGTATCTCGTCACATGACATGTTTAAAAAGTCATAAATCGATTTAGGAAATATTGAATGATTTGGAGCATTTCCAAAACTGTCAAAAAAACACCCAACTCTCTCCAATATATAAACTGCCAGCCAATGCTCTCCAGGCTGGTCAGAGGGGTGTGTGTTAATTATCATAGCACTAGGTCTTATTTGTAGAGGTTGCTGGGGCAGTTTATCACAAGCCAAAACACCTGGCTGTCAGTTCCACAGTATTCATGATGCTTAATAGTAATCAACTAAAACCTGTCTGCGATGGGACACTTCAATCATACTATCATATACCGCATAAATTATTAGATTGATGGTATTAGGCAGCGGGTTCCTGAAACGTGTCTCCAGGCGTATGTTACCACTCTTGATCAATGATAGATGCTGACTATTATCCTCGTCAGGTGTCAGATTAAATGCATAAAGAGTGTACCGTCTCAGGAAATCGTTTCGATCAATGGCCATAGCACTGTTCTTTAAATGTCTCCCTGTTGATAACACCAGTTGATAGAATTCACGAGTCACGCAACCATTAGGGAAGTCCGGTTGTAATGGTTTGGTGGGGAACTGGACACCGTCAACATATATTGCCAGATATTCTAGATTATAATTCTTAAAATTGAATGGGTTCTTGCCATAGTCGCCCGTAAAAGTGTCATTATCAACCATCGCTACCACCACAGACTATGTTATTGTTTGACTAAAACCCCTTGCTTGACTAAATAAAAATGATTGTAATGATACATGAACTCTGATAATTTATTTGACCAACATTTTATTGACTTGCACAATCTTACACAATTGTCTGAACATGTTGAACACAACTAAACACATTATGAACACACAGACGGTTGCAACTTTTTCACAAAACGTGTTACCATTGTGTCATTTTTAAACAGATTAGAAGAATATTTAGATATCAACATATCATAGGTGATGCTTCTACACATGTGATTTAAGAAGTAGATACAGTGTTCACCACATGTGACCGATGTGACATCCTGAACTTGTTTGTCTGATAAATGTATCTCGTCACATGACATGTTTAAAAAGTCATAAATCGATTTAGGAAATATTGAATGATTTGGAGCATTTCCAAAACTGTCAAAAAAACACCCAACTCTCTCCAATATATAAACTGCCAGCCAATGCTCTCCAGGCTGGTCAGAGGGGTGTGTGTTAATTATCATAGCACTAGGTCTTATTTGTAGAGGTTGCTGGGGCAGTTTATCACAAGCCAAAACACCTGGCTGTCAGTTCCACAGTATTCATGATGCTTAATAGTAATCAACTAAAACCTGTCTGCGATGGGACACTTCAATCATACTATCATATACCGCATAAATTATTAGATTGATGGTATTAGGCAGCGGGTTCCTGAAACGTGTCTCCAGGCGTATGTTACCACTCTTGATCAATGATAGATGCTGACTATTATCCTCGTCAGGTGTCAGATTAAATGCATAAAGAGTGTACCGTCTCAGGAAATCGTTTCGATCAATGGCCATAGCACTGTTCTTTAAATGTCTCCCTGTTGATAACACCAGTTGATAGAATTCACGAGTCACGCAACCATTAGGGAAGTCCGGTTGTAATGGTTTGGTGGGGAACTGGACACCGTCAACATATATTGCCAGATATTCTAGATTATAATTCTTAAAATTGAATGGGTTCTTGCCATAGTCGCCCGTAAAAGTGTCATTATCAACCATCGCTACCACCACAGACTATGTTATTGTTTGACTAAAACCCCTTGCTTGACTAAATAAAAATGATTGTAATGATACATGAACTCTGATAATTTATTTGACCAACATTTTATTGACTTGCACAATCTTACACAATTGTCTGAACATGTTGAACACAACTAAACACATTATGAACACACACACGGTTGCAACTTTTTCACGAAACGTGTTACCATTGTGTCATTTTTAAACAGATTAGAAGAATATTTAGATATCAACATATCATAGGTGATGCTTCTACACATGTGATTTAAGAAGTAGATACAGTGTTCACCACATGTGACCGATGTGACATCCTGAACTTGTTTGTCTGATAAATGTATCTCGTCACATGACATGTTTAAAAAGTCATAAATCGATTTAGGAAATATTGAATGATTTGGAGCATTTCCAAAACTGTCAAAAAAACACCCAACTCTCTCCAATATATAAACTGCCAGCCAATGCTCTCCAGGCTGGTCAGAGGGGTGTGTGTTAATTATCATAGCACTAGGTCTTATTTGTAGAGGTTGCTGGGGCAGTTTATCACAAGCCAAAACACCTGGCTGTCAGTTCCACAGTATTCATGATGCTTAATAGTAATCAACTAAAACCTGTCTGCGATGGGACACTTCAATCATACTATCATATACCGCATAAATTATTAGATTGATGGTATTAGGCAGCGGGTTCCTGAAACGTGTCTCCAGGCGTATGTTACCACTCTTGATCAATGATAGATGCTGACTATTATCCTCGTCAGGTGTCAGATTAAGTGCATAAAGAGTGTACCGTCTCAGGAAATCGTTTCGATCAATGGCCATAGCACTGTTCTTTAAATGTCTCCCTGTTGATAACACCAGTTGATAGAATTCACGAGTCACGCAACCATTAGGGAAGTCCGGTTGTAATGGTTTGGTGGGGAACTGGACACCGTCAACATATATTGCCAGATATTCTAGATTATAATTCTTAAAATTGAATGGGTTCTTGCCATAGTCGCCCGTAAAAGTGTCATTATCAACCATCGCTACCACCACAGACTATGTTATTGTTTGACTAAAACCCCTTGCTTGACTAAATAAAAATGATTGTAATGATACATGAACTCTGATAATTTATTTGACCAACATTTTATTGACTTGCACAATCTTACACAATTGTCTGAACATGTTGAACACAACTAAACACATTATGAACACACACACGGTTGCAACTTTTTCACAAAACGTGTTACCATTGTGTCATTTTTAAACAGATTAGAAGAATATTTAGATATCAACATATCATAGGTGATGCTTCTACACATGTGATTTAAGAAGTAGATACAGTGTTCACCACATGTGACCGATGTGACATCCTGAACTTGTTTGTCTGATAAATGTATCTCGTCACATGACATGTTTAAAAAGTCATAAATCGATTTAGGAAATATTGAATGATTTGGAGCATTTCCAAAACTGTCAAAAAAACACCCAACTCTCTCCAATATATAAACTGCCAGCCAATGCTCTCCAGGCTGGTCAGAGGGGTGTGTGTTAATTATCATAGCACTAGGTCTTATTTGTAGAGGTTGCTGGGGCAGTTTATCACAAGCCAAAACACCTGGCTGTCAGTTCCACAGTATTCATGATGCTTAATAGTAATCAACTAAAACCTGTCTGCGATGGGACACTTCAATCATACTATCATATACCGCATAAATTATTAGATTGATGGTATTAGGCAGCGGGTTCCTGAAACGTGTCTCCAGGCGTATGTTACCACTCTTGATCAATGATAGATGCTGACTATTATCCTCGTCAGGTGTCAGATTAAGTGCATAAAGAGTGTACCGTCTCAGGAAATCGTTTCGATCAATGGCCATAGCACTGTTCTTTAAATGTCTCCCTGTTGATAACACCAGTTGATAGAATTCACGAGTCACGCAACCATTAGGGAAGTCCGGTTGTAATGGTTTGGTGGGGAACTGGACACCGTCAACATATATTGCCAGATATTCTAGATTATAATTCTTAAAATTGAATGGGTTCTTGCCATAGTCGCCCGTAAAAGTGTCATTATCAACCATCGCTACCACCACAGACTATGTTATTGTTTGACTAAAACCCCTTGCTTGACTAAATAAAAATGATTGTAATGATACATGAACTCTGATAATTTATTTGACCAACATTTTATTGACTTGCACAATCTTACACAATTGTCTGAACATGTTGAACACAACTAAACACATTATGAACACACACACGGTTGCAACTTTTTCACGAAACGTGTTACCATTGTGTCATTTTTAAACAGATTAGAAGAATATTTAGATATCAACATATCATAGGTGATGCTTCTACACATGTGATTTAAGAAGTAGATACAGTGTTCACCACATGTGACCGATGTGACATCCTGAACTTGTTTGTCTGATAAATGTATCTCGTCACATGACATGTTTAAAAAGTCATAAATCGATTTAGGAAATATTGAATGATTTGGAGCATTTCCAAAACTGTCAAAAAAACACCCAACTCTCTCCAATATATAAACTGCCAGCCAATGCTCTCCAGGCTGGTCAGAGGGGTGTGTGTTAATTATCATAGCACTAGGTCTTATTTGTAGAGGTTGCTGGGGCAGTTTATCACAAGCCAAAACACCTGGCTGTCAGTTCCACAGTATTCATGATGCTTAATAGTAATCAACTAAAACCTGTCTGCGATGGGACACTTCAATCATACTATCATATACCGCATAAATTATTAGATTGATGGTATTAGGCAGCGGGTTCCTGAAACGTGTCTCCAGGCGTATGTTACCACTCTTGATCAATGATAGATGCTGACTATTATCCTCGTCAGGTGTCAGATTAAGTGCATAAAGAGTGTACCGTCTCAGGAAATCGTTTCGATCAATGGCCATAGCACTGTTCTTTAAATGTCTCCCTGTTGATAACACCAGTTGATAGAATTCACGAGTCACGCAACCATTAGGGAAGTCCGGTTGTAATGGTTTGGTGGGGAACTGGACACCGTCAACATATATTGCCAGATATTCTAGATTATAATTCTTAAAATTGAATGGGTTCTTGCCATAGTCGCCCGTAAAAGTGTCATTATCAACCATCGCTACCACCACAGACTATGTTATTGTTTGACTAAAACCCCTTGCTTGACTAAATAAAAATGATTGTAATGATACATGAACTCCGATAATTTATTTGACCAACATTTTATTGACTTGCACAATCTTACACAATTGTCTGAACATGTTGAACACAACTAAACACATTATGAACACACACACGGTTGCAACTTTTTCACAAAACGTGTTACCATTGTGTCATTTTTAAACAGATTAGAAGAATATTTAGATATCAACATATCATAGGTGATGCTTCTACACATGTGATTTAAGAAGTAGATACAGTGTTCACCACATGTGACCGATGTGACATCCTGAACTTGTTTGTCTGATAAATGTATCTCGTCACATGACATGTTTAAAAAGTCATAAATCGATTTAGGAAATATTGAATGATTTGGAGCATTTCCAAAACTGTCAAAAAAACACCCAACTCTCTCCAATATATAAACTGCCAGCCAATGCTCTCCAGGCTGGTCAGAGGGGTGTGTGTTAATTATCATAGCACTAGGTCTTATTTGTAGAGGTTGCTGGGGCAGTTTATCACAAGCCAAAACACCTGGCTGTCAGTTCCACAGTATTCATGATGCTTAATAGTAATCAACTAAAACCTGTCTGCGATGGGACACTTCAATCATACTATCATATACCGCATAAATTATTAGATTGATGGTATTAGGCAGCGGGTTCCTGAAACGTGTCTCCAGGCGTATGTTACCACTCTTGATCAATGATAGATGCTGACTATTATCCTCGTCAGGTGTCAGATTAAATGCATAAAGAGTGTACCGTCTCAGGAAATCGTTTCGATCAATGGCCATAGCACTGTTCTTTAAATGTCTCCCTGTTGATAACACCAGTTGATAGAATTCACGAGTCACGCAACCATTAGGGAAGTCCGGTTGTAATGGTTTGGTGGGGAACTGGACACCGTCAACATATATTGCCAGATATTCTAGATTATAATTCTTAAAATTGAATGGGTTCTTGCCATAGTCGCCCGTAAAAGTGTCATTATCAACCATCGCTACCACCACAGACTATGTTATTGTTTGACTAAAACCCCTTGCTTGACTAAATAAAAATGATTGTAATGATACATGAACTCTGATAATTTATTTGACCAACATTTTATTGACTTGCACAATCTTACACAATTGTCTGAACATGTTGAACACAACTAAACACATTATGAACACACACACGGTTGCAACTTTTTCACGAAACGTGTTACCATTGTGTCATTTTTAAACAGATTAGAAGAATATTTAGATATCAACATATCATAGGTGATGCTTCTACACATGTGATTTAAGAAGTAGATACAGTGTTCACCACATGTGACCGATGTGACATCCTGAACTTGTTTGTCTGATAAATGTATCTCGTCACATGACATGTTTAAAAAGTCATAAATCGATTTAGGAAATATTGAATGATTTGGAGCATTTCCAAAACTGTCAAAAAAACACCCAACTCTCTCCAATATATAAACTGCCAGCCAATGCTCTCCAGGCTGGTCAGAGGGGTGTGTGTTAATTATCATAGCACTAGGTCTTATTTGTAGAGGTTGCTGGGGCAGTTTATCACAAGCCAAAACACCTGGCTGTCAGTTCCACAGTATTCATGATGCTTAATAGTAATCAACTAAAACCTGTCTGCGATGGGACACTTCAATCATACTATCATATACCGCATAAATTATTAGATTGATGGTATTAGGCAGCGGGTTCCTGAAACGTGTCTCCAGGCGTATGTTACCACTCTTGATCAATGATAGATGCTGACTATTATCCTCGTCAGGTGTCAGATTAAGTGCATAAAGAGTGTACCGTCTCAGGAAATCGTTTCGATCAATGGCCATAGCACTGTTCTTTAAATGTCTCCCTGTTGATAACACCAGTTGATAGAATTCACGAGTCACGCAACCATTAGGGAAGTCCGGTTGTAATGGTTTGGTGGGGAACTGGACACCGTCAACATATATTGCCAGATATTCTAGATTATAATTCTTAAAATTGAATGGGTTCTTGCCATAGTCGCCCGTAAAAGTGTCATTATCAACCATCGCTACCACCACAGACTATGTTATTGTTTGACTAAAACCCCTTGCTTGACTAAATAAAAATGATTGTAATGATACATGAACTCTGATAATTTATTTGACCAACATTTTATTGACTTGCACAATCTTACACAATTGTCTGAACATGTTGAACACAACTAAACACATTATGAACACACACACGGTTGCAACTTTTTCACGAAACGTGTTACCATTGTGTCATTTTTAAACAGATTAGAAGAATATTTAGATATCAACATATCATAGGTGATGCTTCTACACATGTGATTTAAGAAGTAGATACAGTGTTCACCACATGTGACCGATGTGACATCCTGAACTTGTTTGTCTGATAAATGTATCTCGTCACATGACATGTTTAAAAAGTCATAAATCGATTTAGGAAATATTGAATGATTTGGAGCATTTCCAAAACTGTCAAAAAAACACCCAACTCTCTCCAATATATAAACTGCCAGCCAATGCTCTCCAGGCTGGTCAGAGGGGTGTGTGTTAATTATCATAGCACTAGGTCTTATTTGTAGAGGTTGCTGGGGCAGTTTATCACAAGCCAAAACACCTGGCTGTCAGTTCCACAGTATTCATGATGCTTAATAGTAATCAACTAAAACCTGTCTGCGATGGGACACTTCAATCATACTATCATATACCGCATAAATTATTAGATTGATGGTATTAGGCAGCGGGTTCCTGAAACGTGTCTCCAGGCGTATGTTACCACTCTTGATCAATGATAGATGCTGACTATTATCCTCGTCAGGTGTCAGATTAAGTGCATAAAGAGTGTACCGTCTCAGGAAATCGTTTCGATCAATGGCCATAGCACTGTTCTTTAAATGTCTCCCTGTTGATAACACCAGTTGATAGAATTCACGAGTCACGCAACCATTAGGGAAGTCCGGTTGTAATGGTTTGGTGGGGAACTGGACACCGTCAACATATATTGCCAGATATTCTAGATTATAATTCTTAAAATTGAATGGGTTCTTGCCATAGTCGCCCGTAAAAGTGTCATTATCAACCATCGCTACCACCACAGACTATGTTATTGTTTGACTAAAACCCCTTGCTTGACTAAATAAAAATGATTGTAATGATACATGAACTCTGATAATTTATTTGACCAACATTTTATTGACTTGCACAATCTTACACAATTGTCTGAACATGTTGAACACAACTAAACACATTATGAACACACACACGGTTGCAACTTTTTCACGAAACGTGTTACCATTGTGTCATTTTTAAACAGATTAGAAGAATATTTAGATATCAACATATCATAGGTGATGCTTCTACACATGTGATTTAAGAAGTAGATACAGTGTTCACCACATGTGACCGATGTGACATCCTGAACTTGTTTGTCTGATAAATGTATCTCGTCACATGACATGTTTAAAAAGTCATAAATCGATTTAGGAAATATTGAATGATTTGGAGCATTTCCAAAACTGTCAAAAAAACACCCAACTCTCTCCAATATATAAACTGCCAGCCAATGCTCTCCAGGCTGGTCAGAGGGGTGTGTGTTAATTATCATAGCACTAGGTCTTATTTGTAGAGGTTGCTGGGGCAGTTTATCACAAGCCAAAACACCTGGCTGTCAGTTCCACAGTATTCATGATGCTTAATAGTAATCAACTAAAACCTGTCTGCGATGGGACACTTCAATCATACTATCATATACCGCATAAATTATTAGATTGATGGTATTAGGCAGCGGGTTCCTGAAACGTGTCTCCAGGCGTATGTTACCACTCTTGATCAATGATAGATGCTGACTATTATCCTCGTCAGGTGTCAGATTAAATGCATAAAGAGTGTACCGTCTCAGGAAATCGTTTCGATCAATGGCCATAGCACTGTTCTTTAAATGTCTCCCTGTTGATAACACCAGTTGATAGAATTCACGAGTCACGCAACCATTAGGGAAGTCCGGTTGTAATGGTTTGGTGGGGAACTGGACACCGTCAACATATATTGCCAGATATTCTAGATTATAATTCTTAAAATTGAATGGGTTCTTGCCATAGTCGCCCGTAAAAGTGTCATTATCAACCATCGCTACCACCACAGACTATGTTATTGTTTGACTAAAACCCCTTGCTTGACTAAATAAAAATGATTGTAATGATACATGAACTCTGATAATTTATTTGACCAACATTTTATTGACTTGCACAATCTTACACAATTGTCTGAACATGTTGAACACAACTAAACACATTATGAACACACACACGGTTGCAACTTTTTCACAAAACGTGTTACCATTGTGTCATTTTTAAACAGATTAGAAGAATATTTAGATATCAACATATCATAGGTGATGCTTCTACACATGTGATTTAAGAAGTAGATACAGTGTTCACCACATGTGACCGATGTGACATCCTGAACTTGTTTGTCTGATAAATGTATCTCGTCACATGACATGTTTAAAAAGTCATAAATCGATTTAGGAAATATTGAATGATTTGGAGCATTTCCAAAACTGTCAAAAAAACACCCAACTCTCTCCAATATATAAACTGCCAGCCAATGCTCTCCAGGCTGGTCAGAGGGGTGTGTGTTAATTATCATAGCACTAGGTCTTATTTGTAGAGGTTGCTGGGGCAGTTTATCACAAGCCAAAACACCTGGCTGTCAGTTCCACAGTATTCATGATGCTTAATAGTAATCAACTAAAACCTGTCTGCGATGGGACACTTCAATCATACTATCATATACCGCATAAATTATTAGATTGATGGTATTAGGCAGCGGGTTCCTGAAACGTGTCTCCAGGCGTATGTTACCACTCTTGATCAATGATAGATGCTGACTATTATCCTCGTCAGGTGTCAGATTAAATGCATAAAGAGTGTACCGTCTCAGGAAATCGTTTCGATCAATGGCCATAGCACTGTTCTTTAAATGTCTCCCTGTTGATAACACCAGTTGATAGAATTCACGAGTCACGCAACCATTAGGGAAGTCCGGTTGTAATGGTTTGGTGGGGAACTGGACACCGTCAACATATATTGCCAGATATTCTAGATTATAATTCTTAAAATTGAATGGGTTCTTGCCATAGTCGCCCGTAAAAGTGTCATTATCAACCATCGCTACCACCACAGACTATGTTATTGTTTGACTAAAACCCCTTGCTTGACTAAATAAAAATGATTGTAATGATACATGAACTCTGATAATTTATTTGACCAACATTTTATTGACTTGCACAATCTTACACAATTGTCTGAACATGTTGAACACAACTAAACACATTATGAACACACACACGGTTGCAACTTTTTCACGAAACGTGTTACCATTGTGTCATTTTTAAACAGATTAGAAGAATATTTAGATATCAACATATCATAGGTGATGCTTCTACACATGTGATTTAAGAAGTAGATACAGTGTTCACCACATGTGACCGATGTGACATCCTGAACTTGTTTGTCTGATAAATGTATCTCGTCACATGACATGTTTAAAAAGTCATAAATCGATTTAGGAAATATTGAATGATTTGGAGCATTTCCAAAACTGTCAAAAAAACACCCAACTCTCTCCAATATATAAACTGCCAGCCAATGCTCTCCAGGCTGGTCAGAGGGGTGTGTGTTAATTATCATAGCACTAGGTCTTATTTGTAGAGGTTGCTGGGGCAGTTTATCACAAGCCAAAACACCTGGCTGTCAGTTCCACAGTATTCATGATGCTTAATAGTAATCAACTAAAACCTGTCTGCGATGGGACACTTCAATCATACTATCATATACCGCATAAATTATTAGATTGATGGTATTAGGCAGCGGGTTCCTGAAACGTGTCTCCAGGCGTATGTTACCACTCTTGATCAATGATAGATGCTGACTATTATCCTCGTCAGGTGTCAGATTAAATGCATAAAGAGTGTACCGTCTCAGGAAATCGTTTCGATCAATGGCCATAGCACTGTTCTTTAAATGTCTCCCTGTTGATAACACCAGTTGATAGAATTCACGAGTCACGCAACCATTAGGGAAGTCCGGTTGTAATGGTTTGGTGGGGAACTGGACACCGTCAACATATATTGCCAGATATTCTAGATTATAATTCTTAAAATTGAATGGGTTCTTGCCATAGTCGCCCGTAAAAGTGTCATTATCAACCATCGCTACCACCACAGACTATGTTATTGTTTGACTAAAACCCCTTGCTTGACTAAATAAAAATGATTGTAATGATACATGAACTCTGATAATTTATTTGACCAACATTTTATTGACTTGCACAATCTTACACAATTGTCTGAACATGTTGAACACAACTAAACACATTATGAACACACACACGGTTGCAACTTTTTCACAAAACGTGTTACCATTGTGTCATTTTTAAACAGATTAGAAGAATATTTAGATATCAACATATCATAGGTGATGCTTCTACACATGTGATTTAAGAAGTAGATACAGTGTTCACCACATGTGACCGATGTGACATCCTGAACTTGTTTGTCTGATAAATGTATCTCGTCACATGACATGTTTAAAAAGTCATAAATCGATTTAGGAAATATTGAATGATTTGGAGCATTTCCAAAACTGTCAAAAAAACACCCAACTCTCTCCAATATATAAACTGCCAGCCAATGCTCTCCAGGCTGGTCAGAGGGGTGTGTGTTAATTATCATAGCACTAGGTCTTATTTGTAGAGGTTGCTGGGGCAGTTTATCACAAGCCAAAACACCTGGCTGTCAGTTCCACAGTATTCATGATGCTTAATAGTAATCAACTAAAACCTGTCTGCGATGGGACACTTCAATCATACTATCATATACCGCATAAATTATTAGATTGATGGTATTAGGCAGCGGGTTCCTGAAACGTGTCTCCAGGCGTATGTTACCACTCTTGATCAATGATAGATGCTGACTATTATCCTCGTCAGGTGTCAGATTAAATGCATAAAGAGTGTACCGTCTCAGGAAATCGTTTCGATCAATGGCCATAGCACTGTTCTTTAAATGTCTCCCTGTTGATAACACCAGTTGAAAGAATTCACGAGTCACGCAACCATTAGGGAAGTCCGGTTGTAATGGTTTGGTGGGGAACTGGACACCGTCAACATATATTGCCAGATATTCTAGATTATAATTCTTAAAATTGAATGGGTTCTTGCCATAGTCGCCCGTAAAAGTGTCATTATCAACCATCGCTACCACCACAGACTATGTTATTGTTTGACTAAAACCCCTTGCTTGACTAAATAAAAATGATTGTAATGATACATGAACTCTGATAATTTATTTGACCAACATTTTATTGACTTGCACAATCTTACACAATTGTCTGAACATGTTGAACACAACTAAACACATTATGAACACACACACGGTTGCAACTTTTTCACAAAACGTGTTACCATTGTGTCATTTTTAAACAGATTAGAAGAATATTTAGATATCAACATATCATAGGTGATGCTTCTACACATGTGATTTAAGAAGTAGATACAGTGTTCACCACATGTGACCGATGTGACATCCTGAACTTGTTTGTCTGATAAATGTATCTCGTCACATGACATGTTTAAAAAGTCATAAATCGATTTAGGAAATATTGAATGATTTGGAGCATTTCCAAAACTGTCAAAAAAACACCCAACTCTCTCCAATATATAAACTGCCAGCCAATGCTCTCCAGGCTGGTCAGAGGGGTGTGTGTTAATTATCATAGCACTAGGTCTTATTTGTAGAGGTTGCTGGGGCAGTTTATCACAAGCCAAAACACCTGGCTGTCAGTTCCACAGTATTCATGATGCTTAATAGTAATCAACTAAAACCTGTCTGCGATGGGACACTTCAATCATACTATCATATACCGCATAAATTATTAGATTGATGGTATTAGGCAGCGGGTTCCTGAAACGTGTCTCCAGGCGTATGTTACCACTCTTGATCAATGATAGATGCTGACTATTATCCTCGTCAGGTGTCAGATTAAGTGCATAAAGAGTGTACCGTCTCAGGAAATCGTTTCGATCAATGGCCATAGCACTGTTCTTTAAATGTCTCCCTGTTGATAACACCAGTTGATAGAATTCACGAGTCACGCAACCATTAGGGAAGTCCGGTTGTAATGGTTTGGTGGGGAACTGGACACCGTCAACATATATTGCCAGATATTCTAGATTATAATTCTTAAAATTGAATGGGTTCTTGCCATAGTCGCCCGTAAAAGTGTCATTATCAACCATCGCTACCACCACAGACTATGTTATTGTTTGACTAAAACCCCTTGCTTGACTAAATAAAAATGATTGTAATGATACATGAACTCTGATAATTTATTTGACCAACATTTTATTGACTTGCACAATCTTACACAATTGTCTGAACATGTTGAACACAACTAAACACATTATGAACACACACACGGTTGCAACTTTTTCACGAAACGTGTTACCATTGTGTCATTTTTAAACAGATTAGAAGAATATTTAGATATCAACATATCATAGGTGATGCTTCTACACATGTGATTTAAGAAGTAGATACAGTGTTCACCACATGTGACCGATGTGACATCCTGAACTTGTTTGTCTGATAAATGTATCTCGTCACATGACATGTTTAAAAAGTCATAAATCGATTTAGGAAATATTGAATGATTTGGAGCATTTCCAAAACTGTCAAAAAAACACCCAACTCTCTCCAATATATAAACTGCCAGCCAATGCTCTCCAGGCTGGTCAGAGGGGTGTGTGTTAATTATCATAGCACTAGGTCTTATTTGTAGAGGTTGCTGGGGCAGTTTATCACAAGCCAAAACACCTGGCTGTCAGTTCCACAGTATTCATGATGCTTAATAGTAATCAACTAAAACCTGTCTGCGATGGGACACTTCAATCATACTATCATATACCGCATAAATTATTAGATTGATGGTATTAGGCAGCGGGTTCCTGAAACGTGTCTCCAGGCGTATGTTACCACTCTTGATCAATGATAGATGCTGACTATTATCCTCGTCAGGTGTCAGATTAAGTGCATAAAGAGTGTACCGTCTCAGGAAATCGTTTCGATCAATGGCCATAGCACTGTTCTTTAAATGTCTCCCTGTTGATAACACCAGTTGATAGAATTCACGAGTCACGCAACCATTAGGGAAGTCCGGTTGTAATGGTTTGGTGGGGAACTGGACACCGTCAACATATATTGCCAGATATTCTAGATTATAATTCTTAAAATTGAATGGGTTCTTGCCATAGTCGCCCGTAAAAGTGTCATTATCAACCATCGCTACCACCACAGACTATGTTATTGTTTGACTAAAACCCCTTGCTTGACTAAATAAAAATGATTGTAATGATACATGAACTCTGATAATTTATTTGACCAACATTTTATTGACTTGCACAATCTTACACAATTGTCTGAACATGTTGAACACAACTAAACACATTATGAACACACACACGGTTGCAACTTTTTCACGAAACGTGTTACCATTGTGTAATTTTTAAACAGATTAGAAGAATATTTAGATATCAACATATCATAGGTGATGCTTCTACACATGTGATTTAAGAAGTAGATACAGTGTTCACCACATGTGACCGATGTGACATCCTGAACTTGTTTGTCTGATAAATGTATCTCGTCACATGACATGTTTAAAAAGTCATAAATCGATTTAGGAAATATTGAATGATTTGGAGCATTTCCAAAACTGTCAAAAAAACACCCAACTCTCTCCAATATATAAACTGCCAGCCAATGCTCTCCAGGCTGGTCAGAGGGGTGTGTGTTAATTATCATAGCACTAGGTCTTATTTGTAGAGGTTGCTGGGGCAGTTTATCACAAGCCAAAACACCTGGCTGTCAGTTCCACAGTATTCATGATGCTTAATAGTAATCAACTAAAACCTGTCTGCGATGGGACACTTCAATCATACTATCATATACCGCATAAATTATTAGATTGATGGTATTAGGCAGCGGGTTCCTGAAACGTGTCTCCAGGCGTATGTTACCACTCTTGATCAATGATAGATGCTGACTATTATCCTCGTCAGGTGTCAGATTAAGTGCATAAAGAGTGTACCGTCTCAGGAAATCGTTTCGATCAATGGCCATAGCACTGTTCTTTAAATGTCTCCCTGTTGATAACACCAGTTGATAGAATTCACGAGTCACGCAACCATTAGGGAAGTCCGGTTGTAATGGTTTGGTGGGGAACTGGACACCGTCAACATATATTGCCAGATATTCTAGATTATAATTCTTAAAATTGAATGGGTTCTTGCCATAGTCGCCCGTAAAAGTGTCATTATCAACCATCGCTACCACCACAGACTATGTTATTGTTTGACTAAAACCCCTTGCTTGACTAAATAAAAATGATTGTAATGATACATGAACTCCGATAATTTATTTGACCAACATTTTATTGACTTGCACAATCTTACACAATTGTCTGAACATGTTGAACACAACTAAACACATTATGAACACACACACGGTTGCAACTTTTTCACGAAACGTGTTACCATTGTGTCATTTTTAAACAGATTAGAAGAATATTTAGATATCAACATATCATAGGTGATGCTTCTACACATGTGATTTAAGAAGTAGATACAGTGTTCACCACATGTGACCGATGTGACATCCTGAACTTGTTTGTCTGATAAATGTATCTCGTCACATGACATGTTTAAAAAGTCATAAATCGATTTAGGAAATATTGAATGATTTGGAGCATTTCCAAAACTGTCAAAAAAACACCCAACTCTCTCCAATATATAAACTGCCAGCCAATGCTCTCCAGGCTGGTCAGAGGGGTGTGTGTTAATTATCATAGCACTAGGTCTTATTTGTAGAGGTTGCTGGGGCAGTTTATCACAAGCCAAAACACCTGGCTGTCAGTTCCACAGTATTCATGATGCTTAATAGTAATCAACTAAAACCTGTCTGCGATGGGACACTTCAATCATACTATCATATACCGCATAAATTATTAGATTGATGGTATTAGGCAGCGGGTTCCTGAAACGTGTCTCCAGGCGTATGTTACCACTCTTGATCAATGATAGATGCTGACTATTATCCTCGTCAGGTGTCAGATTAAGTGCATAAAGAGTGTACCGTCTCAGGAAATCGTTTCGATCAATGGCCATAGCACTGTTCTTTAAATGTCTCCCTGTTGATAACACCAGTTGATAGAATTCACGAGTCACGCAACCATTAGGGAAGTCCGGTTGTAATGGTTTGGTGGGGAACTGGACACCGTCAACATATATTGCCAGATATTCTAGATTATAATTCTTAAAATTGAATGGGTTCTTGCCATAGTCGCCCGTAAAAGTGTCATTATCAACCATCGCTACCACCACAGACTATGTTATTGTTTGACTAAAACCCCTTGCTTGACTAAATAAAAATGATTGTAATGATACATGAACTCTGATAATTTATTTGACCAACATTTTATTGACTTGCACAATCTTACACAATTGTCTGAACATGTTGAACACAACTAAACACATTATGAACACACACACGGTTGCAACTTTTTCACGAAACGTGTTACCATTGTGTCATTTTTAAACAGATTAGAAGAATATTTAGATATCAACATATCATAGGTGATGCTTCTACACATGTGATTTAAGAAGTAGATACAGTGTTCACCACATGTGACCGATGTGACATCCTGAACTTGTTTGTCTGATAAATGTATCTCGTCACATGACATGTTTAAAAAGTCATAAATCGATTTAGGAAATATTGAATGATTTGGAGCATTTCCAAAACTGTCAAAAAAACACCCAACTCTCTCCAATATATAAACTGCCAGCCAATGCTCTCCAGGCTGGTCAGAGGGGTGTGTGTTAATTATCATAGCACTAGGTCTTATTTGTAGAGGTTGCTGGGGCAGTTTATCACAAGCCAAAACACCTGGCTGTCAGTTCCACAGTATTCATGATGCTTAATAGTAATCAACTAAAACCTGTCTGCGATGGGACACTTCAATCATACTATCATATACCGCATAAATTATTAGATTGATGGTATTAGGCAGCGGGTTCCTGAAACGTGTCTCCAGGCGTATGTTACCACTCTTGATCAATGATAGATGCTGACTATTATCCTCGTCAGGTGTCAGATTAAGTGCATAAAGAGTGTACCGTCTCAGGAAATCGTTTCGATCAATGGCCATAGCACTGTTCTTTAAATGTCTCCCTGTTGATAACACCAGTTGATAGAATTCACGAGTCACGCAACCATTAGGGAAGTCCGGTTGTAATGGTTTGGTGGGGAACTGGACACCGTCAACATATATTGCCAGATATTCTAGATTATAATTCTTAAAATTGAATGGGTTCTTGCCATAGTCGCCCGTAAAAGTGTCATTATCAACCATCGCTACCACCACAGACTATGTTATTGTTTGACTAAAACCCCTTGCTTGACTAAATAAAAATGATTGTAATGATACATGAACTCCGATAATTTATTTGACCAACATTTTATTGACTTGCACAATCTTACACAATTGTCTGAACATGTTGAACACAACTAAACACATTATGAACACACACACGGTTGCAACTTTTTCACGAAACGTGTTACCATTGTGTCATTTTTAAACAGATTAGAAGAATATTTAGATATCAACATATCATAGGTGATGCTTCTACACATGTGATTTAAGAAGTAGATACAGTGTTCACCACATGTGACCGATGTGACATCCTGAACTTGTTTGTCTGATAAATGTATCTCGTCACATGACATGTTTAAAAAGTCATAAATCGATTTAGGAAATATTGAATGATTTGGAGCATTTCCAAAACTGTCAAAAAAACACCCAACTCTCTCCAATATATAAACTGCCAGCCAATGCTCTCCAGGCTGGTCAGAGGGGTGTGTGTTAATTATCATAGCACTAGGTCTTATTTGTAGAGGTTGCTGGGGCAGTTTATCACAAGCCAAAACACCTGGCTGTCAGTTCCACAGTATTCATGATGCTTAATAGTAATCAACTAAAACCTGTCTGCGATGGGACACTTCAATCATACTATCATATACCGCATAAATTATTAGATTGATGGTATTAGGCAGCGGGTTCCTGAAACGTGTCTCCAGGCGTATGTTACCACTCTTGATCAATGATAGATGCTGACTATTATCCTCGTCAGGTGTCAGATTAAGTGCATAAAGAGTGTACCGTCTCAGGAAATCGTTTCGATCAATGGCCATAGCACTGTTCTTTAAATGTCTCCCTGTTGATAACACCAGTTGATAGAATTCACGAGTCACGCAACCATTAGGGAAGTCCGGTTGTAATGGTTTGGTGGGGAACTGGACACCGTCAACATATATTGCCAGATATTCTAGATTATAATTCTTAAAATTGAATGGGTTCTTGCCATAGTCGCCCGTAAAAGTGTCATTATCAACCATCGCTACCACCACAGACTATGTTATTGTTTGACTAAAACCCCTTGCTTGACTAAATAAAAATGATTGTAATGATACATGAACTCTGATAATTTATTTGACCAACATTTTATTGACTTGCACAATCTTACACAATTGTCTGAACATGTTGAACACAACTAAACACATTATGAACACACACACGGTTGCAACTTTTTCACGAAACGTGTTACCATTGTGTCATTTTTAAACAGATTAGAAGAATATTTAGATATCAACATATCATAGGTGATGCTTCTACACATGTGATTTAAGAAGTAGATACAGTGTTCACCACATGTGACCGATGTGACATCCTGAACTTGTTTGTCTGATAAATGTATCTCGTCACATGACATGTTTAAAAAGTCATAAATCGATTTAGGAAATATTGAATGATTTGGAGCATTTCCAAAACTGTCAAAAAAACACCCAACTCTCTCCAATATATAAACTGCCAGCCAATGCTCTCCAGGCTGGTCAGAGGGGTGTGTGTTAATTATCATAGCACTAGGTCTTATTTGTAGAGGTTGCTGGGGCAGTTTATCACAAGCCAAAACACCTGGCTGTCAGTTCCACAGTATTCATGATGCTTAATAGTAATCAACTAAAACCTGTCTGCGATGGGACACTTCAATCATACTATCATATACCGCATAAATTATTAGATTGATGGTATTAGGCAGCGGGTTCCTGAAACGTGTCTCCAGGCGTATGTTACCACTCTTGATCAATGATAGATGCTGACTATTATCCTCGTCAGGTGTCAGATTAAATGCATAAAGAGTGTACCGTCTCAGGAAATCGTTTCGATCAATGGCCATAGCACTGTTCTTTAAATGTCTCCCTGTTGATAACACCAGTTGATAGAATTCACGAGTCACGCAACCATTAGGGAAGTCCGGTTGTAATGGTTTGGTGGGGAACTGGACACCGTCAACATATATTGCCAGATATTCTAGATTATAATTCTTAAAATTGAATGGGTTCTTGCCATAGTCGCCCGTAAAAGTGTCATTATCAACCATCGCTACCACCACAGACTATGTTATTGTTTGACTAAAACCCCTTGCTTGACTAAATAAAAATGATTGTAATGATACATGAACTCTGATAATTTATTTGGACCAACATTTTATTGACTTGCACAATCTTACACAATTGTCTGAACATGTTGAACACAACTAAACACATTATGAACACACACACGGTTGCAACTTTTTCACAAAACGTGTTACCATTGTGTCATTTTTAAACAGATTAGAAGAATATTTAGATATCAACATATCATAGGTGATGCTTCTACACATGTGATTTAAGAAGTAGATACAGTGTTCACCACATGTGACCGATGTGACATCCTGAACTTGTTTGTCTGATAAATGTATCTCGTCACATGACATGTTTAAAAAGTCATAAATCGATTTAGGAAATATTGAATGATTTGGAGCATTTCCAAAACTGTCAAAAAAACACCCAACTCTCTCCAATATATAAACTGCCAGCCAATGCTCTCCAGGCTGGTCAGAGGGGTGTGTGTTAATTATCATAGCACTAGGTCTTATTTGTAGAGGTTGCTGGGGCAGTTTATCACAAGCCAAAACACCTGGCTGTCAGTTCCACAGTATTCATGATGCTTAATAGTAATCAACTAAAACCTGTCTGCGATGGGACACTTCAATCATACTATCATATACCGCATAAATTATTAGATTGATGGTATTAGGCAGCGGGTTCCTGAAACGTGTCTCCAGGCGTATGTTACCACTCTTGATCAATGATAGATGCTGACTATTATCCTCGTCAGGTGTCAGATTAAATGCATAAAGAGTGTACCGTCTCAGGAAATCGTTTCGATCAATGGCCATAGCACTGTTCTTTAAATGTCTCCCTGTTGATAACACCAGTTGATAGAATTCACGAGTCACGCAACCATTAGGGAAGTCCGGTTGTAATGGTTTGGTGGGGAACTGGACACCGTCAACATATATTGCCAGATATTCTAGATTATAATTCTTAAAATTGAATGGGTTCTTGCCATAGTCGCCCGTAAAAGTGTCATTATCAACCATCGCTACCACCACAGACTATGTTATTGTTTGACTAAAACCCCTTGCTTGACTAAATAAAAATGATTGTAATGATACATGAACTCTGATAATTTATTTGACCAACATTTTATTGACTTGCACAATCTTACACAATTGTCTGAACATGTTGAACACAACTAAACACATTATGAACACACAAACGGTTGCAACTTTTTCACAAAACGTGTTACCATTGTGTCATTTTTAAACAGATTAGAAGAATATTTAGATATCAACATATCATAGGTGATGCTTCTACACATGTGATTTAAGAAGTAGATACAGTGTTCACCACATGTGACCGATGTGACATCCTGAACTTGTTTGTCTGATAAATGTATCTCGTCACATGACATGTTTAAAAAGTCATAAATCGATTTAGGAAATATTGAATGATTTGGAGCATTTCCAAAACTGTCAAAAAAACACCCAACTCTCTCCAATATATAAACTGCCAGCCAATGCTCTCCAGGCTGGTCAGAGGGGTGTGTGTTAATTATCATAGCACTAGGTCTTATTTGTAGAGGTTGCTGGGGCAGTTTATCACAAGCCAAAACACCTGGCTGTCAGTTCCACAGTATTCATGATGCTTAATAGTAATCAACTAAAACCTGTCTGCGATGGGACACTTCAATCATACTATCATATACCGCATAAATTATTAGATTGATGGTATTAGGCAGCGGGTTCCTGAAACGTGTCTCCAGGCGTATGTTACCACTCTTGATCAATGATAGATGCTGACTATTATCCTCGTCAGGTGTCAGATTAAATGCATAAAGAGTGTACCGTCTCAGGAAATCGTTTCGATCAATGGCCATAGCACTGTTCTTTAAATGTCTCCCTGTTGATAACACCAGTTGATAGAATTCACGAGTCACGCAACCATTAGGGAAGTCCGGTTGTAATGGTTTGGTGGGGAACTGGACACCGTCAACATATATTGCCAGATATTCTAGATTATAATTCTTAAAATTGAATGGGTTCTTGCCATAGTCGCCCGTAAAAGTGTCATTATCAACCATCGCTACCACCACAGACTATGTTATTGTTTGACTAAAACCCCTTGCTTGACTAAATAAAAATGATTGTAATGATACATGAACTCTGATAATTTATTTGGACCAACATTTTATTGACTTGCACAATCTTACACAATTGTCTGAACATGTTGAACACAACTAAACACATTATGAACACACACACGGTTGCAACTTTTTCACAAAACGTGTTACCATTGTGTCATTTTTAAACAGATTAGAAGAATATTTAGATATCAACATATCATAGGTGATGCTTCTACACATGTGATTTAAGAAGTAGATACAGTGTTCACCACATGTGACCGATGTGACATCCTGAACTTGTTTGTCTGATAAATGTATCTCGTCACATGACATGTTTAAAAAGTCATAAATCGATTTAGGAAATATTGAATGATTTGGAGCATTTCCAAAACTGTCAAAAAAACACCCAACTCTCTCCAATATATAAACTGCCAGCCAATGCTCTCCAGGCTGGTCAGAGGGGTGTGTGTTAATTATCATAGCACTAGGTCTTATTTGTAGAGGTTGCTGGGGCAGTTTATCACAAGCCAAAACACCTGGCTGTCAGTTCCACAGTATTCATGATGCTTAATAGTAATCAACTAAAACCTGTCTGCGATGGGACACTTCAATCATACTATCATATACCGCATAAATTATTAGATTGATGGTATTAGGCAGCGGGTTCCTGAAACGTGTCTCCAGGCGTATGTTACCACTCTTGATCAATGATAGATGCTGACTATTATCCTCGTCAGGTGTCAGATTAAATGCATAAAGAGTGTACCGTCTCAGGAAATCGTTTCGATCAATGGCCATAGCACTGTTCTTTAAATGTCTCCCTGTTGATAACACCAGTTGATAGAATTCACGAGTCACGCAACCATTAGGGAAGTCCGGTTGTAATGGTTTGGTGGGGAACTGGACACCGTCAACATATATTGCCAGATATTCTAGATTATAATTCTTAAAATTGAATGGGTTCTTGCCATAGTCGCCCGTAAAAGTGTCATTATCAACCATCGCTACCACCACAGACTATGTTATTGTTTGACTAAAACCCCTTGCTTGACTAAATAAAAATGATTGTAATGATACATGAACTCTGATAATTTATTTGACCAACATTTTATTGACTTGCACAATCTTACACAATTGTCTGAACATGTTGAACACAACTAAACACATTATGAACACACACACGGTTGCAACTTTTTCACAAAACGTGTTACCATTGTGTCATTTTTAAACAGATTAGAAGAATATTTAGATATCAACATATCATAGGTGATGCTTCTACACATGTGATTTAAGAAGTAGATACAGTGTTCACCACATGTGACCGATGTGACATCCTGAACTTGTTTGTCTGATAAATGTATCTCGTCACATGACATGTTTAAAAAGTCATAAATCGATTTAGGAAATATTGAATGATTTGGAGCATTTCCAAAACTGTCAAAAAAACACCCAACTCTCTCCAATATATAAACTGCCAGCCAATGCTCTCCAGGCTGGTCAGAGGGGTGTGTGTTAATTATCATAGCACTAGGTCTTATTTGTAGAGGTTGCTGGGGCAGTTTATCACAAGCCAAAACACCTGGCTGTCAGTTCCACAGTATTCATGATGCTTAATAGTAATCAACTAAAACCTGTCTGCGATGGGACACTTCAATCATACTATCATATACCGCATAAATTATTAGATTGATGGTATTAGGCAGCGGGTTCCTGAAACGTGTCTCCAGGCGTATGTTACCACTCTTGATCAATGATAGATGCTGACTATTATCCTCGTCAGGTGTCAGATTAAATGCATAAAGAGTGTACCGTCTCAGGAAATCGTTTCGATCAATGGCCATAGCACTGTTCTTTAAATGTCTCCCTGTTGATAACACCAGTTGATAGAATTCACGAGTCACGCAACCATTAGGGAAGTCCGGTTGTAATGGTTTGGTGGGGAACTGGACACCGTCAACATATATTGCCAGATATTCTAGATTATAATTCTTAAAATTGAATGGGTTCTTGCCATAGTCGCCCGTAAAAGTGTCATTATCAACCATCGCTACCACCACAGACTATGTTATTGTTTGACTAAAACCCCTTGCTTGACTAAATAAAAATGATTGTAATGATACATGAACTCTGATAATTTATTTGACCAACATTTTATTGACTTGCACAATCTTACACAATTGTCTGAACATGTTGAACACAACTAAACACATTATGAACACACACACGGTTGCAACTTTTTCACAAAACGTGTTACCATTGTGTCATTTTTAAACAGATTAGAAGAATATTTAGATATCAACATATCATAGGTGATGCTTCTACACATGTGATTTAAGAAGTAGATACAGTGTTCACCACATGTGACCGATGTGACATCCTGAACTTGTTTGTCTGATAAATGTATCTCGTCACATGACATGTTTAAAAAGTCATAAATCGATTTAGGAAATATTGAATGATTTGGAGCATTTCCAAAACTGTCAAAAAAACACCCAACTCTCTCCAATATATAAACTGCCAGCCAATGCTCTCCAGGCTGGTCAGAGGGGTGTGTGTTAATTATCATAGCACTAGGTCTTATTTGTAGAGGTTGCTGGGGCAGTTTATCACAAGCCAAAACACCTGGCTGTCAGTTCCACAGTATTCATGATGCTTAATAGTAATCAACTAAAACCTGTCTGCGATGGGACACTTCAATCATACTATCATATACCGCATAAATTATTAGATTGATGGTATTAGGCAGCGGGTTCCTGAAACGTGTCTCCAGGCGTATGTTACCACTCTTGATCAATGATAGATGCTGACTATTATCCTCGTCAGGTGTCAGATTAAATGCATAAAGAGTGTACCGTCTCAGGAAATCGTTTCGATCAATGGCCATAGCACTGTTCTTTAAATGTCTCCCTGTTGATAACACCAGTTGATAGAATTCACGAGTCACGCAACCATTAGGGAAGTCCGGTTGTAATGGTTTGGTGGGGAACTGGACACCGTCAACATATATTGCCAGATATTCTAGATTATAATTCTTAAAATTGAATGGGTTCTTGCCATAGTCGCCCGTAAAAGTGTCATTATCAACCATCGCTACCACCACAGACTATGTTATTGTTTGACTAAAACCCCTTGCTTGACTAAATAAAAATGATTGTAATGATACATGAACTCTGATAATTTATTTGGACCAACATTTTATTGACTTGCACAATCTTACACAATTGTCTGAACATGTTGAACACAACTAAACACATTATGAACACACACACGGTTGCAACTTTTTCACAAAACGTGTTACCATTGTGTCATTTTTAAACAGATTAGAAGAATATTTAGATATCAACATATCATAGGTGATGCTTCTACACATGTGATTTAAGAAGTAGATACAGTGTTCACCACATGTGACCGATGTGACATCCTGAACTTGTTTGTCTGATAAATGTATCTCGTCACATGACATGTTTAAAAAGTCATAAATCGATTTAGGAAATATTGAATGATTTGGAGCATTTCCAAAACTGTCAAAAAAACACCCAACTCTCTCCAATATATAAACTGCCAGCCAATGCTCTCCAGGCTGGTCAGAGGGGTGTGTGTTAATTATCATAGCACTAGGTCTTATTTGTAGAGGTTGCTGGGGCAGTTTATCACAAGCCAAAACACCTGGCTGTCAGTTCCACAGTATTCATGATGCTTAATAGTAATCAACTAAAACCTGTCTGCGATGGGACACTTCAATCATACTATCATATACCGCATAAATTATTAGATTGATGGTATTAGGCAGCGGGTTCCTGAAACGTGTCTCCAGGCGTATGTTACCACTCTTGATCAATGATAGATGCTGACTATTATCCTCGTCAGGTGTCAGATTAAATGCATAAAGAGTGTACCGTCTCAGGAAATCGTTTCGATCAATGGCCATAGCACTGTTCTTTAAATGTCTCCCTGTTGATAACACCAGTTGATAGAATTCACGAGTCACGCAACCATTAGGGAAGTCCGGTTGTAATGGTTTGGTGGGGAACTGGACACCGTCAACATATATTGCCAGATATTCTAGATTATAATTCTTAAAATTGAATGGGTTCTTGCCATAGTCGCCCGTAAAAGTGTCATTATCAACCATCGCTACCACCACAGACTATGTTATTGTTTGACTAAAACCCCTTGCTTGACTAAATAAAAATGATTGTAATGATACATGAACTCTGATAATTTATTTGACCAACATTTTATTGACTTGCACAATCTTACACAATTGTCTGAACATGTTGAACACAACTAAACACATTATGAACACACACACGGTTGCAACTTTTTCACAAAACGTGTTACCATTGTGTCATTTTTAAACAGATTAGAAGAATATTTAGATATCAACATATCATAGGTGATGCTTCTACACATGTGATTTAAGAAGTAGATACAGTGTTCACCACATGTGACCGATGTGACATCCTGAACTTGTTTGTCTGATAAATGTATCTCGTCACATGACATGTTTAAAAAGTCATAAATCGATTTAGGAAATATTGAATGATTTGGAGCATTTCCAAAACTGTCAAAAAAACACCCAACTCTCTCCAATATATAAACTGCCAGCCAATGCTCTCCAGGCTGGTCAGAGGGGTGTGTGTTAATTATCATAGCACTAGGTCTTATTTGTAGAGGTTGCTGGGGCAGTTTATCACAAGCCAAAACACCTGGCTGTCAGTTCCACAGTATTCATGATGCTTAATAGTAATCAACTAAAACCTGTCTGCGATGGGACACTTCAATCATACTATCATATACCGCATAAATTATTAGATTGATGGTATTAGGCAGCGGGTTCCTGAAACGTGTCTCCAGGCGTATGTTACCACTCTTGATCAATGATAGATGCTGACTATTATCCTCGTCAGGTGTCAGATTAAATGCATAAAGAGTGTACCGTCTCAGGAAATCGTTTCGATCAATGGCCATAGCACTGTTCTTTAAATGTCTCCCTGTTGATAACACCAGTTGATAGAATTCACGAGTCACGCAACCATTAGGGAAGTCCGGTTGTAATGGTTTGGTGGGGAACTGGACACCGTCAACATATATTGCCAGATATTCTAGATTATAATTCTTAAAATTGAATGGGTTCTTGCCATAGTCGCCCGTAAAAGTGTCATTATCAACCATCGCTACCACCACAGACTATGTTATTGTTTGACTAAAACCCCTTGCTTGACTAAATAAAAATGATTGTAATGATACATGAACTCTGATAATTTATTTGACCAACATTTTATTGACTTGCACAATCTTACACAATTGTCTGAACATGTTGAACACAACTAAACACATTATGAACACACAAACGGTTGCAACTTTTTCACAAAACGTGTTACCATTGTGTCATTTTTAAACAGATTAGAAGAATATTTAGATATCAACATATCATAGGTGATGCTTCTACACATGTGATTTAAGAAGTAGATACAGTGTTCACCACATGTGACCGATGTGACATCCTGAACTTGTTTGTCTGATAAATGTATCTCGTCACATGACATGTTTAAAAAGTCATAAATCGATTTAGGAAATATTGAATGATTTGGAGCATTTCCAAAACTGTCAAAAAAACACCCAACTCTCTCCAATATATAAACTGCCAGCCAATGCTCTCCAGGCTGGTCAGAGGGGTGTGTGTTAATTATCATAGCACTAGGTCTTATTTGTAGAGGTTGCTGGGGCAGTTTATCACAAGCCAAAACACCTGGCTGTCAGTTCCACAGTATTCATGATGCTTAATAGTAATCAACTAAAACCTGTCTGCGATGGGACACTTCAATCATACTATCATATACCGCATAAATTATTAGATTGATGGTATTAGGCAGCGGGTTCCTGAAACGTGTCTCCAGGCGTATGTTACCACTCTTGATCAATGATAGATGCTGACTATTATCCTCGTCAGGTGTCAGATTAAATGCATAAAGAGTGTACCGTCTCAGGAAATCGTTTCGATCAATGGCCATAGCACTGTTCTTTAAATGTCTCCCTGTTGATAACACCAGTTGATAGAATTCACGAGTCACGCAACCATTAGGGAAGTCCGGTTGTAATGGTTTGGTGGGGAACTGGACACCGTCAACATATATTGCCAGATATTCTAGATTATAATTCTTAAAATTGAATGGGTTCTTGCCATAGTCGCCCGTAAAAGTGTCATTATCAACCATCGCTACCACCACAGACTATGTTATTGTTTGACTAAAACCCCTTGCTTGACTAAATAAAAATGATTGTAATGATACATGAACTCTGATAATTTATTTGACCAACATTTTATTGACTTGCACAATCTTACACAATTGTCTGAACATGTTGAACACAACTAAACACATTATGAACACACACACGGTTGCAACTTTTTCACAAAACGTGTTACCATTGTGTCATTTTTAAACAGATTAGAAGAATATTTAGATATCAACATATCATAGGTGATGCTTCTACACATGTGATTTAAGAAGTAGATACAGTGTTCACCACATGTGACCGATGTGACATCCTGAACTTGTTTGTCTGATAAATGTATCTCGTCACATGACATGTTTAAAAAGTCATAAATCGATTTAGGAAATATTGAATGATTTGGAGCATTTCCAAAACTGTCAAAAAAACACCCAACTCTCTCCAATATATAAACTGCCAGCCAATGCTCTCCAGGCTGGTCAGAGGGGTGTGTGTTAATTATCATAGCACTAGGTCTTATTTGTAGAGGTTGCTGGGGCAGTTTATCACAAGCCAAAACACCTGGCTGTCAGTTCCACAGTATTCATGATGCTTAATAGTAATCAACTAAAACCTGTCTGCGATGGGACACTTCAATCATACTATCATATACCGCATAAATTATTAGATTGATGGTATTAGGCAGCGGGTTCCTGAAACGTGTCTCCAGGCGTATGTTACCACTCTTGATCAATGATAGATGCTGACTATTATCCTCGTCAGGTGTCAGATTAAATGCATAAAGAGTGTACCGTCTCAGGAAATCGTTTCGATCAATGGCCATAGCACTGTTCTTTAAATGTCTCCCTGTTGATAACACCAGTTGATAGAATTCACGAGTCACGCAACCATTAGGGAAGTCCGGTTGTAATGGTTTGGTGGGGAACTGGACACCGTCAACATATATTGCCAGATATTCTAGATTATAATTCTTAAAATTGAATGGGTTCTTGCCATAGTCGCCCGTAAAAGTGTCATTATCAACCATCGCTACCACCACAGACTATGTTATTGTTTGACTAAAACCCCTTGCTTGACTAAATAAAAATGATTGTAATGATACATGAACTCTGATAATTTATTTGACCAACATTTTATTGACTTGCACAATCTTACACAATTGTCTGAACATGTTGAACACAACTAAACACATTATGAACACACACACGGTTGCAACTTTTTCACAAAACGTGTTACCATTGTGTCATTTTTAAACAGATTAGAAGAATATTTAGATATCAACATATCATAGGTGATGCTTCTACACATGTGATTTAAGAAGTAGATACAGTGTTCACCACATGTGACCGATGTGACATCCTGAACTTGTTTGTCTGATAAATGTATCTCGTCACATGACATGTTTAAAAAGTCATAAATCGATTTAGGAAATATTGAATGATTTGGAGCATTTCCAAAACTGTCAAAAAAACACCCAACTCTCTCCAATATATAAACTGCCAGCCAATGCTCTCCAGGCTGGTCAGAGGGGTGTGTGTTAATTATCATAGCACTAGGTCTTATTTGTAGAGGTTGCTGGGGCAGTTTATCACAAGCCAAAACACCTGGCTGTCAGTTCCACAGTATTCATGATGCTTAATAGTAATCAACTAAAACCTGTCTGCGATGGGACACTTCAATCATACTATCATATACCGCATAAATTATTAGATTGATGGTATTAGGCAGCGGGTTCCTGAAACGTGTCTCCAGGCGTATGTTACCACTCTTGATCAATGATAGATGCTGACTATTATCCTCGTCAGGTGTCAGATTAAATGCATAAAGAGTGTACCGTCTCAGGAAATCGTTTCGATCAATGGCCATAGCACTGTTCTTTAAATGTCTCCCTGTTGATAACACCAGTTGATAGAATTCACGAGTCACGCAACCATTAGGGAAGTCCGGTTGTAATGGTTTGGTGGGGAACTGGACACCGTCAACATATATTGCCAGATATTCTAGATTATAATTCTTAAAATTGAATGGGTTCTTGCCATAGTCGCCCGTAAAAGTGTCATTATCAACCATCGCTACCACCACAGACTATGTTATTGTTTGACTAAAACCCCTTGCTTGACTAAATAAAAATGATTGTAATGATACATGAACTCTGATAATTTATTTGACCAACATTTTATTGACTTGCACAATCTTACACAATTGTCTGAACATGTTGAACACAACTAAACACATTATGAACACACACACGGTTGCAACTTTTTCACAAAACGTGTTACCATTGTGTCATTTTTAAACAGATTAGAAGAATATTTAGATATCAACATATCATAGGTGATGCTTCTACACATGTGATTTAAGAAGTAGATACAGTGTTCACCACATGTGACCGATGTGACATCCTGAACTTGTTTGTCTGATAAATGTATCTCGTCACATGACATGTTTAAAAAGTCATAAATCGATTTAGGAAATATTGAATGATTTGGAGCATTTCCAAAACTGTCAAAAAAACACCCAACTCTCTCCAATATATAAACTGCCAGCCAATGCTCTCCAGGCTGGTCAGAGGGGTGTGTGTTAATTATCATAGCACTAGGTCTTATTTGTAGAGGTTGCTGGGGCAGTTTATCACAAGCCAAAACACCTGGCTGTCAGTTCCACAGTATTCATGATGCTTAATAGTAATCAACTAAAACCTGTCTGCGATGGGACACTTCAATCATACTATCATATACCGCATAAATTATTAGATTGATGGTATTAGGCAGCGGGTTCCTGAAACGTGTCTCCAGGCGTATGTTACCACTCTTGATCAATGATAGATGCTGACTATTATCCTCGTCAGGTGTCAGATTAAATGCATAAAGAGTGTACCGTCTCAGGAAATCGTTTCGATCAATGGCCATAGCACTGTTCTTTAAATGTCTCCCTGTTGATAACACCAGTTGATAGAATTCACGAGTCACGCAACCATTAGGGAAGTCCGGTTGTAATGGTTTGGTGGGGAACTGGACACCGTCAACATATATTGCCAGATATTCTAGATTATAATTCTTAAAATTGAATGGGTTCTTGCCATAGTCGCCCGTAAAAGTGTCATTATCAACCATCGCTACCACCACAGACTATGTTATTGTTTGACTAAAACCCCTTGCTTGACTAAATAAAAATGATTGTAATGATACATGAACTCTGATAATTTATTTGACCAACATTTTATTGACTTGCACAATCTTACACAATTGTCTGAACATGTTGAACACAACTAAACACATTATGAACACACACACGGTTGCAACTTTTTCACAAAACGTGTTACCATTGTGTCATTTTTAAACAGATTAGAAGAATATTTAGATATCAACATATCATAGGTGATGCTTCTACACATGTGATTTAAGAAGTAGATACAGTGTTCACCACATGTGACCGATGTGACATCCTGAACTTGTTTGTCTGATAAATGTATCTCGTCACATGACATGTTTAAAAAGTCATAAATCGATTTAGGAAATATTGAATGATTTGGAGCATTTCCAAAACTGTCAAAAAAACACCCAACTCTCTCCAATATATAAACTGCCAGCCAATGCTCTCCAGGCTGGTCAGAGGGGTGTGTGTTAATTATCATAGCACTAGGTCTTATTTGTAGAGGTTGCTGGGGCAGTTTATCACAAGCCAAAACACCTGGCTGTCAGTTCCACAGTATTCATGATGCTTAATAGTAATCAACTAAAACCTGTCTGCGATGGGACACTTCAATCATACTATCATATACCGCATAAATTATTAGATTGATGGTATTAGGCAGCGGGTTCCTGAAACGTGTCTCCAGGCGTATGTTACCACTCTTGATCAATGATAGATGCTGACTATTATCCTCGTCAGGTGTCAGATTAAATGCATAAAGAGTGTACCGTCTCAGGAAATCGTTTCGATCAATGGCCATAGCACTGTTCTTTAAATGTCTCCCTGTTGATAACACCAGTTGATAGAATTCACGAGTCACGCAACCATTAGGGAAGTCCGGTTGTAATGGTTTGGTGGGGAACTGGACACCGTCAACATATATTGCCAGATATTCTAGATTATAATTCTTAAAATTGAATGGGGTTCTTGCCATAGTCGCCCGTAAAAGTGTCATTATCAACCATCGCTACCACCACAGACTATGTTATTGTTTGACTAAAACCCCTTGCTTGACTAAATAAAAATGATTGTAATGATACATGAACTCTGATAATTTATTTGACCAACATTTTATTGACTTGCACAATCTTACACAATTGTCTGAACATGTTGAACACAACTAAACACATTATGAACACACACACGGTTGCAACTTTTTCACAAAACGTGTTACCATTGTGTCATTTTTAAACAGATTAGAAGAATATTTAGATATCAACATATCATAGGTGATGCTTCTACACATGTGATTTAAGAAGTAGATACAGTGTTCACCACATGTGACCGATGTGACATCCTGAACTTGTTTGTCTGATAAATGTATCTCGTCACATGACATGTTTAAAAAGTCATAAATCGATTTAGGAAATATTGAATGATTTGGAGCATTTCCAAAACTGTCAAAAAAACACCCAACTCTCTCCAATATATAAACTGCCAGCCAATGCTCTCCAGGCTGGTCAGAGGGGTGTGTGTTAATTATCATAGCACTAGGTCTTATTTGTAGAGGTTGCTGGGGCAGTTTATCACAAGCCAAAACACCTGGCTGTCAGTTCCACAGTATTCATGATGCTTAATAGTAATCAACTAAAACCTGTCTGCGATGGGACACTTCAATCATACTATCATATACCGCATAAATTATTAGATTGATGGTATTAGGCAGCGGGTTCCTGAAACGTGTCTCCAGGCGTATGTTACCACTCTTGATCAATGATAGATGCTGACTATTATCCTCGTCAGGTGTCAGATTAAATGCATAAAGAGTGTACCGTCTCAGGAAATCGTTTCGATCAATGGCCATAGCACTGTTCTTTAAATGTCTCCCTGTTGATAACACCAGTTGATAGAATTCACGAGTCACGCAACCATTAGGGAAGTCCGGTTGTAATGGTTTGGTGGGGAACTGGACACCGTCAACATATATTGCCAGATATTCTAGATTATAATTCTTAAAATTGAATGGGTTCTTGCCATAGTCGCCCGTAAAAGTGTCATTATCAACCATCGCTACCACCACAGACTATGTTATTGTTTGACTAAAACCCCTTGCTTGACTAAATAAAAATGATTGTAATGATACATGAACTCTGATAATTTATTTGACCAACATTTTATTGACTTGCACAATCTTACACAATTGTCTGAACATGTTGAACACAACTAAACACATTATGAACACACAAACGGTTGCAACTTTTTCACAAAACGTGTTACCATTGTGTCATTTTTAAACAGATTAGAAGAATATTTAGATATCAACATATCATAGGTGATGCTTCTACACATGTGATTTAAGAAGTAGATACAGTGTTCACCACATGTGACCGATGTGACATCCTGAACTTGTTTGTCTGATAAATGTATCTCGTCACATGACATGTTTAAAAAGTCATAAATCGATTTAGGAAATATTGAATGATTTGGAGCATTTCCAAAACTGTCAAAAAAACACCCAACTCTCTCCAATATATAAACTGCCAGCCAATGCTCTCCAGGCTGGTCAGAGGGGTGTGTGTTAATTATCATAGCACTAGGTCTTATTTGTAGAGGTTGCTGGGGCAGTTTATCACAAGCCAAAACACCTGGCTGTCAGTTCCACAGTATTCATGATGCTTAATAGTAATCAACTAAAACCTGTCTGCGATGGGACACTTCAATCATACTATCATATACCGCATAAATTATTAGATTGATGGTATTAGGCAGCGGGTTCCTGAAACGTGTCTCCAGGCGTATGTTACCACTCTTGATCAATGATAGATGCTGACTATTATCCTCGTCAGGTGTCAGATTAAATGCATAAAGAGTGTACCGTCTCAGGAAATCGTTTCGATCAATGGCCATAGCACTGTTCTTTAAATGTCTCCCTGTTGATAACACCAGTTGATAGAATTCACGAGTCACGCAACCATTAGGGAAGTCCGGTTGTAATGGTTTGGTGGGGAACTGGACACCGTCAACATATATTGCCAGATATTCTAGATTATAATTCTTAAAATTGAATGGGTTCTTGCCATAGTCGCCCGTAAAAGTGTCATTATCAACCATCGCTACCACCACAGACTATGTTATTGTTTGACTAAAACCCCTTGCTTGACTAAATAAAAATGATTGTAATGATACATGAACTCTGATAATTTATTTGGACCAACATTTTATTGACTTGCACAATCTTACACAATTGTCTGAACATGTTGAACACAACTAAACACATTATGAACACACACACGGTTGCAACTTTTTCACAAAACGTGTTACCATTGTGTCATTTTTAAACAGATTAGAAGAATATTTAGATATCAACATATCATAGGTGATGCTTCTACACATGTGATTTAAGAAGTAGATACAGTGTTCACCACATGTGACCGATGTGACATCCTGAACTTGTTTGTCTGATAAATGTATCTCGTCACATGACATGTTTAAAAAGTCATAAATCGATTTAGGAAATATTGAATGATTTGGAGCATTTCCAAAACTGTCAAAAAAACACCCAACTCTCTCCAATATATAAACTGCCAGCCAATGCTCTCCAGGCTGGTCAGAGGGGTGTGTGTTAATTATCATAGCACTAGGTCTTATTTGTAGAGGTTGCTGGGGCAGTTTATCACAAGCCAAAACACCTGGCTGTCAGTTCCACAGTATTCATGATGCTTAATAGTAATCAACTAAAACCTGTCTGCGATGGGACACTTCAATCATACTATCATATACCGCATAAATTATTAGATTGATGGTATTAGGCAGCGGGTTCCTGAAACGTGTCTCCAGGCGTATGTTACCACTCTTGATCAATGATAGATGCTGACTATTATCCTCGTCAGGTGTCAGATTAAATGCATAAAGAGTGTACCGTCTCAGGAAATCGTTTCGATCAATGGCCATAGCACTGTTCTTTAAATGTCTCCCTGTTGATAACACCAGTTGATAGAATTCACGAGTCACGCAACCATTAGGGAAGTCCGGTTGTAATGGTTTGGTGGGGAACTGGACACCGTCAACATATATTGCCAGATATTCTAGATTATAATTCTTAAAATTGAATGGGTTCTTGCCATAGTCGCCCGTAAAAGTGTCATTATCAACCATCGCTACCACCACAGACTATGTTATTGTTTGACTAAAACCCCTTGCTTGACTAAATAAAAATGATTGTAATGATACATGAACTCTGATAATTTATTTGACCAACATTTTATTGACTTGCACAATCTTACACAATTGTCTGAACATGTTGAACACAACTAAACACATTATGAACACACACACGGTTGCAACTTTTTCACAAAACGTGTTACCATTGTGTCATTTTTAAACAGATTAGAAGAATATTTAGATATCAACATATCATAGGTGATGCTTCTACACATGTGATTTAAGAAGTAGATACAGTGTTCACCACATGTGACCGATGTGACATCCTGAACTTGTTTGTCTGATAAATGTATCTCGTCACATGACATGTTTAAAAAGTCATAAATCGATTTAGGAAATATTGAATGATTTGGAGCATTTCCAAAACTGTCAAAAAAACACCCAACTCTCTCCAATATATAAACTGCCAGCCAATGCTCTCCAGGCTGGTCAGAGGGGTGTGTGTTAATTATCATAGCACTAGGTCTTATTTGTAGAGGTTGCTGGGGCAGTTTATCACAAGCCAAAACACCTGGCTGTCAGTTCCACAGTATTCATGATGCTTAATAGTAATCAACTAAAACCTGTCTGCGATGGGACACTTCAATCATACTATCATATACCGCATAAATTATTAGATTGATGGTATTAGGCAGCGGGTTCCTGAAACGTGTCTCCAGGCGTATGTTACCACTCTTGATCAATGATAGATGCTGACTATTATCCTCGTCAGGTGTCAGATTAAATGCATAAAGAGTGTACCGTCTCAGGAAATCGTTTCGATCAATGGCCATAGCACTGTTCTTTAAATGTCTCCCTGTTGATAACACCAGTTGATAGAATTCACGAGTCACGCAACCATTAGGGAAGTCCGGTTGTAATGGTTTGGTGGGGAACTGGACACCGTCAACATATATTGCCAGATATTCTAGATTATAATTCTTAAAATTGAATGGGTTCTTGCCATAGTCGCCCGTAAAAGTGTCATTATCAACCATCGCTACCACCACAGACTATGTTATTGTTTGACTAAAACCCCTTGCTTGACTAAATAAAAATGATTGTAATGATACATGAACTCTGATAATTTATTTGACCAACATTTTATTGACTTGCACAATCTTACACAATTGTCTGAACATGTTGAACACAACTAAACACATTATGAACACACACACGGTTGCAACTTTTTCACAAAACGTGTTACCATTGTGTCATTTTTAAACAGATTAGAAGAATATTTAGATATCAACATATCATAGGTGATGCTTCTACACATGTGATTTAAGAAGTAGATACAGTGTTCACCACATGTGACCGATGTGACATCCTGAACTTGTTTGTCTGATAAATGTATCTCGTCACATGACATGTTTAAAAAGTCATAAATCGATTTAGGAAATATTGAATGATTTGGAGCATTTCCAAAACTGTCAAAAAAACACCCAACTCTCTCCAATATATAAACTGCCAGCCAATGCTCTCCAGGCTGGTCAGAGGGGTGTGTGTTAATTATCATAGCACTAGGTCTTATTTGTAGAGGTTGCTGGGGCAGTTTATCACAAGCCAAAACACCTGGCTGTCAGTTCCACAGTATTCATGATGCTTAATAGTAATCAACTAAAACCTGTCTGCGATGGGACACTTCAATCATACTATCATATACCGCATAAATTATTAGATTGATGGTATTAGGCAGCGGGTTCCTGAAACGTGTCTCCAGGCGTATGTTACCACTCTTGATCAATGATAGATGCTGACTATTATCCTCGTCAGGTGTCAGATTAAATGCATAAAGAGTGTACCGTCTCAGGAAATCGTTTCGATCAATGGCCATAGCACTGTTCTTTAAATGTCTCCCTGTTGATAACACCAGTTGATAGAATTCACGAGTCACGCAACCATTAGGGAAGTCCGGTTGTAATGGTTTGGTGGGGAACTGGACACCGTCAACATATATTGCCAGATATTCTAGATTATAATTCTTAAAATTGAATGGGTTCTTGCCATAGTCGCCCGTAAAAGTGTCATTATCAACCATCGCTACCACCACAGACTATGTTATTGTTTGACTAAAACCCCTTGCTTGACTAAATAAAAATGATTGTAATGATACATGAACTCTGATAATTTATTTGACCAACATTTTATTGACTTGCACAATCTTACACAATTGTCTGAACATGTTGAACACAACTAAACACATTATGAACACACACACGGTTGCAACTTTTTCACAAAACGTGTTACCATTGTGTCATTTTTAAACAGATTAGAAGAATATTTAGATATCAACATATCATAGGTGATGCTTCTACACATGTGATTTAAGAAGTAGATACAGTGTTCACCACATGTGACCGATGTGACATCCTGAACTTGTTTGTCTGATAAATGTATCTCGTCACAAGACATGTTTAAAAAGTCATAAATCGATTTAGGAAATATTGAATGATTTGGAGCATTTCCAAAACTGTCAAAAAAACACCCAACTCTCTCCAATATATAAACTGCCAGCCAATGCTCTCCAGGCTGGTCAGAGGGGTGTGTGTTAATTATCATAGCACTAGGTCTTATTTGTAGAGGTCGCTGGGGCAGTTTATCACAAGCCAAAACACCTGGCTGTCAGTTCCACAGTATTCATGATGCTTAATAGTAATCAACTAAAACCTGTCTGCGATGGGACACTTCAATCATACCATCATATACCGCATAAATTATTAGATTGATGGTATTAGGCAGCGGGTTCCTGAAACGTGTCTCCAGCCGTATGTTACCACTCTTGATCAATGATAGATGCTGACTATTATCCTCGTCAGGTGTCAGATTAAATGCATAAAGAGTGTACCGTCTCAGGAAATCGTTTCGATCAATGGCCATAGCACTGTTCTTTAAATGTCTCCCTGTTGATAACACCAGTTGATAGAATTCACGAGTCACGCAACCATTAGGGAAGTCCGGTTGTAATGGTTTGGTGGGGAACTGGACACCGTCAACATATATTGCCAGATATTCTAGATTATAATTCTTAAAATTGAATGGGTTCTTGCCATAGTCGCCCGTAAAAGTGTCATTATCAACCATCGCTACCACCACAGACTATGTTATTGTTTGACTAAAACCCCTTGCTTGACTAAATAAAAATGATTGTAATGATACATGAACTCTGATAATTTATTTGACCAACATTTTATTGACTTGCACAATCTTACACAATTGTCTGAACATGTTGAACACAACTAAACACATTATGAACACACACACGGTTGCAACTTTTTCACAAAACGTGTTACCATTGTGTCATTTTTAAACAGATTAGAAGAATATTTAGATATCAACATATCATAGGTGATGCTTCTACACATGTGATTTAAGAAGTAGATACAGTGTTCACCACATGTGACCGATGTGACATCCTGAACTTGTTTGTCTGATAAATGTATCTCGTCACATGACATGTTTAAAAAGTCATAAATCGATTTAGGAAATATTGAATGATTTGGAGCATTTCCAAAACTGTCAAAAAAACACCCAACTCTCTCCAATATATAAACTGCCAGCCAATGCTCTCCAGGCTGGTCAGAGGGGTGTGTGTTAATTATCATAGCACTAGGTCTTATTTGTAGAGGTTGCTGGGGCAGTTTATCACAAGCCAAAACACCTGGCTGTCAGTTCCACAGTATTCATGATGCTTAATAGTAATCAACTAAAACCTGTCTGCGATGGGACACTTCAATCATACTATCATATACCGCATAAATTATTAGATTGATGGTATTAGGCAGCGGGTTCCTGAAACGTGTCTCCAGGCGTATGTTACCACTCTTGATCAATGATAGATGCTGACTATTATCCTCGTCAGGTGTCAGATTAAATGCATAAAGAGTGTACCGTCTCAGGAAATCGTTTCGATCAATGGCCATAGCACTGTTCTTTAAATGTCTCCCTGTTGATAACACCAGTTGATAGAATTCACGAGTCACGCAACCATTAGGGAAGTCCGGTTGTAATGGTTTGGTGGGGAACTGGACACCGTCAACATATATTGCCAGATATTCTAGATTATAATTCTTAAAATTGAATGGGTTCTTGCCATAGTCGCCCGTAAAAGTGTCATTATCAACCATCGCTACCACCACAGACTATGTTATTGTTTGACTAAAACCCCTTGCTTGACTAAATAAAAATGATTGTAATGATACATGAACTCTGATAATTTATTTGACCAACATTTTATTGACTTGCACAATCTTACACAATTGTCTGAACATGTTGAACACAACTAAACACATTATGAACACACACACGGTTGCAACTTTTTCACAAAACGTGTTACCATTGTGTCATTTTTAAACAGATTAGAAGAATATTTAGATATCAACATATCATAGGTGATGCTTCTACACATGTGATTTAAGAAGTAGATACAGTGTTCACCACATGTGACCGATGTGACATCCTGAACTTGTTTGTCTGATAAATGTATCTCGTCACATGACATGTTTAAAAAGTCATAAATCGATTTAGGAAATATTGAATGATTTGGAGCATTTCCAAAACTGTCAAAAAAACACCCAACTCTCTCCAATATATAAACTGCCAGCCAATGCTCTCCAGGCTGGTCAGAGGGGTGTGTGTTAATTATCATAGCACTAGGTCTTATTTGTAGAGGTCGCTGGGGCAGTTTATCACAAGCCAAAACACCTGGCTGTCAGTTCCACAGTATTCATGATGCTTAATAGTAATCAACTAAAACCTGTCTGCGATGGGACACTTCAATCATACCATCATATACCGCATAAATTATTAGATTGATGGTATTAGGCAGCGGGTTCCTGAAACGTGTCTCCAGCCGTATGTTACCACTCTTGATCAATGATAGATGCTGACTATTATCCTCGTCAGGTGTCAGATTAAATGCATAAAGAGTGTACCGTCTCAGGAAATCGTTTCGATCAATGGCCATAGCACTGTTCTTTAAATGTCTCCCTGTTGATAACACCAGTTGATAGAATTCACGAGTCACGCAACCATTAGGGAAGTCCGGTTGTAATGGTTTGGTGGGGAACTGGACACCGTCAACATATATTGCCAGATATTCTAGATTATAATTCTTAAAATTGAATGGGTTCTTGCCATAGTCGCCCGTAAAAGTGTCATTATCAACCATCGCTACCACCACAGACTATGTTATTGTTTGACTAAAACCCCTTGCTTGACTAAATAAAAATGATTGTAATGATACATGAACTCTGATAATTTATTTGACCAACATTTTATTGACTTGCACAATCTTACACAATTGTCTGAACATGTTGAACACAACTAAACACATTATGAACACACACACGGTTGCAACTTTTTCACAAAACGTGTTACCATTGTGTCATTTTTAAACAGATTAGAAGAATATTTAGATATCAACATATCATAGGTGATGCTTCTACACATGTGATTTAAGAAGTAGATACAGTGTTCACCACATGTGACCGATGTGACATCCTGAACTTGTTTGTCTGATAAATGTATCTCGTCACATGACATGTTTAAAAAGTCATAAATCGATTTAGGAAATATTGAATGATTTGGAGCATTTCCAAAACTGTCAAAAAAACACCCAACTCTCTCCAATATATAAACTGCCAGCCAATGCTCTCCAGGCTGGTCAGAGGGGTGTGTGTTAATTATCATAGCACTAGGTCTTATTTGTAGAGGTCGCTGGGGCAGTTTATCACAAGCCAAAACACCTGGCTGTCAGTTCCACAGTATTCATGATGCTTAATAGTAATCAACTAAAACCTGTCTGCGATGGGACACTTCAATCATACCATCATATACCGCATAAATTATTAGATTGATGGTATTAGGCAGCGGGTTCCTGAAACGTGTCTCCAGCCGTATGTTACCACTCTTGATCAATGATAGATGCTGACTATTATCCTCGTCAGGTGTCAGATTAAATGCATAAAGAGTGTACCGTCTCAGGAAATCGTTTCGATCAATGGCCATAGCACTGTTCTTTAAATGTCTCCCTGTTGATAACACCAGTTGATAGAATTCACGAGTCACGCAACCATTAGGGAAGTCCGGTTGTAATGGTTTGGTGGGGAACTGGACACCGTCAACATATATTGCCAGATATTCTAGATTATAATTCTTAAAATTGAATGGGTTCTTGCCATAGTCGCCCGTAAAAGTGTCATTATCAACCATCGCTACCACCACAGACTATGTTATTGTTTGACTAAAACCCCTTGCTTGACTAAATAAAAATGATTGTAATGATACATGAACTCTGATAATTTATTTGACCAACATTTTATTGACTTGCACAATCTTACACAATTGTCTGAACATGTTGAACACAACTAAACACATTATGAACACACACACGGTTGCAACTTTTTCACAAAACGTGTTACCATTGTGTCATTTTTAAACAGATTAGAAGAATATTTAGATATCAACATATCATAGGTGATGCTTCTACACATGTGATTTAAGAAGTAGATACAGTGTTCACCACATGTGACCGATGTGACATCCTGAACTTGTTTGTCTGATAAATGTATCTCGTCACATGACATGTTTAAAAAGTCATAAATCGATTTAGGAAATATTGAATGATTTGGAGCATTTCCAAAACTGTCAAAAAACACCCAACTCTCTCCAATATATAAACTGCCAGCCAATGCTCTCCAGGCTGGTCAGAGGGGTGTGTGTTAATTATCATAGCACTAGGTCTTATTTGTAGAGGTTGCTGGGGCAGTTTATCACAAGCCAAAACACCTGGCTGTCAGTTCCACAGTATTCATGATGCTTAATAGTAATCAACTAAAACCTGTCTGCGATGGGACACTTCAATCATACTATCATATACCGCATAAATTATTAGATTGATGGTATTAGGCAGCGGGTTCCTGAAACGTGTCTCCAGGCGTATGTTACCACTCTTGATCAATGATAGATGCTGACTATTATCCTCGTCAGGTGTCAGATTAAATGCATAAAGAGTGTACCGTCTCAGGAAATCGTTTCGATCAATGGCCATAGCACTGTTCTTTAAATGTCTCCCTGTTGATAACACCAGTTGATAGAATTCACGAGTCACGCAACCATTAGGGAAGTCCGGTTGTAATGGTTTGGTGGGGAACTGGACACCGTCAACATATATTGCCAGATATTCTAGATTATAATTCTTAAAATTGAATGGGTTCTTGCCATAGTCGCCACGTAAAAGTGTCATTATCAACCATCGCTACCACCACAGACTATGTTATTGTTTGACTAAAACCCCTTGCTTGACTAAATAAAAATGATTGTAATGATACATGAACTCTGATAATTTATTTGACCAACATTTTATTGACTTGCACAATCTTACACAATTGTCTGAACATGTTGAACAATTGTGAACATTATGAACACACAAACGGTTGCAACTTTTTCACAAAACGTGTTACCATTGTGTCATTTTTAAACAGATTAGAAGAATATTTAGATATCAACATATCATAGGTGATGCTTCTACACATGTGATTTAAGAAGTAGATACAGTGTTCACCACATGTGACCGATGTGACATCCTGAACTTGTTTGTCTGATAAATGTATCTCGTCACATGACATGTTTAAAAAGTCATAAATCGATTTAGGAAATATTGAATGATTTGGAGCATTTCCAAAACTGTCAAAAAAACACCCAACTCTCTCCAATATATAAACTGCCAGCCAATGCTCTCCAGGCTGGTCAGAGGGGTGTGTGTTAATTATCATAGCACTAGGTCTTATTTGTAGAGGTTGCTGGGGCAGTTTATCACAAGCCAAAACACCTGGCTGTCAGTTCCACAGTATTCATGATGCTTAATAGTAATCAACTAAAACCTGTCTGCGATGGGACACTTCAATCATACTATCATATACCGCATAAATTATTAGATTGATGGTATTAGGCAGCGGGTTCCTGAAACGTGTCTCCAGGCGTATGTTACCACTCTTGATCAATGATAGATGCTGACTATTATCCTCGTCAGGTGTCAGATTAAATGCATAAAGAGTGTACCGTCTCAGGAAATCGTTTCGATCAATGGCCATAGCACTGTTCTTTAAATGTCTCCCTGTTGATAACACCAGTTGATAGAATTCACGAGTCACGCAACCATTAGGGAAGTCCGGTTGTAATGGTTTGGTGGGGAACTGGACACCGTCAACATATATTGCCAGATATTCTAGATTATAATTCTTAAAATTGAATGGGTTCTTGCCATAGTCGCCCGTAAAAGTGTCATTATCAACCATCGCTACCACCACAGACTATGTTATTGTTTGACTAAAACCCCTTGCTTGACTAAATAAAAATGATTGTAATGATACATGAACTCTGATAATTTATTTGGACCAACATTTTATTGACTTGCACAATCTTACACAATTGTCTGAACATGTTGAACACAACTAAACACATTATGAACACACACACGGTTGCAACTTTTTCACAAAACGTGTTACCATTGTGTCATTTTTAAACAGATTAGAAGAATATTTAGATATCAACATATCATAGGTGATGCTTCTACACATGTGATTTAAGAAGTAGATACAGTGTTCACCACATGTGACCGATGTGACATCCTGAACTTGTTTGTCTGATAAATGTATCTCGTCACATGACATGTTTAAAAAGTCATAAATCGATTTAGGAAATATTGAATGATTTGGAGCATTTCCAAAACTGTCAAAAAAACACCCAACTCTCTCCAATATATAAACTGCCAGCCAATGCTCTCCAGGCTGGTCAGAGGGGTGTGTGTTAATTATCATAGCACTAGGTCTTATTTGTAGAGGTTGCTGGGGCAGTTTATCACAAGCCAAAACACCTGGCTGTCAGTTCCACAGTATTCATGATGCTTAATAGTAATCAACTAAAACCTGTCTGCGATGGGACACTTCAATCATACTATCATATACCGCATAAATTATTAGATTGATGGTATTAGGCAGCGGGTTCCTGAAACGTGTCTCCAGGCGTATGTTACCACTCTTGATCAATGATAGATGCTGACTATTATCCTCGTCAGGTGTCAGATTAAATGCATAAAGAGTGTACCGTCTCAGGAAATCGTTTCGATCAATGGCCATAGCACTGTTCTTTAAATGTCTCCCTGTTGATAACACCAGTTGATAGAATTCACGAGTCACGCAACCATTAGGGAAGTCCGGTTGTAATGGTTTGGTGGGGAACTGGACACCGTCAACATATATTGCCAGATATTCTAGATTATAATTCTTAAAATTGAATGGGTTCTTGCCATAGTCGCCCGTAAAAGTGTCATTATCAACCATCGCTACCACCACAGACTATGTTATTGTTTGACTAAAACCCCTTGCTTGACTAAATAAAAATGATTGTAATGATACATGAACTCTGATAATTTATTTGACCAACATTTTATTGACTTGCACAATCTTACACAATTGTCTGAACATGTTGAACACAACTAAACACATTATGAACACACACACGGTTGCAACTTTTTCACAAAACGTGTTACCATTGTGTCATTTTTAAACAGATTAGAAGAATATTTAGATATCAACATATCATAGGTGATGCTTCTACACATGTGATTTAAGAAGTAGATACAGTGTTCACCACATGTGACCGATGTGACATCCTGAACTTGTTTGTCTGATAAATGTATCTCGTCACATGACATGTTTAAAAAGTCATAAATCGATTTAGGAAATATTGAATGATTTGGAGCATTTCCAAAACTGTCAAAAAAACACCCAACTCTCTCCAATATATAAACTGCCAGCCAATGCTCTCCAGGCTGGTCAGAGGGGTGTGTGTTAATTATCATAGCACTAGGTCTTATTTGTAGAGGTTGCTGGGGCAGTTTATCACAAGCCAAAACACCTGGCTGTCAGTTCCACAGTATTCATGATGCTTAATAGTAATCAACTAAAACCTGTCTGCGATGGGACACTTCAATCATACTATCATATACCGCATAAATTATTAGATTGATGGTATTAGGCAGCGGGTTCCTGAAACGTGTCTCCAGGCGTATGTTACCACTCTTGATCAATGATAGATGCTGACTATTATCCTCGTCAGGTGTCAGATTAAATGCATAAAGAGTGTACCGTCTCAGGAAATCGTTTCGATCAATGGCCATAGCACTGTTCTTTAAATGTCTCCCTGTTGATAACACCAGTTGATAGAATTCACGAGTCACGCAACCATTAGGGAAGTCCGGTTGTAATGGTTTGGTGGGGAACTGGACACCGTCAACATATATTGCCAGATATTCTAGATTATAATTCTTAAAATTGAATGGGTTCTTGCCATAGTCGCCCGTAAAAGTGTCATTATCAACCATCGCTACCACCACAGACTATGTTATTGTTTGACTAAAACCCCTTGCTTGACTAAATAAAAATGATTGTAATGATACATGAACTCTGATAATTTATTTGACCAACATTTTATTGACTTGCACAATCTTACACAATTGTCTGAACATGTTGAACACAACTAAACACATTATGAACACACACACGGTTGCAACTTTTTCACAAAACGTGTTACCATTGTGTCATTTTTAAACAGATTAGAAGAATATTTAGATATCAACATATCATAGGTGATGCTTCTACACATGTGATTTAAGAAGTAGATACAGTGTTCACCACATGTGACCGATGTGACATCCTGAACTTGTTTGTCTGATAAATGTATCTCGTCACATGACATGTTTAAAAAGTCATAAATCGATTTAGGAAATATTGAATGATTTGGAGCATTTCCAAAACTGTCAAAAAAACACCCAACTCTCTCCAATATATAAACTGCCAGCCAATGCTCTCCAGGCTGGTCAGAGGGGTGTGTGTTAATTATCATAGCACTAGGTCTTATTTGTAGAGGTTGCTGGGGCAGTTTATCACAAGCCAAAACACCTGGCTGTCAGTTCCACAGTATTCATGATGCTTAATAGTAATCAACTAAAACCTGTCTGCGATGGGACACTTCAATCATACTATCATATACCGCATAAATTATTAGATTGATGGTATTAGGCAGCGGGTTCCTGAAACGTGTCTCCAGGCGTATGTTACCACTCTTGATCAATGATAGATGCTGACTATTATCCTCGTCAGGTGTCAGATTAAATGCATAAAGAGTGTACCGTCTCAGGAAATCGTTTCGATCAATGGCCATAGCACTGTTCTTTAAATGTCTCCCTGTTGATAACACCAGTTGATAGAATTCACGAGTCACGCAACCATTAGGGAAGTCCGGTTGTAATGGTTTGGTGGGGAACTGGACACCGTCAACATATATTGCCAGATATTCTAGATTATAATTCTTAAAATTGAATGGGTTCTTGCCATAGTCGCCCGTAAAAGTGTCATTATCAACCATCGCTACCACCACAGACTATGTTATTGTTTGACTAAAACCCCTTGCTTGACTAAATAAAAATGATTGTAATGATACATGAACTCTGATAATTTATTTGACCAACATTTTATTGACTTGCACAATCTTACACAATTGTCTGAACATGTTGAACACAACTAAACACATTATGAACACACACGGTTGCAACTTTTTCACAAAACGTGTTACCATTGTGTCATTTTTAAACAGATTAGAAGAATATTTAGATATCAACATATCATAGGTGATGCTTCTACACATGTGATTTAAGAAGTAGATACAGTGTTCACCACATGTGACCGATGTGACATCCTGAACTTGTTTGTCTGATAAATGTATCTCGTCACATGACATGTTTAAAAAGTCATAAATCGATTTAGGAAATATTGAATGATTTGGAGCATTTCCAAAACTGTCAAAAAAACACCCAACTCTCTCCAATATATAAACTGCCAGCCAATGCTCTCCAGGCTGGTCAGAGGGGTGTGTGTTAATTATCATAGCACTAGGTCTTATTTGTAGAGGTTGCTGGGGCAGTTTATCACAAGCCAAAACACCTGGCTGTCAGTTCCACAGTATTCATGATGCTTAATAGTAATCAACTAAAACCTGTCTGCGATGGGACACTTCAATCATACTATCATATACCGCATAAATTATTAGATTGATGGTATTAGGCAGCGGGTTCCTGAAACGTGTCTCCAGGCGTATGTTACCACTCTTGATCAATGATAGATGCTGACTATTATCCTCGTCAGGTGTCAGATTAAATGCATAAAGAGTGTACCGTCTCAGGAAATCGTTTCGATCAATGGCCATAGCACTGTTCTTTAAATGTCTCCCTGTTGATAACACCAGTTGATAGAATTCACGAGTCACGCAACCATTAGGGAAGTCCGGTTGTAATGGTTTGGTGGGGAACTGGACACCGTCAACATATATTGCCAGATATTCTAGATTATAATTCTTAAAATTGAATGGGTTCTTGCCATAGTCGCCCGTAAAAGTGTCATTATCAACCATCGCTACCACCACAGACTATGTTATTGTTTGACTAAAACCCCTTGCTTGACTAAATAAAAATGATTGTAATGATACATGAACTCTGATAATTTATTTGACCAACATTTTATTGACTTGCACAATCTTACACAATTGTCTGAACATGTTGAACACAACTAAACACATTATGAACACACACACGGTTGCAACTTTTTCACAAAACGTGTTACCATTGTGTCATTTTTAAACAGATTAGAAGAATATTTAGATATCAACATATCATAGGTGATGCTTCTACACATGTGATTTAAGAAGTAGATACAGTGTTCACCACATGTGACCGATGTGACATCCTGAACTTGTTTGTCTGATAAATGTATCTCGTCACAAGACATGTTTAAAAAGTCATAAATCGATTTAGGAAATATTGAATGATTTGGAGCATTTCCAAAACTGTCAAAAAAACACCCAACTCTCTCCAATATATAAACTGCCAGCCAATGCTCTCCAGGCTGGTCAGAGGGGTGTGTGTTAATTATCATAGCACTAGGTCTTATTTGTAGAGGTCGCTGGGGCAGTTTATCACAAGCCAAAACACCTGGCTGTCAGTTCCACAGTATTCATGATGCTTAATAGTAATCAACTAAAACCTGTCTGCGATGGGACACTTCAATCATACCATCATATACCGCATAAATTATTAGATTGATGGTATTAGGCAGCGGGTTCCTGAAACGTGTCTCCAGCCGTATGTTACCACTCTTGATCAATGATAGATGCTGACTATTATCCTCGTCAGGTGTCAGATTAAATGCATAAAGAGTGTACCGTCTCAGGAAATCGTTTCGATCAATGGCCATAGCACTGTTCTTTAAATGTCTCCCTGTTGATAACACCAGTTGATAGAATTCACGAGTCACGCAACCATTAGGGAAGTCCGGTTGTAATGGTTTGGTGGGGAACTGGACACCGTCAACATATATTGCCAGATATTCTAGATTATAATTCTTAAAATTGAATGGGTTCTTGCCATAGTCGCCCGTAAAAGTGTCATTATCAACCATCGCTACCACCACAGACTATGTTATTGTTTGACTAAAACCCCTTGCTTGACTAAATAAAAATGATTGTAATGATACATGAACTCTGATAATTTATTTGACCAACATTTTATTGACTTGCACAATCTTACACAATTGTCTGAACATGTTGAACACAACTAAACACATTATGAACACACACACGGTTGCAACTTTTTCACAAAACGTGTTACCATTGTGTCATTTTTAAACAGATTAGAAGAATATTTAGATATCAACATATCATAGGTGATGCTTCTACACATGTGATTTAAGAAGTAGATACAGTGTTCACCACATGTGACCGATGTGACATCCTGAACTTGTTTGTCTGATAAATGTATCTCGTCACAAGACATGTTTAAAAAGTCATAAATCGATTTAGGAAATATTGAATGATTTGGAGCATTTCCAAAACTGTCAAAAAAACACCCAACTCTCTCCAATATATAAACTGCCAGCCAATGCTCTCCAGGCTGGTCAGAGGGGTGTGTGTTAATTATCATAGCACTAGGTCTTATTTGTAGAGGTCGCTGGGGCAGTTTATCACAAGCCAAAACACCTGGCTGTCAGTTCCACAGTATTCATGATGCTTAATAGTAATCAACTAAAACCTGTCTGCGATGGGACACTTCAATCATACCATCATATACCGCATAAATTATTAGATTGATGGTATTAGGCAGCGGGTTCCTGAAACGTGTCTCCAGCCGTATGTTACCACTCTTGATCAATGATAGATGCTGACTATTATCCTCGTCAGGTGTCAGATTAAATGCATAAAGAGTGTACCGTCTCAGGAAATCGTTTCGATCAATGGCCATAGCACTGTTCTTTAAATGTCTCCCTGTTGATAACACCAGTTGATAGAATTCACGAGTCACGCAACCATTAGGGAAGTCCGGTTGTAATGGTTTGGTGGGGAACTGGACACCGTCAACATATATTGCCAGATATTCTAGATTATAATTCTTAAAATTGAATGGGTTCTTGCCATAGTCGCCCGTAAAAGTGTCATTATCAACCATCGCTACCACCACAGACTATGTTATTGTTTGACTAAAACCCCTTGCTTGACTAAATAAAAATGATTGTAATGATACATGAACTCTGATAATTTATTTGACCAACATTTTATTGACTTGCACAATCTTACACAATTGTCTGAACATGTTGAACACAACTAAACACATTATGAACACACACACGGTTGCAACTTTTTCACAAAACGTGTTACCATTGTGTCATTTTTAAACAGATTAGAAGAATATTTAGATATCAACATATCATAGGTGATGCTTCTACACATGTGATTTAAGAAGTAGATACAGTGTTCACCACATGTGACCGATGTGACATCCTGAACTTGTTTGTCTGATAAATGTATCTCGTCACATGACATGTTTAAAAAGTCATAAATCGATTTAGGAAATATTGAATGATTTGGAGCATTTCCAAAACTGTCAAAAAAACACCCAACTCTCTCCAATATATAAACTGCCAGCCAATGCTCTCCAGGCTGGTCAGAGGGGTGTGTGTTAATTATCATAGCACTAGGTCTTATTTGTAGAGGTCGCTGGGGCAGTTTATCACAAGCCAAAACACCTGGCTGTCAGTTCCACAGTATTCATGATGCTTAATAGTAATCAACTAAAACCTGTCTGCGATGGGACACTTCAATCATACCATCATATACCGCATAAATTATTAGATTGATGGTATTAGGCAGCGGGTTCCTGAAACGTGTCTCCAGCCGTATGTTACCACTCTTGATCAATGATAGATGCTGACTATTATCCTCGTCAGGTGTCAGATTAAATGCATAAAGAGTGTACCGTCTCAGGAAATCGTTTCGATCAATGGCCATAGCACTGTTCTTTAAATGTCTCCCTGTTGATAACACCAGTTGATAGAATTCACGAGTCACGCAACCATTAGGGAAGTCCGGTTGTAATGGTTTGGTGGGGAACTGGACACCGTCAACATATATTGCCAGATATTCTAGATTATAATTCTTAAAATTGAATGGGTTCTTGCCATAGTCGCCCGTAAAAGTGTCATTATCAACCATCGCTACCACCACAGACTATGTTATTGTTTGACTAAAACCCCTTGCTTGACTAAATAAAAATGATTGTAATGATACATGAACTCTGATAATTTATTTGACCAACATTTTATTGACTTGCACAATCTTACACAATTGTCTGAACATGTTGAACACAACTAAACACATTATGAACACACACACGGTTGCAACTTTTTCACAAAACGTGTTACCATTGTGTCATTTTTAAACAGATTAGAAGAATATTTAGATATCAACATATCATAGGTGATGCTTCTACACATGTGATTTAAGAAGTAGATACAGTGTTCACCACATGTGACCGATGTGACATCCTGAACTTGTTTGTCTGATAAATGTATCTCGTCACATGACATGTTTAAAAAGTCATAAATCGATTTAGGAAATATTGAATGATTTGGAGCATTTCCAAAACTGTCAAAAAAACACCCAACTCTCTCCAATATATAAACTGCCAGCCAATGCTCTCCAGGCTGGTCAGAGGGGTGTGTGTTAATTATCATAGCACTAGGTCTTATTTGTAGAGGTTGCTGGGGCAGTTTATCACAAGCCAAAACACCTGGCTGTCAGTTCCACAGTATTCATGATGCTTAATAGTAATCAACTAAAACCTGTCTGCGATGGGACACTTCAATCATACTATCATATACCGCATAAATTATTAGATTGATGGTATTAGGCAGCGGGTTCCTGAAACGTGTCTCCAGGCGTATGTTACCACTCTTGATCAATGATAGATGCTGACTATTATCCTCGTCAGGTGTCAGATTAAATGCATAAAGAGTGTACCGTCTCAGGAAATCGTTTCGATCAATGGCCATAGCACTGTTCTTTAAATGTCTCCCTGTTGATAACACCAGTTGATAGAATTCACGAGTCACGCAACCATTAGGGAAGTCCGGTTGTAATGGTTTGGTGGGGAACTGGACACCGTCAACATATATTGCCAGATATTCTAGATTATAATTCTTAAAATTGAATGGGTTCTTGCCATAGTCGCCCGTAAAAGTGTCATTATCAACCATCGCTACCACCACAGACTATGTTATTGTTTGACTAAAACCCCTTGCTTGACTAAATAAAAATGATTGTAATGATACATGAACTCTGATAATTTATTTGACCAACATTTTATTGACTTGCACAATCTTACACAATTGTCTGAACATGTTGAACACAACTAAACACATTATGAACACACACACGGTTGCAACTTTTTCACAAAACGTGTTACCATTGTGTCATTTTTAAACAGATTAGAAGAATATTTAGATATCAACATATCATAGGTGATGCTTCTACACATGTGATTTAAGAAGTAGATACAGTGTTCACCACATGTGACCGATGTGACATCCTGAACTTGTTTGTCTGATAAATGTATCTCGTCACAAGACATGTTTAAAAAGTCATAAATCGATTTAGGAAATATTGAATGATTTGGAGCATTTCCAAAACTGTCAAAAAAACACCCAACTCTCTCCAATATATAAACTGCCAGCCAATGCTCTCCAGGCTGGTCAGAGGGGTGTGTGTTAATTATCATAGCACTAGGTCTTATTTGTAGAGGTCGCTGGGGCAGTTTATCACAAGCCAAAACACCTGGCTGTCAGTTCCACAGTATTCATGATGCTTAATAGTAATCAACTAAAACCTGTCTGCGATGGGACACTTCAATCATACTATCATATACCGCATAAATTATTAGATTGATGGTATTAGGCAGCGGGTTCCTGAAACGTGTCTCCAGGCGTATGTTACCACTCTTGATCAATGATAGATGCTGACTATTATCCTCGTCAGGTGTCAGATTAAATGCATAAAGAGTGTACCGTCTCAGGAAATCGTTTCGATCAATGGCCATAGCACTGTTCTTTAAATGTCTCCCTGTTGATAACACCAGTTGATAGAATTCACGAGTCACGCAACCATTAGGGAAGTCCGGTTGTAATGGTTTGGTGGGGAACTGGACACCGTCAACATATATTGCCAGATATTCTAGATTATAATTCTTAAAATTGAATGGGTTCTTGCCATAGTCGCCCGTAAAAGTGTCATTATCAACCATCGCTACCACCACAGACTATGTTATTGTTTGACTAAAACCCCTTGCTTGACTAAATAAAAATGATTGTAATGATACATGAACTCTGATAATTTATTTGACCAACATTTTATTGACTTGCACAATCTTACACAATTGTCTGAACATGTTGAACACAACTAAACACATTATGAACACACACACGGTTGCAACTTTTTCACAAAACGTGTTACCATTGTGTCATTTTTAAACAGATTAGAAGAATATTTAGATATCAACATATCATAGGTGATGCTTCTACACATGTGATTTAAGAAGTAGATACAGTGTTCACCACATGTGACCGATGTGACATCCTGAACTTGTTTGTCTGATAAATGTATCTCGTCACAAGACATGTTTAAAAAGTCATAAATCGATTTAGGAAATATTGAATGATTTGGAGCATTTCCAAAACTGTCAAAAAAACACCCAACTCTCTCCAATATATAAACTGCCAGCCAATGCTCTCCAGGCTGGTCAGAGGGGTGTGTGTTAATTATCATAGCACTAGGTCTTATTTGTAGAGGTCGCTGGGGCAGTTTATCACAAGCCAAAACACCTGGCTGTCAGTTCCACAGTATTCATGATGCTTAATAGTAATCAACTAAAACCTGTCTGCGATGGGACACTTCAATCATACCATCATATACCGCATAAATTATTAGATTGATGGTATTAGGCAGCGGGTTCCTGAAACGTGTCTCCAGCCGTATGTTACCACTCTTGATCAATGATAGATGCTGACTATTATCCTCGTCAGGTGTCAGATTAAATGCATAAAGAGTGTACCGTCTCAGGAAATCGTTTCGATCAATGGCCATAGCACTGTTCTTTAAATGTCTCCCTGTTGATAACACCAGTTGATAGAATTCACGAGTCACGCAACCATTAGGGAAGTCCGGTTGTAATGGTTTGGTGGGGAACTGGACACCGTCAACATATATTGCCAGATATTCTAGATTATAATTCTTAAAATTGAATGGGTTCTTGCCATAGTCGCCCGTAAAAGTGTCATTATCAACCATCGCTACCACCACAGACTATGTTATTGTTTGACTAAAACCCCTTGCTTGACTAAATAAAAATGATTGTAATGATACATGAACTCTGATAATTTATTTGACCAACATTTTATTGACTTGCACAATCTTACACAATTGTCTGAACATGTTGAACACAACTAAACACATTATGAACACACACACGGTTGCAACTTTTTCACAAAACGTGTTACCATTGTGTCATTTTTAAACAGATTAGAAGAATATTTAGATATCAACATATCATAGGTGATGCTTCTACACATGTGATTTAAGAAGTAGATACAGTGTTCACCACATGTGACCGATGTGACATCCTGAACTTGTTTGTCTGATAAATGTATCTCGTCACAAGACATGTTTAAAAAGTCATAAATCGATTTAGGAAATATTGAATGATTTGGAGCATTTCCAAAACTGTCAAAAAAACACCCAACTCTCTCCAATATATAAACTGCCAGCCAATGCTCTCCAGGCTGGTCAGAGGGGTGTGTGTTAATTATCATAGCACTAGGTCTTATTTGTAGAGGTCGCTGGGGCAGTTTATCACAAGCCAAAACACCTGGCTGTCAGTTCCACAGTATTCATGATGCTTAATAGTAATCAACTAAAACCTGTCTGCGATGGGACACTTCAATCATACCATCATATACCGCATAAATTATTAGATTGATGGTATTAGGCAGCGGGTTCCTGAAACGTGTCTCCAGCCGTATGTTACCACTCTTGATCAATGATAGATGCTGACTATTATCCTCGTCAGGTGTCAGATTAAATGCATAAAGAGTGTACCGTCTCAGGAAATCGTTTCGATCAATGGCCATAGCACTGTTCTTTAAATGTCTCCCTGTTGATAACACCAGTTGATAGAATTCACGAGTCACGCAACCATTAGGGAAGTCCGGTTGTAATGGTTTGGTGGGGAACTGGACACCGTCAACATATATTGCCAGATATTCTAGATTATAATTCTTAAAATTGAATGGGTTCTTGCCATAGTCGCCCGTAAAAGTGTCATTATCAACCATCGCTACCACCACAGACTATGTTATTGTTTGACTAAAACCCCTTGCTTGACTAAATAAAAATGATTGTAATGATACATGAACTCTGATAATTTATTTGACCAACATTTTATTGACTTGCACAATCTTACACAATTGTCTGAACATGTTGAACACAACTAAACACATTATGAACACACACACGGTTGCAACTTTTTCACAAAACGTGTTACCATTGTGTCATTTTTAAACAGATTAGAAGAATATTTAGATATCAACATATCATAGGTGATGCTTCTACACATGTGATTTAAGAAGTAGATACAGTGTTCACCACATGTGACCGATGTGACATCCTGAACTTGTTTGTCTGATAAATGTATCTCGTCACATGACATGTTTAAAAAGTCATAAATCGATTTAGGAAATATTGAATGATTTGGAGCATTTCCAAAACTGTCAAAAAAACACCCAACTCTCTCCAATATATAAACTGCCAGCCAATGCTCTCCAGGCTGGTCAGAGGGGTGTGTGTTAATTATCATAGCACTAGGTCTTATTTGTAGAGGTCGCTGGGGCAGTTTATCACAAGCCAAAACACCTGGCTGTCAGTTCCACAGTATTCATGATGCTTAATAGTAATCAACTAAAACCTGTCTGCGATGGGACACTTCAATCATACCATCATATACCGCATAAATTATTAGATTGATGGTATTAGGCAGCGGGTTCCTGAAACGTGTCTCCAGCCGTATGTTACCACTCTTGATCAATGATAGATGCTGACTATTATCCTCGTCAGGTGTCAGATTAAATGCATAAAGAGTGTACCGTCTCAGGAAATCGTTTCGATCAATGGCCATAGCACTGTTCTTTAAATGTCTCCCTGTTGATAACACCAGTTGATAGAATTCACGAGTCACGCAACCATTAGGGAAGTCCGGTTGTAATGGTTTGGTGGGGAACTGGACACCGTCAACATATATTGCCAGATATTCTAGATTATAATTCTTAAAATTGAATGGGTTCTTGCCATAGTCGCCCGTAAAAGTGTCATTATCAACCATCGCTACCACCACAGACTATGTTATTGTTTGACTAAAACCCCTTGCTTGACTAAATAAAAATGATTGTAATGATACATGAACTCTGATAATTTATTTGACCAACATTTTATTGACTTGCACAATCTTACACAATTGTCTGAACATGTTGAACACAACTAAACACATTATGAACACACACACGGTTGCAACTTTTTCACAAAACGTGTTACCATTGTGTCATTTTTAAACAGATTAGAAGAATATTTAGATATCAACATATCATAGGTGATGCTTCTACACATGTGATTTAAGAAGTAGATACAGTGTTCACCACATGTGACCGATGTGACATCCTGAACTTGTTTGTCTGATAAATGTATCTCGTCACATGACATGTTTAAAAAGTCATAAATCGATTTAGGAAATATTGAATGATTTGGAGCATTTCCAAAACTGTCAAAAAAACACCCAACTCTCTCCAATATATAAACTGCCAGCCAATGCTCTCCAGGCTGGTCAGAGGGGTGTGTGTTAATTATCATAGCACTAGGTCTTATTTGTAGAGGTTGCTGGGGCAGTTTATCACAAGCCAAAACACCTGGCTGTCAGTTCCACAGTATTCATGATGCTTAATAGTAATCAACTAAAACCTGTCTGCGATGGGACACTTCAATCATACTATCATATACCGCATAAATTATTAGATTGATGGTATTAGGCAGCGGGTTCCTGAAACGTGTCTCCAGGCGTATGTTACCACTCTTGATCAATGATAGATGCTGACTATTATCCTCGTCAGGTGTCAGATTAAATGCATAAAGAGTGTACCGTCTCAGGAAATCGTTTCGATCAATGGCCATAGCACTGTTCTTTAAATGTCTCCCTGTTGATAACACCAGTTGATAGAATTCACGAGTCACGCAACCATTAGGGAAGTCCGGTTGTAATGGTTTGGTGGGGAACTGGACACCGTCAACATATATTGCCAGATATTCTAGATTATAATTCTTAAAATTGAATGGGTTCTTGCCATAGTCGCCCGTAAAAGTGTCATTATCAACCATCGCTACCACCACAGACTATGTTATTGTTTGACTAAAACCCCTTGCTTGACTAAATAAAAATGATTGTAATGATACATGAACTCTGATAATTTATTTGACCAACATTTTATTGACTTGCACAATCTTACACAATTGTCTGAACATGTTGAACACAACTAAACACATTATGAACACACACACGGTTGCAACTTTTTCACAAAACGTGTTACCATTGTGTCATTTTTAAACAGATTAGAAGAATATTTAGATATCAACATATCATAGGTGATGCTTCTACACATGTGATTTAAGAAGTAGATACAGTGTTCACCACATGTGACCGATGTGACATCCTGAACTTGTTTGTCTGATAAATGTATCTCGTCACATGACATGTTTAAAAAGTCATAAATCGATTTAGGAAATATTGAATGATTTGGAGCATTTCCAAAACTGTCAAAAAAACACCCAACTCTCTCCAATATATAAACTGCCAGCCAATGCTCTCCAGGCTGGTCAGAGGGGTGTGTGTTAATTATCATAGCACTAGGTCTTATTTGTAGAGGTCGCTGGGGCAGTTTATCACAAGCCAAAACACCTGGCTGTCAGTTCCACAGTATTCATGATGCTTAATAGTAATCAACTAAAACCTGTCTGCGATGGGACACTTCAATCATACCATCATATACCGCATAAATTATTAGATTGATGGTATTAGGCAGCGGGTTCCTGAAACGTGTCTCCAGCCGTATGTTACCACTCTTGATCAATGATAGATGCTGACTATTATCCTCGTCAGGTGTCAGATTAAATGCATAAAGAGTGTACCGTCTCAGGAAATCGTTTCGATCAATGGCCATAGCACTGTTCTTTAAATGTCTCCCTGTTGATAACACCAGTTGATAGAATTCACGAGTCACGCAACCATTAGGGAAGTCCGGTTGTAATGGTTTGGTGGGGAACTGGACACCGTCAACATATATTGCCAGATATTCTAGATTATAATTCTTAAAATTGAATGGGTTCTTGCCATAGTCGCCCGTAAAAGTGTCATTATCAACCATCGCTACCACCACAGACTATGTTATTGTTTGACTAAAACCCCTTGCTTGACTAAATAAAAATGATTGTAATGATACATGAACTCTGATAATTTATTTGACCAACATTTTATTGACTTGCACAATCTTACACAATTGTCTGAACATGTTGAACACAACTAAACACATTATGAACACACACACGGTTGCAACTTTTTCACAAAACGTGTTACCATTGTGTCATTTTTAAACAGATTAGAAGAATATTTAGATATCAACATATCATAGGTGATGCTTCTACACATGTGATTTAAGAAGTAGATACAGTGTTCACCACATGTGACCGATGTGACATCCTGAACTTGTTTGTCTGATAAATGTATCTCGTCACATGACATGTTTAAAAAGTCATAAATCGATTTAGGAAATATTGAATGATTTGGAGCATTTCCAAAACTGTCAAAAAAACACCCAACTCTCTCCAATATATAAACTGCCAGCCAATGCTCTCCAGGCTGGTCAGAGGGGTGTGTGTTAATTATCATAGCACTAGGTCTTATTTGTAGAGGTTGCTGGGGCAGTTTATCACAAGCCAAAACACCTGGCTGTCAGTTCCACAGTATTCATGATGCTTAATAGTAATCAACTAAAACCTGTCTGCGATGGGACACTTCAATCATACTATCATATACCGCATAAATTATTAGATTGATGGTATTAGGCAGCGGGTTCCTGAAACGTGTCTCCAGGCGTATGTTACCACTCTTGATCAATGATAGATGCTGACTATTATCCTCGTCAGGTGTCAGATTAAATGCATAAAGAGTGTACCGTCTCAGGAAATCGTTTCGATCAATGGCCATAGCACTGTTCTTTAAATGTCTCCCTGTTGATAACACCAGTTGATAGAATTCACGAGTCACGCAACCATTAGGGAAGTCCGGTTGTAATGGTTTGGTGGGGAACTGGACACCGTCAACATATATTGCCAGATATTCTAGATTATAATTCTTAAAATTGAATGGGTTCTTGCCATAGTCGCCCGTAAAAGTGTCATTATCAACCATCGCTACCACCACAGACTATGTTATTGTTTGACTAAAACCCCTTGCTTGACTAAATAAAAATGATTGTAATGATACATGAACTCTGATAATTTATTTGACCAACATTTTATTGACTTGCACAATCTTACACAATTGTCTGAACATGTTGAACACAACTAAACACATTATGAACACACACACGGTTGCATCTTTTTCACAAAACGTGTTACCATTGTGTCATTTTTAAACAGATTAGAAGAATATTTAGATATCAACATATCATAGGTGATGCTTCTACACATGTGATTTAAGAAGTAGATACAGTGTTCACCACATGTGACCGATGTGACATCCTGAACTTGTTTGTCTGATAAATGTATCTCGTCACATGACATGTTTAAAAAGTCATAAATCGATTTAGGAAATATTGAATGATTTGGAGCATTTCCAAAACTGTCAAAAAAACACCCAACTCTCTCCAATATATAAACTGCCAGCCAATGCTCTCCAGGCTGGTCAGAGGGGTGTGTGTTAATTATCATAGCACTAGGTCTTATTTGTAGAGGTTGCTGGGGCAGTTTATCACAAGCCAAAACACCTGGCTGTCAGTTCCACAGTATTCATGATGCTTAATAGTAATCAACTAAAACCTGTCTGCGATGGGACACTTCAATCATACTATCATATACCGCATAAATTATTAGATTGATGGTATTAGGCAGCGGGTTCCTGAAACGTGTCTCCAGGCGTATGTTACCACTCTTGATCAATGATAGATGCTGACTATTATCCTCGTCAGGTGTCAGATTAAATGCATAAAGAGTGTACCGTCTCAGGAAATCGTTTCGATCAATGGCCATAGCACTGTTCTTTAAATGTCTCCCTGTTGATAACACCAGTTGATAGAATTCACGAGTCACGCAACCATTAGGGAAGTCCGGTTGTAATGGTTTGGTGGGGAACTGGACACCGTCAACATATATTGCCAGATATTCTAGATTATAATTCTTAAAATTGAATGGGTTCTTGCCATAGTCGCCCGTAAAAGTGTCATTATCAACCATCGCTACCACCACAGACTATGTTATTGTTTGACTAAAACCCCTTGCTTGACTAAATAAAAATGATTGTAATGATACATGAACTCTGATAATTTATTTGACCAACATTTTATTGACTTGCACAATCTTACACAATTGTCTGAACATGTTGAACACAACTAAACACATTATGAACACACACACGGTTGCAACTTTTTCACAAAACGTGTTACCATTGTGTCATTTTTAAACAGATTAGAAGAATATTTAGATATCAACATATCATAGGTGATGCTTCTACACATGTGATTTAAGAAGTAGATACAGTGTTCACCACATGTGACCGATGTGACATCCTGAACTTGTTTGTCTGATAAATGTATCTCGTCACATGACATGTTTAAAAAGTCATAAATCGATTTAGGAAATATTGAATGATTTGGAGCATTTTCAAAACTGTCAAAAAAACACCCAACTCTCTCCAATATATAAACTGCCAGCCAATGCTCTCCAGGCTGGTCAGAGGGGTGTGTGTTAATTATCATAGCACTAGGTCTTATTTGTAGAGGTTGCTGGGGCAGTTTATCACAAGCCAAAACACCTGGCTGTCAGTTCCACAATGCTTAATAGTAATCAACTAAAACCTGTCTGCGATGGGACACTTCAATCATACTATCATATACCGCATAAATTATTAGATTGATGGTATTAGGCAGCGGGTTCCTGAAACGTGTCTCCAGGCGTATGTTACCACTCTTGATCAATGATAGATGCTGACTATTATCCTCGTCAGGTGTCAGATTAAATGCATAAAGAGTGTACCGTCTCAGGAAATCGTTTCGATCAATGGCCATAGCACTGTTCTTTAAATGTCTCCCTGTTGATAACACCAGTTGATAGAATTCACGAGTCACGCAACCATTAGGGAAGTCCGGTTGTAATGGTTTGGTGGGGAACTGGACACCGTCAACATATATTGCCAGATATTCTAGATTATAATTCTTAAAATTGAATGGGTTCTTGCCATAGTCGCCCGTAAAAGTGTCATTATCAACCATCGCTACCACCACAGACTATGTTATTGTTTGACTAAAACCCCTTGCTTGACTAAATAAAAATGATTGTAATGATACATGAACTCTGATAATTTATTTGACCAACATTTTATTGACTTGCACAATCTTACACAATTGTCTGAACATGTTGAACACAACTAAACACATTATGAACACACACACGGTTGCAACTTTTTCACAAAACGTGTTACCATTGTGTCATTTTTAAACAGATTAGAAGAATATTTAGATATCAACATATCATAGGTGATGCTTCTACACATGTGATTTAAGAAGTAGATACAGTGTTCACCACATGTGACCGATGTGACATCCTGAACTTGTTTGTCTGATAAATGTATCTCGTCACATGACATGTTTAAAAAGTCATAAATCGATTTAGGAAATATTGAATGATTTGGAGCATTTCCAAAACTGTCAAAAAAACACCCAACTCTCTCCAATATATAAACTGCCAGCCAATGCTCTCCAGGCTGGTCAGAGGGGTGTGTGTTAATTATCATAGCACTAGGTCTTATTTGTAGAGGTTGCTGGGGCAGTTTATCACAAGCCAAAACACCTGGCTGTCAGTTCCACAGTATTCATGATGCTTAATAGTAATCAACTAAAACCTGTCTGCGATGGGACACTTCAATCATACTATCATATACCGCATAAATTATTAGATTGATGGTATTAGGCAGCGGGTTCCTGAAACGTGTCTCCAGGCGTATGTTACCACTCTTGATCAATGATAGATGCTGACTATTATCCTCGTCAGGTGTCAGATTAAATGCATAAAGAGTGTACCGTCTCAGGAAATCGTTTCGATCAATGGCCATAGCACTGTTCTTTAAATGTCTCCCTGTTGATAACACCAGTTGATAGAATTCACGAGTCACGCAACCATTAGGGAAGTCCGGTTGTAATGGTTTGGTGGGGAACTGGACACCGTCAACATATATTGCCAGATATTCTAGATTATAATTCTTAAAATTGAATGGGTTCTTGCCATAGTCGCCCGTAAAAGTGTCATTATCAACCATCGCTACCACCACAGACTATGTTATTGTTTGACTAAAACCCCTTGCTTGACTAAATAAAAATGATTGTAATGATACATGAACTCTGATAATTTATTTGACCAACATTTTATTGACTTGCACAATCTTACACAATTGTCTGAACATGTTGAACACAACTAAACACATTATGAACACACACACGGTTGCAACTTTTTCACAAAACGTGTTACCATTGTGTCATTTTTAAACAGATTAGAAGAATATTTAGATATCAACATATCATAGGTGATGCTTCTACACATGTGATTTAAGAAGTAGATACAGTGTTCACCACATGTGACCGATGTGACATCCTGAACTTGTTTGTCTGATAAATGTATCTCGTCACATGACATGTTTAAAAAGTCATAAATCGATTTAGGAAATATTGAATGATTTGGAGCATTTCCAAAACTGTCAAAAAAACACCCAACTCTCTCCAATATATAAACTGCCAGCCAATGCTCTCCAGGCTGGTCAGAGGGGTGTGTGTTAATTATCATAGCACTAGGTCTTATTTGTAGAGGTTGCTGGGGCAGTTTATCACAAGCCAAAACACCTGGCTGTCAGTTCCACAGTATTCATGATGCTTAATAGTAATCAACTAAAACCTGTCTGCGATGGGACACTTCAATCATACTATCATATACCGCATAAATTATTAGATTGATGGTATTAGGCAGCGGGTTCCTGAAACGTGTCTCCAGGCGTATGTTACCACTCTTGATCAATGATAGATGCTGACTATTATCCTCGTCAGGTGTCAGATTAAATGCATAAAGAGTGTACCGTCTCAGGAAATCGTTTCGATCAATGGCCATAGCACTGTTCTTTAAATGTCTCCCTGTTGATAACACCAGTTGATAGAATTCACGAGTCACGCAACCATTAGGGAAGTCCGGTTGTAATGGTTTGGTGGGGAACTGGACACCGTCAACATATATTGCCAGATATTCTAGATTATAATTCTTAAAATTGAATGGGTTCTTGCCATAGTCGCCCGTAAAAGTGTCATTATCAACCATCGCTACCACCACAGACTATGTTATTGTTTGACTAAAACCCCTTGCTTGACTAAATAAAAATGATTGTAATGATACATGAACTCTGATAATTTATTTGACCAACATTTTATTGACTTGCACAATCTTACACAATTGTCTGAACATGTTGAACACAACTAAACACATTATGAACACACACACGGTTGCAACTTTTTCACAAAACGTGTTACCATTGTGTCATTTTTAAACAGATTAGAAGAATATTTAGATATCAACATATCATAGGTGATGCTTCTACACATGTGATTTAAGAAGTAGATACAGTGTTCACCACATGTGACCGATGTGACATCCTGAACTTGTTTGTCTGATAAATGTATCTCGTCACATGACATGTTTAAAAAGTCATAAATCGATTTAGGAAATATTGAATGATTTGGAGCATTTCCAAAACTGTCAAAAAAACACCCAACTCTCTCCAATATATAAACTGCCAGCCAATGCTCTCCAGGCTGGTCAGAGGGGTGTGTGTTAATTATCATAGCACTAGGTCTTATTTGTAGAGGTTGCTGGGGCAGTTTATCACAAGCCAAAACACCTGGCTGTCAGTTCCACAGTATTCATGATGCTTAATAGTAATCAACTAAAACCTGTCTGCGATGGGACACTTCAATCATACTATCATATACCGCATAAATTATTAGATTGATGGTATTAGGCAGCGGGTTCCTGAAACGTGTCTCCAGGCGTATGTTACCACTCTTGATCAATGATAGATGCTGACTATTATCCTCGTCAGGTGTCAGATTAAGTGCATAAAGAGTGTACCGTCTCAGGAAATCGTTTCGATCAATGGCCATAGCACTGTTCTTTAAATGTCTCCCTGTTGATAACACCAGTTGATAGAATTCACGAGTCATGCAACCATTAGGGAAGTCCGGTTGTAATGGTTTGGTGGGGAACTGGACACCGTCAACATATATTGCCAGATATTCTAGATTATAATTCTTAAAATTGAATGGGTTCTTGCCATAGTCGCCCGTAAAAGTGTCATTATCAACCATCGCTACCACCACAGACTATGTTATTGTTTGACTAAAACCCCTTGCTTGACTAAATAAAAATGATTGTAATGATACATGAACTCTGATAATTTATTTGACCAACATTTTATTGACTTGCACAATCTTACACAATTGTCTGAACATGTTGAACACAACTAAACACATTATGAACACACAGACGGTTGCAACTTTTTCACAAAACGTGTTACCATTGTGTCATTTTTAAACAGATTAGAAGAATATTTAGATATCAACATATCATAGGTGATGCTTCTACACATGTGATTTAAGAAGTAGATACAGTGTTCACCACATGTGACCGATGTGACATCCTGAACTTGTTTGTCTGATAAATGTATCTCGTCACATGACATGTTTAAAAAGTCATAAATCGATTTAGGAAATATTGAATGATTTGGAGCATTTCCAAAACTGTCAAAAAAACACCCAACTCTCTCCAATATATAAACTGCCAGCCAATGCTCTCCAGGCTGGTCAGAGGGGTGTGTGTTAATTATCATAGCACTAGGTCTTATTTGTAGAGGTTGCTGGGGCAGTTTATCACAAGCCAAAACACCTGGCTGTCAGTTCCACAGTATTCATGATGCTTAATAGTAATCAACTAAAACCTGTCTGCGATGGGACACTTCAATCATACTATCATATACCGCATAAATTATTAGATTGATGGTATTAGGCAGCGGGTTCCTGAAACGTGTCTCCAGGCGTATGTTACCACTCTTGATCAATGATAGATGCTGACTATTATCCTCGTCAGGTGTCAGATTAAGTGCATAAAGAGTGTACCGTCTCAGGAAATCGTTTCGATCAATGGCCATAGCACTGTTCTTTAAATGTCTCCCTGTTGATAACACCAGTTGATAGAATTCACGAGTCACGCAACCATTAGGGAAGTCCGGTTGTAATGGTTTGGTGGGGAACTGGACACCGTCAACATATATTGCCAGATATTCTAGATTATAATTCTTAAAATTGAATGGGTTCTTGCCATAGTCGCCCGTAAAAGTGTCATTATCAACCATCGCTACCACCACAGACTATGTTATTGTTTGACTAAAACCCCTTGCTTGACTAAATAAAAATGATTGTAATGATACATGAACTCTGATAATTTATTTGACCAACATTTTATTGACTTGCACAATCTTACACAATTGTCTGAACATGTTGAACACAACTAAACACATTATGAACACACACACGGTTGCAACTTTTTCACAAAACGTGTTACCATTGTGTCATTTTTAAACAGATTAGAAGAATATTTAGATATCAACATATCATAGGTGATGCTTCTACACATGTGATTTAAGAAGTAGATACAGTGTTCACCACATGTGACCGATGTGACATCCTGAACTTGTTTGTCTGATAAATGTATCTCGTCACATGACATGTTTAAAAAGTCATAAATCGATTTAGGAAATATTGAATGATTTGGAGCATTTCCAAAACTGTCAAAAAAACACCCAACTCTCTCCAATATATAAACTGCCAGCCAATGCTCTCCAGGCTGGTCAGAGGGGTGTGTGTTAATTATCATAGCACTAGGTCTTATTTGTAGAGGTTGCTGGGGCAGTTTATCACAAGCCAAAACACCTGGCTGTCAGTTCCACAGTATTCATGATGCTTAATAGTAATCAACTAAAACCTGTCTGCGATGGGACACTTCAATCATACTATCATATACCGCATAAATTATTAGATTGATGGTATTAGGCAGCGGGTTCCTGAAACGTGTCTCCAGGCGTATGTTACCACTCTTGATCAATGATAGATGCTGACTATTATCCTCGTCAGGTGTCAGATTAAATGCATAAAGAGTGTACCGTCTCAGGAAATCGTTTCGATCAATGGCCATAGCACTGTTCTTTAAATGTCTCCCTGTTGATAACACCAGTTGATAGAATTCACGAGTCACGCAACCATTAGGGAAGTCCGGTTGTAATGGTTTGGTGGGGAACTGGACACCGTCAACATATATTGCCAGATATTCTAGATTATAATTCTTAAAATTGAATGGGTTCTTGCCATAGTCGCCCGTAAAAGTGTCATTATCAACCATCGCTACCACCACAGACTATGTTATTGTTTGACTAAAAAAAAACCCTTGCTTGACTAAATAAAAATGATTGTAATGATACATGAACTCTGATAATTTATTTGACCAACATTTTATTGACTTGCACAATCTTACACAATTGTCTGAACATGTTGAACACAACTAAACACATTATGAACACACACACGGTTGCAACTTTTTCACAAAACGTGTTACCATTGTGTCATTTTTAAACAGATTAGAAGAATATTTAGATATCAACATATCATAGGTGATGCTTCTACACATGTGATTTAAGAAGTAGATACAGTGTTCACCACATGTGACCGATGTGACATCCTGAACTTGTTTGTCTGATAAATGTATCTCGTCACATGACATGTTTAAAAAGTCATAAATCGATTTAGGAAATATTGAATGATTTGGAGCATTTCCAAAACTGTCAAAAAAACACCCAACTCTCTCCAATATATAAACTGCCAGCCAATGCTCTCCAGGCTGGTCAGAGGGGTGTGTGTTAATTATCATAGCACTAGGTCTTATTTGTAGAGGTTGCTGGGGCAGTTTATCACAAGCCAAAACACCTGGCTGTCAGTTCCACAGTATTCATGATGCTTAATAGTAATCAACTAAAACCTGTCTGCGATGGGACACTTCAATCATACTATCATATACCGCATAAATTATTAGATTGATGGTATTAGGCAGCGGGTTCCTGAAACGTGTCTCCAGGCGTATGTTACCACTCTTGATCAATGATAGATGCTGACTATTATCCTCGTCAGGTGTCAGATTAAATGCATAAAGAGTGTACCGTCTCAGGAAATCGTTTCGATCAATGGCCATAGCACTGTTCTTTAAATGTCTCCCTGTTGATAACACCAGTTGATAGAATTCACGAGTCACGCAACCATTAGGGAAGTCCGGTTGTAATGGTTTGGTGGGGAACTGGACACCGTCAACATATATTGCCAGATATTCTAGATTATAATTCTTAAAATTGAATGGGTTCTTGCCATAGTCGCCCGTAAAAGTGTCATTATCAACCATCGCTACCACCACAGACTATGTTATTGTTTGACTAAAAAAAAACCCTTGCTTGACTAAATAAAAATGATTGTAATGATACATGAACTCTGATAATTTATTTGACCAACATTTTATTGACTTGCACAATCTTACACAATTGTCTGAACATGTTGAACACAACTAAACACATTATGAACACACACACGGTTGCAACTTTTTCACAAAACGTGTTACCATTGTGTCATTTTTAAACAGATTAGAAGAATATTTAGATATCAACATATCATAGGTGATGCTTCTACACATGTGATTTAAGAAGTAGATACAGTGTTCACCACATGTGACCGATGTGACATCCTGAACTTGTTTGTCTGATAAATGTATCTCGTCACATGACATGTTTAAAAAGTCATAAATCGATTTAGGAAATATTGAATGATTTGGAGCATTTCCAAAACTGTCAAAAAAACACCCAACTCTCTCCAATATATAAACTGCCAGCCAATGCTCTCCAGGCTGGTCAGAGGGGTGTGTGTTAATTATCATAGCACTAGGTCTTATTTGTAGAGGTTGCTGGGGCAGTTTATCACAAGCCAAAACACCTGGCTGTCAGTTCCACAGTATTCATGATGCTTAATAGTAATCAACTAAAACCTGTCTGCGATGGGACACTTCAATCATACTATCATATACCGCATAAATTATTAGATTGATGGTATTAGGCAGCGGGTTCCTGAAACGTGTCTCCAGGCGTATGTTACCACTCTTGATCAATGATAGATGCTGACTATTATCCTCGTCAGGTGTCAGATTAAATGCATAAAGAGTGTACCGTCTCAGGAAATCGTTTCGATCAATGGCCATAGCACTGTTCTTTAAATGTCTCCCTGTTGATAACACCAGTTGATAGAATTCACGAGTCACGCAACCATTAGGGAAGTCCGGTTGTAATGGTTTGGTGGGGAACTGGACACCGTCAACATATATTGCCAGATATTCTAGATTATAATTCTTAAAATTGAATGGGTTCTTGCCATAGTCGCCCGTAAAAGTGTCATTATCAACCATCGCTACCACCACAGACTATGTTATTGTTTGACTAAAACCCCTTGCTTGACTAAATAAAAATGATTGTAATGATACATGAACTCTGATAATTTATTTGACCAACATTTTATTGACTTGCACAATCTTACACAATTGTCTGAACATGTTGAACACAACTAAACACATTATGAACACACACACGGTTGCAACTTTTTCACAAAACGTGTTACCATTGTGTCATTTTTAAACAGATTAGAAGAATATTTAGATATCAACATATCATAGGTGATGCTTCTACACATGTGATTTAAGAAGTAGATACAGTGTTCACCACATGTGACCGATGTGACATCCTGAACTTGTTTGTCTGATAAATGTATCTCGTCACATGACATGTTTAAAAAGTCATAAATCGATTTAGGAAATATTGAATGATTTGGAGCATTTCCAAAACTGTCAAAAAAACACCCAACTCTCTCCAATATATAAACTGCCAGCCAATGCTCTCCAGGCTGGTCAGAGGGGTGTGTGTTAATTATCATAGCACTAGGTCTTATTTGTAGAGGTTGCTGGGGCAGTTTATCACAAGCCAAAACACCTGGCTGTCAGTTCCACAGTATTCATGATGCTTAATAGTAATCAACTAAAACCTGTCTGCGATGGGACACTTCAATCATACTATCATATACCGCATAAATTATTAGATTGATGGTATTAGGCAGCGGGTTCCTGAAACGTGTCTCCAGGCGTATGTTACCACTCTTGATCAATGATAGATGCTGACTATTATCCTCGTCAGGTGTCAGATTAAATGCATAAAGAGTGTACCGTCTCAGGAAATCGTTTCGATCAATGGCCATAGCACTGTTCTTTAAATGTCTCCCTGTTGATAACACCAGTTGATAGAATTCACGAGTCACGCAACCATTAGGGAAGTCCGGTTGTAATGGTTTGGTGGGGAACTGGACACCGTCAACATATATTGCCAGATATTCTAGATTATAATTCTTAAAATTGAATGGGTTCTTGCCATAGTCGCCCGTAAAAGTGTCATTATCAACCATCGCTACCACCACAGACTATGTTATTGTTTGACTAAAACCCCTTGCTTGACTAAATAAAAATGATTGTAATGATACATGAACTCTGATAATTTATTTGACCAACATTTTATTGACTTGCACAATCTTACACAATTGTCTGAACATGTTGAACACAACTAAACACATTATGAACACACACACGGTTGCAACTTTTTCACAAAACGTGTTACCATTGTGTCATTTTTAAACAGATTAGAAGAATATTTAGATATCAACATATCATAGGTGATGCTTCTACACATGTGATTTAAGAAGTAGATACAGTGTTCACCACATGTGACCGATGTGACATCCTGAACTTGTTTGTCTGATAAATGTATCTCGTCACATGACATGTTTAAAAAGTCATAAATCGATTTAGGAAATATTGAATGATTTGGAGCATTTCCAAAACTGTCAAAAAAACACCCAACTCTCTCCAATATATAAACTGCCAGCCAATGCTCTCCAGGCTGGTCAGAGGGGTGTGTGTTAATTATCATAGCACTAGGTTTTATTTGTAGAGGTTGCTGGGGCAGTTTATCACAAGCCAAAACACCTGGCTGTCAGTTCCACAGTATTCATGATGCTTAATAGTAATCAACTAAAACCTGTCTGCGATGGGACACTTCAATCATACTATCATATACCGCATAAATTATTAGATTGATGGTATTAGGCAGCGGGTTCCTGAAACGTGTCTCCAGGCGTATGTTACCACTCTTGATCAATGATAGATGCTGACTATTATCCTCGTCAGGTGTCAGATTAAATGCATAAAGAGTGTACCGTCTCAGGAAATCGTTTCGATCAATGGCCATAGCACTGTTCTTTAAATGTCTCCCTGTTGATAACACCAGTTGATAGAATTCACGAGTCACGCAACCATTAGGGAAGTCCGGTTGTAATGGTTTGGTGGGGAACTGGACACCGTCAACATATATTGCCAGATATTCTAGATTATAATTCTTAAAATTGAATGGGTTCTTGCCATAGTCGCCCGTAAAAGTGTCATTATCAACCATCGCTACCACCACAGACTATGTTATTGTTTGACTAAAAAAAAACCCTTGCTTGACTAAATAAAAATGATTGTAATGATACATGAACTCTGATAATTTATTTGACCAACATTTTATTGACTTGCACAATCTTACACAATTGTCTGAACATGTTGAACACAACTAAACACATTATGAACACACACACGGTTGCAACTTTTTCACAAAACGTGTTACCATTGTGTCATTTTTAAACAGATTAGAAGAATATTTAGATATCAACATATCATAGGTGATGCTTCTACACATGTGATTTAAGAAGTAGATACAGTGTTCACCACATGTGACCGATGTGACATCCTGAACTTGTTTGTCTGATAAATGTATCTCGTCACATGACATGTTTAAAAAGTCATAAATCGATTTAGGAAATATTGAATGATTTGGAGCATTTCCAAAACTGTCAAAAAAACACCCAACTCTCTCCAATATATAAACTGCCAGCCAATGCTCTCCAGGCTGGTCAGAGGGGTGTGTGTTAATTATCATAGCACTAGGTCTTATTTGTAGAGGTTGCTGGGGCAGTTTATCACAAGCCAAAACACCTGGCTGTCAGTTCCACAGTATTCATGATGCTTAATAGTAATCAACTAAAACCTGTCTGCGATGGGACACTTCAATCATACTATCATATACCGCATAAATTATTAGATTGATGGTATTAGGCAGCGGGTTCCTGAAACGTGTCTCCAGGCGTATGTTACCACTCTTGATCAATGATAGATGCTGACTATTATCCTCGTCAGGTGTCAGATTAAATGCATAAAGAGTGTACCGTCTCAGGAAATCGTTTCGATCAATGGCCATAGCACTGTTCTTTAAATGTCTCCCTGTTGATAACACCAGTTGATAGAATTCACGAGTCACGCAACCATTAGGGAAGTCCGGTTGTAATGGTTTGGTGGGGAACTGGACACCGTCAACATATATTGCCAGATATTCTAGATTATAATTCTTAAAATTGAATGGGTTCTTGCCATAGTCGCCCGTAAAAGTGTCATTATCAACCATCGCTACCACCACAGACTATGTTATTGTTTGACTAAAACCCCTTGCTTGACTAAATAAAAATGATTGTAATGATACATGAACTCTGATAATTTATTTGACCAACATTTTATTGACTTGCACAATCTTACACAATTGTCTGAACATGTTGAACACAACTAAACACATTATGAACACACACACGGTTGCAACTTTTTCACAAAACGTGTTACCATTGTGTCATTTTTAAACAGATTAGAAGAATATTTAGATATCAACATATCATAGGTGATGCTTCTACACATGTGATTTAAGAAGTAGATACAGTGTTCACCACATGTGACCGATGTGACATCCTGAACTTGTTTGTCTGATAAATGTATCTCGTCACATGACATGTTTAAAAAGTCATAAATCGATTTAGGAAATATTGAATGATTTGGAGCATTTCCAAAACTGTCAAAAAAACACCCAACTCTCTCCAATATATAAACTGCCAGCCAATGCTCTCCAGGCTGGTCAGAGGGGTGTGTGTTAATTATCATAGCACTAGGTCTTATTTGTAGAGGTTGCTGGGGCAGTTTATCACAAGCCAAAACACCTGGCTGTCAGTTCCACAGTATTCATGATGCTTAATAGTAATCAACTAAAACCTGTCTGCGATGGGACACTTCAATCATACTATCATATACCGCATAAATTATTAGATTGATGGTATTAGGCAGCGGGTTCCTGAAACGTGTCTCCAGGCGTATGTTACCACTCTTGATCAATGATAGATGCTGACTATTATCCTCGTCAGGTGTCAGATTAAGTGCATAAAGAGTGTACCGTCTCAGGAAATCGTTTCGATCAATGGCCATAGCACTGTTCTTTAAATGTCTCCCTGTTGATAACACCAGTTGATAGAATTCACGAGTCACGCAACCATTAGGGAAGTCCGGTTGTAATGGTTTGGTGGGGAACTGGACACCGTCAACATATATTGCCAGATATTCTAGATTATAATTCTTAAAATTGAATGGGTTCTTGCCATAGTCGCCCGTAAAAGTGTCATTATCAACCATCGCTACCACCACAGACTATGTTATTGTTTGACTAAAACCCCTTGCTTGACTAAATAAAAATGATTGTAATGATACATGAACTCTGATAATTTATTTGACCAACATTTTATTGACTTGCACAATCTTACACAATTGTCTGAACATGTTGAACACAACTAAACACATTATGAACACACACACGGTTGCAACTTTTTCACAAAACGTGTTACCATTGTGTCATTTTTAAACAGATTAGAAGAATATTTAGATATCAACATATCATAGGTGATGCTTCTACACATGTGATTTAAGAAGTAGATACAGTGTTCACCACATGTGACCGATGTGACATCCTGAACTTGTTTGTCTGATAAATGTATCTCGTCACATGACATGTTTAAAAAGTCATAAATCGATTTAGGAAATATTGAATGATTTGGAGCATTTCCAAAACTGTCAAAAAAACACCCAACTCTCTCCAATATATAAACTGCCAGCCAATGCTCTCCAGGCTGGTCAGAGGGGTGTGTGTTAATTATCATAGCACTAGGTCTTATTTGTAGAGGTTGCTGGGGCAGTTTATCACAAGCCAAAACACCTGGCTGTCAGTTCCACAGTATTCATGATGCTTAATAGTAATCAACTAAAACCTGTCTGCGATGGGACACTTCAATCATACTATCATATACCGCATAAATTATTAGATTGATGGTATTAGGCAGCGGGTTCCTGAAACGTGTCTCCAGGCGTATGTTACCACTCTTGATCAATGATAGATGCTGACTATTATCCTCGTCAGGTGTCAGATTAAATGCATAAAGAGTGTACCGTCTCAGGAAATCGTTTCGATCAATGGCCATAGCACTGTTCTTTAAATGTCTCCCTGTTGATAACACCAGTTGATAGAATTCACGAGTCACGCAACCATTAGGGAAGTCCGGTTGTAATGGTTTGGTGGGGAACTGGACACCGTCAACATATATTGCCAGATATTCTAGATTATAATTCTTAAAATTGAATGGGTTCTTGCCATAGTCGCCCGTAAAAGTGTCATTATCAACCATCGCTACCACCACAGACTATGTTATTGTTTGACTAAAAAAAAACCCTTGCTTGACTAAATAAAAATGATTGTAATGATACATGAACTCTGATAATTTATTTGACCAACATTTTATTGACTTGCACAATCTTACACAATTGTCTGAACATGTTGAACACAACTAAACACATTATGAACACACACACGGTTGCAACTTTTTCACAAAACGTGTTACCATTGTGTCATTTTTAAACAGATTAGAAGAATATTTAGATATCAACATATCATAGGTGATGCTTCTACACATGTGATTTAAGAAGTAGATACAGTGTTCACCACATGTGACCGATGTGACATCCTGAACTTGTTTGTCTGATAAATGTATCTCGTCACATGACATGTTTAAAAAGTCATAAATCGATTTAGGAAATATTGAATGATTTGGAGCATTTCCAAAACTGTCAAAAAAACACCCAACTCTCTCCAATATATAAACTGCCAGCCAATGCTCTCCAGGCTGGTCAGAGGGGTGTGTGTTAATTATCATAGCACTAGGTCTTATTTGTAGAGGTTGCTGGGGCAGTTTATCACAAGCCAAAACACCTGGCTGTCAGTTCCACAGTATTCATGATGCTTAATAGTAATCAACTAAAACCTGTCTGCGATGGGACACTTCAATCATACTATCATATACCGCATAAATTATTAGATTGATGGTATTAGGCAGCGGGTTCCTGAAACGTGTCTCCAGGCGTATGTTACCACTCTTGATCAATGATAGATGCTGACTATTATCCTCGTCAGGTGTCAGATTAAATGCATAAAGAGTGTACCGTCTCAGGAAATCGTTTCGATCAATGGCCATAGCACTGTTCTTTAAATGTCTCCCTGTTGATAACACCAGTTGATAGAATTCACGAGTCACGCAACCATTAGGGAAGTCCGGTTGTAATGGTTTGGTGGGGAACTGGACACCGTCAACATATATTGCCAGATATTCTAGATTATAATTCTTAAAATTGAATGGGTTCTTGCCATAGTCGCCCGTAAAAGTGTCATTATCAACCATCGCTACCACCACAGACTATGTTATTGTTTGACTAAAACCCCTTGCTTGACTAAATAAAAATGATTGTAATGATACATGAACTCTGATAATTTATTTGACCAACATTTTATTGACTTGCACAATCTTACACAATTGTCTGAACATGTTGAACACAACTAAACACATTATGAACACACACACGGTTGCAACTTTTTCACAAAACGTGTTACCATTGTGTCATTTTTAAACAGATTAGAAGAATATTTAGATATCAACATATCATAGGTGATGCTTCTACACATGTGATTTAAGAAGTAGATACAGTGTTCACCACATGTGACCGATGTGACATCCTGAACTTGTTTGTCTGATAAATGTATCTCGTCACATGACATGTTTAAAAAGTCATAAATCGATTTAGGAAATATTGAATGATTTGGAGCATTTCCAAAACTGTCAAAAAAACACCCAACTCTCTCCAATATATAAACTGCCAGCCAATGCTCTCCAGGCTGGTCAGAGGGGTGTGTGTTAATTATCATAGCACTAGGTCTTATTTGTAGAGGTTGCTGGGGCAGTTTATCACAAGCCAAAACACCTGGCTGTCAGTTCCACAGTATTCATGATGCTTAATAGTAATCAACTAAAACCTGTCTGCGATGGGACACTTCAATCATACTATCATATACCGCATAAATTATTAGATTGATGGTATTAGGCAGCGGGTTCCTGAAACGTGTCTCCAGGCGTATGTTACCACTCTTGATCAATGATAGATGCTGACTATTATCCTCGTCAGGTGTCAGATTAAGTGCATAAAGAGTGTACCGTCTCAGGAAATCGTTTCGATCAATGGCCATAGCACTGTTCTTTAAATGTCTCCCTGTTGATAACACCAGTTGATAGAATTCACGAGTCACGCAACCATTAGGGAAGTCCGGTTGTAATGGTTTGGTGGGGAACTGGACACCGTCAACATATATTGCCAGATATTCTAGATTATAATTCTTAAAATTGAATGGGTTCTTGCCATAGTCGCCCGTAAAAGTGTCATTATCAACCATCGCTACCACCACAGACTATGTTATTGTTTGACTAAAACCCCTTGCTTGACTAAATAAAAATGATTGTAATGATACATGAACTCTGATAATTTATTTGACCAACATTTTATTGACTTGCACAATCTTACACAATTGTCTGAACATGTTGAACACAACTAAACACATTATGAACACACACACGGTTGCAACTTTTTCACAAAACGTGTTACCATTGTGTCATTTTTAAACAGATTAGAAGAATATTTAGATATCAACATATCATAGGTGATGCTTCTACACATGTGATTTAAGAAGTAGATACAGTGTTCACCACATGTGACCGATGTGACATCCTGAACTTGTTTGTCTGATAAATGTATCTCGTCACATGACATGTTTAAAAAGTCATAAATCGATTTAGGAAATATTGAATGATTTGGAGCATTTCCAAAACTGTCAAAAAAACACCCAACTCTCTCCAATATATAAACTGCCAGCCAATGCTCTCCAGGCTGGTCAGAGGGGTGTGTGTTAATTATCATAGCACTAGGTCTTATTTGTAGAGGTTGCTGGGGCAGTTTATCACAAGCCAAAACACCTGGCTGTCAGTTCCACAGTATTCATGATGCTTAATAGTAATCAACTAAAACCTGTCTGCGATGGGACACTTCAATCATACTATCATATACCGCATAAATTATTAGATTGATGGTATTAGGCAGCGGGTTCCTGAAACGTGTCTCCAGGCGTATGTTACCACTCTTGATCAATGATAGATGCTGACTATTATCCTCGTCAGGTGTCAGATTAAATGCATAAAGAGTGTACCGTCTCAGGAAATCGTTTCGATCAATGGCCATAGCACTGTTCTTTAAATGTCTCCCTGTTGATAACACCAGTTGATAGAATTCACGAGTCACGCAACCATTAGGGAAGTCCGGTTGTAATGGTTTGGTGGGGAACTGGACACCGTCAACATATATTGCCAGATATTCTAGATTATAATTCTTAAAATTGAATGGGTTCTTGCCATAGTCGCCCGTAAAAGTGTCATTATCAACCATCGCTACCACCACAGACTATGTTATTGTTTGACTAAAAAAAAACCCTTGCTTGACTAAATAAAAATGATTGTAATGATACATGAACTCTGATAATTTATTTGACCAACATTTTATTGACTTGCACAATCTTACACAATTGTCTGAACATGTTGAACACAACTAAACACATTATGAACACACACACGGTTGCAACTTTTTCACAAAACGTGTTACCATTGTGTCATTTTTAAACAGATTAGAAGAATATTTAGATATCAACATATCATAGGTGATGCTTCTACACATGTGATTTAAGAAGTAGATACAGTGTTCACCACATGTGACCGATGTGACATCCTGAACTTGTTTGTCTGATAAATGTATCTCGTCACATGACATGTTTAAAAAGTCATAAATCGATTTAGGAAATATTGAATGATTTGGAGCATTTCCAAAACTGTCAAAAAAACACCCAACTCTCTCCAATATATAAACTGCCAGCCAATGCTCTCCAGGCTGGTCAGAGGGGTGTGTGTTAATTATCATAGCACTAGGTCTTATTTGTAGAGGTTGCTGGGGCAGTTTATCACAAGCCAAAACACCTGGCTGTCAGTTCCACAGTATTCATGATGCTTAATAGTAATCAACTAAAACCTGTCTGCGATGGGACACTTCAATCATACTATCATATACCGCATAAATTATTAGATTGATGGTATTAGGCAGCGGGTTCCTGAAACGTGTCTCCAGGCGTATGTTACCACTCTTGATCAATGATAGATGCTGACTATTATCCTCGTCAGGTGTCAGATTAAATGCATAAAGAGTGTACCGTCTCAGGAAATCGTTTCGATCAATGGCCATAGCACTGTTCTTTAAATGTCTCCCTGTTGATAACACCAGTTGATAGAATTCACGAGTCACGCAACCATTAGGGAAGTCCGGTTGTAATGGTTTGGTGGGGAACTGGACACCGTCAACATATATTGCCAGATATTCTAGATTATAATTCTTAAAATTGAATGGGTTCTTGCCATAGTCGCCCGTAAAAGTGTCATTATCAACCATCGCTACCACCACAGACTATGTTATTGTTTGACTAAAACCCCTTGCTTGACTAAATAAAAATGATTGGAATGATACATGAACTCTGATAATTTATTTGACCAACATTTTATTGACTTGCACAATCTTACACAATTGTCTGAACATGTTGAACACAACTAAACACATTATGAACACACACACGGTTGCAACTTTTTCACAAAACGTGTTACCATTGTGTCATTTTTAAACAGATTAGAAGAATATTTAGATATCAACATATCATAGGTGATGCTTCTACACATGTGATTTAAGAAGTAGATACAGTGTTCACCACATGTGACCGATGTGACATCCTGAACTTGTTTGTCTGATAAATGTATCTCGTCACATGACATGTTTAAAAAGTCATAAATCGATTTAGGAAATATTGAATGATTTGGAGCATTTCCAAAACTGTCAAAAAAACACCCAACTCTCTCCAATATATAAACTGCCAGCCAATGCTCTCCAGGCTGGTCAGAGGGGTGTGTGTTAATTATCATAGCACTAGGTCTTATTTGTAGAGGTTGCTGGGGCAGTTTATCACAAGCCAAAACACCTGGCTGTCAGTTCCACAGTATTCATGATGCTTAATAGTAATCAACTAAAACCTGTCTGCGATGGGACACTTCAATCATACTATCATATACCGCATAAATTATTAGATTGATGGTATTAGGCAGCGGGTTCCTGAAACGTGTCTCCAGGCGTATGTTACCACTCTTGATCAATGATAGATGCTGACTATTATCCTCGTCAGGTGTCAGATTAAATGCATAAAGAGTGTACCGTCTCAGGAAATCGTTTCGATCAATGGCCATAGCACTGTTCTTTAAATGTCTCCCTGTTGATAACACCAGTTGATAGAATTCACGAGTCACGCAACCATTAGGGAAGTCCGGTTGTAATGGTTTGGTGGGGAACTGGACACCGTCAACATATATTGCCAGATATTCTAGATTATAATTCTTAAAATTGAATGGGTTCTTGCCATAGTCGCCCGTAAAAGTGTCATTATCAACCATCGCTACCACCACAGACTATGTTATTGTTTGACTAAAACCCCTTGCTTGACTAAATAAAAATGATTGTAATGATACATGAACTCTGATAATTTATTTGACCAACATTTTATTGACTTGCACAATCTTACACAATTGTCTGAACATGTTGAACACAACTAAACACATTATGAACACACACACGGTTGCAACTTTTTCACAAAACGTGTTACCATTGTGTCATTTTTAAACAGATTAGAAGAATATTTAGATATCAACATATCATAGGTGATGCTTCTACACATGTGATTTAAGAAGTAGATACAGTGTTCACCACATGTGACCGATGTGACATCCTGAACTTGTTTGTCTGATAAATGTATCTCGTCACATGACATGTTTAAAAAGTCATAAATCGATTTAGGAAATATTGAATGATTTGGAGCATTTCCAAAACTGTCAAAAAAACACCCAACTCTCTCCAATATATAAACTGCCAGCCAATGCTCTCCAGGCTGGTCAGAGGGGTGTGTGTTAATTATCATAGCACTAGGTCTTATTTGTAGAGGTTGCTGGGGCAGTTTATCACAAGCCAAAACACCTGGCTGTCAGTTCCACAGTATTCATGATGCTTAATAGTAATCAACTAAAACCTGTCTGCGATGGGACACTTCAATCATACTATCATATACCGCATAAATTATTAGATTGATGGTATTAGGCAGCGGGTTCCTGAAACGTGTCTCCAGGCGTATGTTACCACTCTTGATCAATGATAGATGCTGACTATTATCCTCGTCAGGTGTCAGATTAAATGCATAAAGAGTGTACCGTCTCAGGAAATCGTTTCGATCAATGGCCATAGCACTGTTCTTTAAATGTCTCCCTGTTGATAACACCAGTTGATAGAATTCACGAGTCACTCAACCATTAGGGAAGTCCGGTTGTAATGGTTTGGTGGGGAACTGGACACCGTCAACATATATTGCCAGATATTCTAGATTATAATTCTTAAAATTGAATGGGTTCTTGCCATAGTCGCCCGTAAAAGTGTCATTATCAACCATCGCTACCACCACAGACTATGTTATTGTTTGACTAAAACCCCTTGCTTGACTAAATAAAAATGATTGTAATGATACATGAACTCTGATAATTTATTTGACCAACATTTTATTGACTTGCACAATCTTACACAATTGTCTGAACATGTTGAACACAACTAAACACATTATGAACACACACACGGTTGCAACTTTTTCACAAAACGTGTTACCATTGTGTCATTTTTAAACAGATTAGAAGAATATTTAGATATCAACATATCATAGGTGATGCTTCTACACATGTGATTTAAGAAGTAGATACAGTGTTCACCACATGTGACCGATGTGACATCCTGAACTTGTTTGTCTGATAAATGTATCTCGTCACATGACATGTTTAAAAAGTCATAAATCGATTTAGGAAATATTGAATGATTTGGAGCATTTCCAAAACTGTCAAAAAAACACCCAACTCTCTCCAATATATAAACTGCCAGCCAATGCTCTCCAGGCTGGTCAGAGGGGTGTGTGTTAATTATCATAGCACTAGGTCTTATTTGTAGAGGTTGCTGGGGCAGTTTATCACAAGCCAAAACACCTGGCTGTCAGTTCCACAGTATTCATGATGCTTAATAGTAATCAACTAAAACCTGTCTGCGATGGGACACTTCAATCATACTATCATATACCGCATAAATTATTAGATTGATGGTATTAGGCAGCGGGTTCCTGAAACGTGTCTCCAGGCGTATGTTACCACTCTTGATCAATGATAGATGCTGACTATTATCCTCGTCAGGTGTCAGATTAAGTGCATAAAGAGTGTACCGTCTCAGGAAATCGTTTCGATCAATGGCCATAGCACTGTTCTTTAAATGTCTCCCTGTTGATAACACCAGTTGATAGAATTCACGAGTCACGCAACCATTAGGGAAGTCCGGTTGTAATGGTTTGGTGGGGAACTGGACACCGTCAACATATATTGCCAGATATTCTAGATTATAATTCTTAAAATTGAATGGGTTCTTGCCATAGTCGCCCGTAAAAGTGTCATTATCAACCATCGCTACCACCACAGACTATGTTATTGTTTGACTAAAAAAAACCCCTTGCTTGACTAAATAAAAATGATTGTAATGATACATGAACTCTGATAATTTATTTGACCAACATTTTATTGACTTGCACAATCTTACACAATTGTCTGAACATGTTGAACACAACTAAACACATTATGAACACACACACGGTTGCAACTTTTTCACAAAACGTGTTACCATTGTGTCATTTTTAAACAGATTAGAAGAATATTTAGATATCAACATATCATAGGTGATGCTTCTACACATGTGATTTAAGAAGTAGATACAGTGTTCACCACATGTGACCGATGTGACATCCTGAACTTGTTTGTCTGATAAATGTATCTCGTCACATGACATGTTTAAAAAGTCATAAATCGATTTAGGAAATATTGAATGATTTGGAGCATTTCCAAAACTGTCAAAAAAACACCCAACTCTCTCCAATATATAAACTGCCAGCCAATGCTCTCCAGGCTGGTCAGAGGGGTGTGTGTTAATTATCATAGCACTAGGTCTTATTTGTAGAGGTTGCTGGGGCAGTTTATCACAAGCCAAAACACCTGGCTGTCAGTTCCACAGTATTCATGATGCTTAATAGTAATCAACTAAAACCTGTCTGCGATGGGACACTTCAATCATACTATCATATACCGCATAAATTATTAGATTGATGGTATTAGGCAGCGGGTTCCTGAAACGTGTCTCCAGGCGTATGTTACCACTCTTGATCAATGATAGATGCTGACTATTATCCTCGTCAGGTGTCAGATTAAATGCATAAAGAGTGTACCGTCTCAGGAAATCGTTTCGATCAATGGCCATAGCACTGTTCTTTAAATGTCTCCCTGTTGATAACACCAGTTGATAGAATTCACGAGTCACGCAACCATTAGGGAAGTCCGGTTGTAATGGTTTGGTGGGGAACTGGACACCGTCAACATATATTGCCAGATATTCTAGATTATAATTCTTAAAATTGAATGGGTTCTTGCCATAGTCGCCCGTAAAAGTGTCATTATCAACCATCGCTACCACCACAGACTATGTTATTGTTTGACTAAAACCCCTTGCTTGACTAAATAAAAATGATTGTAATGATACATGAACTCTGATAATTTATTTGACCAACATTTTATTGACTTGCACAATCTTACACAATTGTCTGAACATGTTGAACACAACTAAACACATTATGAACACACAGACGGTTGCAACTTTTTCACAAAACGTGTTACCATTGTGTCATTTTTAAACAGATTAGAAGAATATTTAGATATCAACATATCATAGGTGATGCTTCTACACATGTGATTTAAGAAGTAGATACAGTGTTCACCACATGTGACCGATGTGACATCCTGAACTTGTTTGTCTGATAAATGTATCTCGTCACATGACATGTTTAAAAAGTCATAAATCGATTTAGGAAATATTGAATGATTTGGAGCATTTCCAAAACTGTCAAAAAAACACCCAACTCTCTCCAATATATAAACTGCCAGCCAATGCTCTCCAGGCTGGTCAGAGGGGTGTGTGTTAATTATCATAGCACTAGGTCTTATTTGTAGAGGTTGCTGGGGCAGTTTATCACAAGCCAAAACACCTGGCTGTCAGTTCCACAGTATTCATGATGCTTAATAGTAATCAACTAAAACCTGTCTGCGATGGGACACTTCAATCATACTATCATATACCGCATAAATTATTAGATTGATGGTATTAGGCAGCGGGTTCCTGAAACGTGTCTCCAGGCGTATGTTACCACTCTTGATCAATGAATAGATGCTGACTATTATCCTCGTCAGGTGTCAGATTAAATGCATAAAGAGTGTACCGTCTCAGGAAATCGTTTCGATCAATGGCCATAGCACTGTTCTTTAAATGTCTCCCTGTTGATAACACCAGTTGATAGAATTCACGAGTCACGCAACCATTAGGGAAGTCCGGTTGTAATGGTTTGGTGGGGAACTGGACACCGTCAACATATATTGCCAGATATTCTAGATTATAATTCTTAAAATTGAATGGGTTCTTGCCATAGTCGCCCGTAAAAGTGTCATTATCAACCATCGCTACCACCACAGACTATGTTATTGTTTGACTAAAACCCCTTGCTTGACTAAATAAAAATTATTGTAATGATACATGAACTCTGATAATTTATTTGACCAACATTTTATTGACTTGCACAATCTTACACAATTGTCTGAACATGTTGAACACAACTAAACACATTATGAACACACACACGGTTGCAACTTTTTCACAAAACGTGTTACCATTGTGTCATTTTTAAACAGATTAGAAGAATATTTAGATATCAACATATCATAGGTGATGCTTCTACACATGTGATTTAAGAAGTAGATACAGTGTTCACCACATGTGACCGATGTGACATCCTGAACTTGTTTGTCTGATAAATGTATCTCGTCACATGACATGTTTAAAAAGTCATAAATCGATTTAGGAAATATTGAATGATTTGGAGCATTTCCAAAACTGTCAAAAAAACACCCAACTCTCTCCAATATATAAACTGCCAGCCAATGCTCTCCAGGCTGGTCAGAGGGGTGTGTGTTAATTATCATAGCACTAGGTCTTATTTGTAGAGGTTGCTGGGGCAGTTTATCACAAGCCAAAACACCTGGCTGTCAGTTCCACAGTATTCATGATGCTTAATAGTAATCAACTAAAACCTGTCTGCGATGGGACACTTCAATCATACTATCATATACCGCATAAATTATTAGATTGATGGTATTAGGCAGCGGGTTCCTGAAACGTGTCTCCAGGCGTATGTTACCACTCTTGATCAATGATAGATGCTGACTATTATCCTCGTCAGGTGTCAGATTAAATGCATAAAGAGTGTACCGTCTCAGGAAATCGTTTCGATCAATGGCCATAGCACTGTTCTTTAAATGTCTCCCTGTTGATAACACCAGTTGATAGAATTCACGAGTCACGCAACCATTAGGGAAGTCCGGTTGTAATGGTTTGGTGGGGAACTGGACACCGTCAACATATATTGCCAGATATTCTAGATTATAATTCTTAAAATTGAATGGGTTCTTGCCATAGTCGCCCGTAAAAGTGTCATTATCAACCATCGCTACCACCACAGACTATGTTATTGTTTGACTAAAACCCCTTGCTTGACTAAATAAAAATGATTGTAATGATACATGAACTCTGATAATTTATTTGACCAACATTTTATTGACTTGCACAATCTTACACAATTGTCTGAACATGTTGAACACAACTAAACACATTATGAACACACACACGGTTGCAACTTTTTCACAAAACGTGTTACCATTGTGTCATTTTTAAACAGATTAGAAGAATATTTAGATATCAACATATCATAGGTGATGCTTCTACACATGTGATTTAAGAAGTAGATACAGTGTTCACCACATGTGACCGATGTGACATCCTGAACTTGTTTGTCTGATAAATGTATCTCGTCACATGACATGTTTAAAAAGTCATAAATCGATTTAGGAAATATTGAATGATTTGGAGCATTTCCAAAACTGTCAAAAAAACACCCAACTCTCTCCAATATATAAACTGCCAGCCAATGCTCTCCAGGCTGGTCAGAGGGGTGTGTGTTAATTATCATAGCACTAGGTCTTATTTGTAGAGGTTGCTGGGGCAGTTTATCACAAGCCAAAACACCTGGCTGTCAGTTCCACAGTATTCATGATGCTTAATAGTAATCAACTAAAACCTGTCTGCGATGGGACACTTCAATCATACTATCATATACCGCATAAATTATTAGATTGATGGTATTAGGCAGCGGGTTCCTGAAACGTGTCTCCAGGCGTATGTTACCACTCTTGATCAATGATAGATGCTGACTATTATCCTCGTCAGGTGTCAGATTAAATGCATAAAGAGTGTACCGTCTCAGGAAATCGTTTCGATCAATGGCCATAGCACTGTTCTTTAAATGTCTCCCTGTTGATAACACCAGTTGATAGAATTCACGAGTCACGCAACCATTAGGGAAGTCCGGTTGTAATGGTTTGGTGGGGAACTGGACACCGTCAACATATATTGCCAGATATTCTAGATTATAATTCTTAAAATTGAATGGGTTCTTGCCATAGTCGCCCGTAAAAGTGTCATTATCAACCATCGCTACCACCACAGACTATGTTATTGTTTGACTAAAACCCCTTGCTTGACTAAATAAAAATGATTGTAATGATACATGAACTCTGATAATTTATTTGACCAACATTTTATTGACTTGCACAATCTTACACAATTGTCTGAACATGTTGAACACAACTAAACACATTATGAACACACAGACGGTTGCAACTTTTTCACAAAACGTGTTACCATTGTGTCATTTTTAAACAGATTAGAAGAATATTTAGATATCAACATATCATAGGTGATGCTTCTACACATGTGATTTAAGAAGTAGATACAGTGTTCACCACATGTGACCGATGTGACATCCTGAACTTGTTTGTCTGATAAATGTATCTCGTCACATGACATGTTTAAAAAGTCATAAATCGATTTAGGAAATATTGAATGATTTGGAGCATTTCCAAAACTGTCAAAAAAAACACCCAACTCTCTCCAATATATAAACTGCCAGCCAATGCTCTCCAGGCTGGTCAGAGGGGTGTGTGTTAATTATCATAGCACTAGGTCTTATTTGTAGAGGTTGCTGGGGCAGTTTATCACAAGCCAAAACACCTGGCTGTCAGTTCCACAGTATTCATGATGCTTAATAGTAATCAACTAAAACCTGTCTGCGATGGGACACTTCAATCATACTATCATATACCGCATAAATTATTAGATTGATGGTATTAGGCAGCGGGTTCCTGAAACGTGTCTCCAGGCGTATGTTACCACTCTTGATCAATGATAGATGCTGACTATTATCCTCGTCAGGTGTCAGATTAAATGCATAAAGAGTGTACCGTCTCAGGAAATCGTTTCGATCAATGGCCATAGCACTGTTCTTTAAATGTCTCCCTGTTGATAACACCAGTTGATAGAATTCACGAGTCACGCAACCATTAGGGAAGTCCGGTTGTAATGGTTTGGTGGGGAACTGGACACCGTCAACATATATTGCCAGATATTCTAGATTATAATTCTTAAAATTGAATGGGTTCTTGCCATAGTCGCCCGTAAAAGTGTCATTATCAACCATCGCTACCACCACAGACTATGTTATTGTTTGACTAAAACCCCTTGCTTGACTAAATAAAAATTATTGTAATGATACATGAACTCTGATAATTTATTTGACCAACATTTTATTGACTTGCACAATCTTACACAATTGTCTGAACATGTTGAACACAACTAAACACATTATGAACACACACACGGTTGCAACTTTTTCACAAAACGTGTTACCATTGTGTCATTTTTAAACAGATTAGAAGAATATTTAGATATCAACATATCATAGGTGATGCTTCTACACATGTGATTTAAGAAGTAGATACAGTGTTCACCACATGTGACCGATGTGACATCCTGAACTTGTTTGTCTGATAAATGTATCTCGTCACATGACATGTTTAAAAAGTCATAAATCGATTTAGGAAATATTGAATGATTTGGAGCATTTCCAAAACTGTCAAAAAAACACCCAACTCTCTCCAATATATAAACTGCCAGCCAATGCTCTCCAGGCTGGTCAGAGGGGTGTGTGTTAATTATCATAGCACTAGGTCTTATTTGTAGAGGTTGCTGGGGCAGTTTATCACAAGCCAAAACACCTGGCTGTCAGTTCCACAGTATTCATGATGCTTAATAGTAATCAACTAAAACCTGTCTGCGATGGGACACTTCAATCATACTATCATATACCGCATAAATTATTAGATTGATGGTATTAGGCAGCGGGTTCCTGAAACGTGTCTCCAGGCGTATGTTACCACTCTTGATCAATGATAGATGCTGACTATTATCCTCGTCAGGTGTCAGATTAAATGCATAAAGAGTGTACCGTCTCAGGAAATCGTTTCGATCAATGGCCATAGCACTGTTCTTTAAATGTCTCCCTGTTGATAACACCAGTTGATAGAATTCACGAGTCACGCAACCATTAGGGAAGTCCGGTTGTAATGGTTTGGTGGGGAACTGGACACCGTCAACATATATTGCCAGATATTCTAGATTATAATTCTTAAAATTGAATGGGTTCTTGCCATAGTCGCCCGTAAAAGTGTCATTATCAACCATCGCTACCACCACAGACTATGTTATTGTTTGACTAAAACCCCTTGCTTGACTAAATAAAAATGATTGTAATGATACATGAACTCTGATAATTTATTTGACCAACATTTTATTGACTTGCACAATCTTACACAATTGTCTGAACATGTTGAACACAACTAAACACATTATGAACACACACACGGTTGCAACTTTTTCACAAAACGTGTTACCATTGTGTCATTTTTAAACAGATTAGAAGAATATTTAGATATCAACATATCATAGGTGATGCTTCTACACATGTGATTTAAGAAGTAGATACAGTGTTCACCACATGTGACCGATGTGACATCCTGAACTTGTTTGTCTGATAAATGTATCTCGTCACATGACATGTTTAAAAAGTCATAAATCGATTTAGGAAATATTGAATGATTTGGAGCATTTCCAAAACTGTCAAAAAAACACCCAACTCTCTCCAATATATAAACTGCCAGCCAATGCTCTCCAGGCTGGTCAGAGGGGTGTGTGTTAATTATCATAGCACTAGGTCTTATTTGTAGAGGTTGCTGGGGCAGTTTATCACAAGCCAAAACACCTGGCTGTCAGTTCCACAGTATTCATGATGCTTAATAGTAATCAACTAAAACCTGTCTGCGATGGGACACTTCAATCATACTATCATATACCGCATAAATTATTAGATTGATGGTATTAGGCAGCGGGTTCCTGAAACGTGTCTCCAGGCGTATGTTACCACTCTTGATCAATGATAGATGCTGACTATTATCCTCGTCAGGTGTCAGATTAAATGCATAAAGAGTGTACCGTCTCAGGAAATCGTTTCGATCAATGGCCATAGCACTGTTCTTTAAATGTCTCCCTGTTGATAACACCAGTTGATAGAATTCACGAGTCACGCAACCATTAGGGAAGTCCGGTTGTAATGGTTTGGTGGGGAACTGGACACCGTCAACATATATTGCCAGATATTCTAGATTATAATTCTTAAAATTGAATGGGTTCTTGCCATAGTCGCCCGTAAAAGTGTCATTATCAACCATCGCTACCACCACAGACTATGTTATTGTTTGACTAAAACCCCTTGCTTGACTAAATAAAAATGATTGTAATGATACATGAACTCTGATAATTTATTTGACCAACATTTTATTGACTTGCACAATCTTACACAATTGTCTGAACATGTTGAACACAACTAAACACATTATGAACACACAGACGGTTGCAACTTTTTCACAAAACGTGTTACCATTGTGTCATTTTTAAACAGATTAGAAGAATATTTAGATATCAACATATCATAGGTGATGCTTCTACACATGTGATTTAAGAAGTAGATACAGTGTTCACCACATGTGACCGATGTGACATCCTGAACTTGTTTGTCTGATAAATGTATCTCGTCACATGACATGTTTAAAAAGTCATAAATCGATTTAGGAAATATTGAATGATTTGGAGCATTTCCAAAACTGTCAAAAAAAACACCCAACTCTCTCCAATATATAAACTGCCAGCCAATGCTCTCCAGGCTGGTCAGAGGGGTGTGTGTTAATTATCATAGCACTAGGTCTTATTTGTAGAGGTTGCTGGGGCAGTTTATCACAAGCCAAAACACCTGGCTGTCAGTTCCACAGTATTCATGATGCTTAATAGTAATCAACTAAAACCTGTCTGCGATGGGACACTTCAATCATACTATCATATACCGCATAAATTATTAGATTGATGGTATTAGGCAGCGGGTTCCTGAAACGTGTCTCCAGGCGTATGTTACCACTCTTGATCAATGATAGATGCTGACTATTATCCTCGTCAGGTGTCAGATTAAATGCATAAAGAGTGTACCGTCTCAGGAAATCGTTTCGATCAATGGCCATAGCACTGTTCTTTAAATGTCTCCCTGTTGATAACACCAGTTGATAGAATTCACGAGTCACGCAACCATTAGGGAAGTCCGGTTGTAATGGTTTGGTGGGGAACTGGACACCGTCAACATATATTGCCAGATATTCTAGATTATAATTCTTAAAATTGAATGGGTTCTTGCCATAGTCGCCCGTAAAAGTGTCATTATCAACCATCGCTACCACCACAGACTATGTTATTGTTTGACTAAAACCCCTTGCTTGACTAAATAAAAATTATTGTAATGATACATGAACTCTGATAATTTATTTGACCAACATTTTATTGACTTGCACAATCTTACACAATTGTCTGAACATGTTGAACACAACTAAACACATTATGAACACACACACGGTTGCAACTTTTTCACAAAACGTGTTACCATTGTGTCATTTTTAAACAGATTAGAAGAATATTTAGATATCAACATATCATAGGTGATGCTTCTACACATGTGATTTAAGAAGTAGATACAGTGTTCACCACATGTGACCGATGTGACATCCTGAACTTGTTTGTCTGATAAATGTATCTCGTCACATGACATGTTTAAAAAGTCATAAATCGATTTAGGAAATATTGAATGATTTGGAGCATTTCCAAAACTGTCAAAAAAACACCCAACTCTCTCCAATATATAAACTGCCAGCCAATGCTCTCCAGGCTGGTCAGAGGGGTGTGTGTTAATTATCATAGCACTAGGTCTTATTTGTAGAGGTTGCTGGGGCAGTTTATCACAAGCCAAAACACCTGGCTGTCAGTTCCACAGTATTCATGATGCTTAATAGTAATCAACTAAAACCTGTCTGCGATGGGACACTTCAATCATACTATCATATACCGCATAAATTATTAGATTGATGGTATTAGGCAGCGGGTTCCTGAAACGTGTCTCCAGGCGTATGTTACCACTCTTGATCAATGATAGATGCTGACTATTATCCTCGTCAGGTGTCAGATTAAATGCATAAAGAGTGTACCGTCTCAGGAAATCGTTTCGATCAATGGCCATAGCACTGTTCTTTAAATGTCTCCCTGTTGATAACACCAGTTGATAGAATTCACGAGTCACGCAACCATTAGGGAAGTCCGGTTGTAATGGTTTGGTGGGGAACTGGACACCGTCAACATATATTGCCAGATATTCTAGATTATAATTCTTAAAATTGAATGGGTTCTTGCCATAGTCGCCCGTAAAAGTGTCATTATCAACCATCGCTACCACCACAGACTATGTTATTGTTTGACTAAAACCCCTTGCTTGACTAAATAAAAATGATTGTAATGATACATGAACTCTGATAATTTATTTGACCAACATTTTATTGACTTGCACAATCTTACACAATTGTCTGAACATGTTGAACACAACTAAACACATTATGAACACACACACGGTTGCAACTTTTTCACAAAACGTGTTACCATTGTGTCATTTTTAAACAGATTAGAAGAATATTTAGATATCAACATATCATAGGTGATGCTTCTACACATGTGATTTAAGAAGTAGATACAGTGTTCACCACATGTGACCGATGTGACATCCTGAACTTGTTTGTCTGATAAATGTATCTCGTCACATGACATGTTTAAAAAGTCATAAATCGATTTAGGAAATATTGAATGATTTGGAGCATTTCCAAAACTGTCAAAAAAACACCCAACTCTCTCCAATATATAAACTGCCAGCCAATGCTCTCCAGGCTGGTCAGAGGGGTGTGTGTTAATTATCATAGCACTAGGTCTTATTTGTAGAGGTTGCTGGGGCAGTTTATCACAAGCCAAAACACCTGGCTGTCAGTTCCACAGTATTCATGATGCTTAATAGTAATCAACTAAAACCTGTCTGCGATGGGACACTTCAATCATACTATCATATACCGCATAAATTATTAGATTGATGGTATTAGGCAGCGGGTTCCTGAAACGTGTCTCCAGGCGTATGTTACCACTCTTGATCAATGATAGATGCTGACTATTATCCTCGTCAGGTGTCAGATTAAATGCATAAAGAGTGTACCGTCTCAGGAAATCGTTTCGATCAATGGCCATAGCACTGTTCTTTAAATGTCTCCCTGTTGATAACACCAGTTGATAGAATTCACGAGTCACGCAACCATTAGGGAAGTCCGGTTGTAATGGTTTGGTGGGGAACTGGACACCGTCAACATATATTGCCAGATATTCTAGATTATAATTCTTAAAATTGAATGGGTTCTTGCCATAGTCGCCCGTAAAAGTGTCATTATCAACCATCGCTACCACCACAGACTATGTTATTGTTTGACTAAAACCCCTTGCTTGACTAAATAAAAATGATTGTAATGATACATGAACTCTGATAATTTATTTGACCAACATTTTATTGACTTGCACAATCTTACACAATTGTCTGAACATGTTGAACACAACTAAACACATTATGAACACACACACGGTTGCAACTTTTTCACAAAACGTGTTACCATTGTGTCATTTTTAAACAGATTAGAAGAATATTTAGATATCAACATATCATAGGTGATGCTTCTACACATGTGATTTAAGAAGTAGATACAGTGTTCACCACATGTGACCGATGTGACATCCTGAACTTGTTTGTCTGATAAATGTATCTCGTCACATGACATGTTTAAAAAGTCATAAATCGATTTAGGAAATATTGAATGATTTGGAGCATTTCCAAAACTGTCAAAAAAACACCCAACTCTCTCCAATATATAAACTGCCAGCCAATGCTCTCCAGGCTGGTCAGAGGGGTGTGTGTTAATTATCATAGCACTAGGTCTTATTTGTAGAGGTTGCTGGGGCAGTTTATCACAAGCCAAAACACCTGGCTGTCAGTTCCACAGTATTCATGATGCTTAATAGTAATCAACTAAAACCTGTCTGCGATGGGACACTTCAATCATACCATCATATACCGCATAAATTATTAGATTGATGGTATTAGGCAGCGGGTTCCTGAAACGTGTCTCCAGGCGTATGTTACCACTCTTGATCAATGATAGATGCTGACTATTATCCTCGTCAGGTGTCAGATTAAATGCATAAAGAGTGTACCGTCTCAGGAAATCGTTTCGATCAATGGCCATAGCACTGTTCTTTAAATGTCTCCCTGTTGATAACACCAGTTGATAGAATTCACGAGTCACGCAACCATTAGGGAAGTCCGGTTGTAATGGTTTGGTGGGGAACTGGACACCGTCAACATATATTGCCAGATATTCTAGATTATAATTCTTAAAATTGAATGGGTTCTTGCCATAGTCGCCCGTAAAAGTGTCATTATCAACCATCGCTACCACCACAGACTATGTTATTGTTTGACTAAAACCCCTTGCTTGACTAAATAAAAATGATTGTAATGATACATGAACTCTGATAATTTATTTGACCAACATTTTATTGACTTGCACAATCTTACACAATTGTCTGAACATGTTGAACACAACTAAACACATTATGAACACACACACGGTTGCAACTTTTTCACAAAACGTGTTACCATTGTGTCATTTTTAAACAGATTAGAAGAATATTTAGATATCAACATATCATAGGTGATGCTTCTACACATGTGATTTAAGAAGTAGATACAGTGTTCACCACATGTGACCGATGTGACATCCTCAACTTGTTTGTCTGATAAATGTATCTCGTCACATGACATGTTTAAAAAGTCATAAATCGATTTAGGAAATATTGAATGATTTGGAGCATTTCCAAAACTGTCAAAAAAACACCCAACTCTCTCCAATATATAAACTGCCAGCCAATGCTCTCCAGGCTGGTCAGAGGGGTGTGTGTTAATTATCATAGCACTAGGTCTTATTTGTAGAGGTTGCTGGGGCAGTTTATCACAAGCCAAAACACCTGGCTGTCAGTTCCACAGTATTCATGATGCTTAATAGTAATCAACTAAAACCTGTCTGCGATGGGACACTTCAATCATACTATCATATACCGCATAAATTATTAGATTGATGGTATTAGGCAGCGGGTTCCTGAAACGTGTCTCCAGGCGTATGTTACCACTCTTGATCAATGATAGATGCTGACTATTATCCTCGTCAGGTGTCAGATTAAATGCATAAAGAGTGTACCGTCTCAGGAAATCGTTTCGATCAATGGCCATAGCACTGTTCTTTAAATGTCTCCCTGTTGATAACACCAGTTGATAGAATTCACGAGTCACGCAACCATTAGGGAAGTCCGGTTGTAATGGTTTGGTGGGGAACTGGACACCGTCAACATATATTGCCAGATATTCTAGATTATAATTCTTAAAATTGAATGGGTTCTTGCCATAGTCGCCCGTAAAAGTGTCATTATCAACCATCGCTACCACCACAGACTATGTTATTGTTTGACTAAAACCCCTTGCTTGACTAAATAAAAATGATTGTAATGATACATGAACTCTGATAATTTATTTGACCAACATTTTATTGACTTGCACAATCTTACACAATTGTCTGAACATGTTGAACACAACTAAACACATTATGAACACACACACGGTTGCAACTTTTTCACAAAACGTGTTACCATTGTGTCATTTTTAAACAGATTAGAAGAATATTTAGATATCAACATATCATAGGTGATGCTTCTACACATGTGATTTAAGAAGTAGATACAGTGTTCACCACATGTGACCGATGTGACATCCTGAACTTGTTTGTCTGATAAATGTATCTCGTCACATGACATGTTTAAAAAGTCATAAATCGATTTAGGAAATATTGAATGATTTGGAGCATTTCCAAAACTGTCAAAAAAACACCCAACTCTCTCCAATATATAAACTGCCAGCCAATGCTCTCCAGGCTGGTCAGAGGGGTGTGTGTTAATTATCATAGCACTAGGTCTTATTTGTAGAGGTTGCTGGGGCAGTTTATCACAAGCCAAAACACCTGGCTGTCAGTTCCACAGTATTCATGATGCTTAATAGTAATCAACTAAAACCTGTCTGCGATGGGACACTTCAATCATACTATCATATACCGCATAAATTATTAGATTGATGGTATTAGGCAGCGGGTTCCTGAAACGTGTCTCCAGGCGTATGTTACCACTCTTGATCAATGATAGATGCTGACTATTATCCTCGTCAGGTGTCAGATTAAATGCATAAAGAGTGTACCGTCTCAGGAAATCGTTTCGATCAATGGCCATAGCACTGTTCTTTAAATGTCTCCCTGTTGATAACACCAGTTGATAGAATTCACGAGTCACGCAACCATTAGGGAAGTCCGGTTGTAATGGTTTGGTGGGGAACTGGACACCGTCAACATATATTGCCAGATATTCTAGATTATAATTCTTAAAATTGAATGGGTTCTTGCCATAGTCGCCCGTAAAAGTGTCATTATCAACCATCGCTACCACCACAGACTATGTTATTGTTTGACTAAAACCCCTTGCTTGACTAAATAAAAATGATTGTAATGATACATGAACTCTGATAATTTATTTGACCAACATTTTATTGACTTGCACAATCTTACACAATTGTCTGAACATGTTGAACACAACTAAACACATTATGAACACACACACGGTTGCAACTTTTTCACAAAACGTGTTACCATTGTGTCATTTTTAAACAGATTAGAAGAATATTTAGATATCAACATATCATAGGTGATGCTTCTACACATGTGATTTAAGAAGTAGATACAGTGTTCACCACATGTGACCGATTTGACATCCTGAACTTGTTTGTCTGATAAATGTATCTCGTCACATGACATGTTTAAAAAGTCATAAATCGATTTAGGAAATATTGAATGATTTGGAGCATTTCCAAAACTGTCAAAAAAACACCCAACTCTCTCCAATATATAAACTGCCAGCCAATGCTCTCCAGGCTGGTCAGAGGGGTGTGTGTTAATTATCATAGCACTAGGTCTTATTTGTAGAGGTTGCTGGGGCAGTTTATCACAAGCCAAAACACCTGGCTGTCAGTTCCACAGTATTCATGATGCTTAATAGTAATCAACTAAAACCTGTCTGCGATGGGACACTTCAATCATACCATCATATACCGCATAAATTATTAGATTGATGGTATTAGGCAGCGGGTTCCTGAAACGTGTCTCCAGGCGTATGTTACCACTCTTGATCAATGATAGATGCTGACTATTATCCTCGTCAGGTGTCAGATTAAATGCATAAAGAGTGTACCGTCTCAGGAAATCGTTTCGATCAATGGCCATAGCACTGTTCTTTAAATGTCTCCCTGTTGATAACACCAGTTGATAGAATTCACGAGTCACGCAACCATTAGGGAAGTCCGGTTGTAATGGTTTGGTGGGGAACTGGACACCGTCAACATATATTGCCAGATATTCTAGATTATAATTCTTAAAATTGAATGGGTTCTTGCCATAGTCGCCCGTAAAAGTGTCATTATCAACCATCGCTACCACCACAGACTATGTTATTGTTTGACTAAAACCCCTTGCTTGACTAAATAAAAATGATTGTAATGATACATGAACTCTGATAATTTATTTGACCAACATTTTATTGACTTGCACAATCTTACACAATTGTCTGAACATGTTGAACACAACTAAACACATTATGAACACACACACGGTTGCAACTTTTTCACAAAACGTGTTACCATTGTGTCATTTTTAAACAGATTAGAAGAATATTTAGATATCAACATATCATAGGTGATGCTTCTACACATGTGATTTAAGAAGTAGATACAGTGTTCACCACATGTGACCGATGTGACATCCTGAACTTGTTTGTCTGATAAATGTATCTCGTCACATGACATGTTTAAAAAGTCATAAATCGATTTAGGAAATATTGAATGATTTGGAGCATTTCCAAAACTGTCAAAAAAACACCCAACTCTCTCCAATATATAAACTGCCAGCCAATGCTCTCCAGGCTGGTCAGAGGGGTGTGTGTTAATTATCATAGCACTAGGTCTTATTTGTAGAGGTTGCTGGGGCAGTTTATCACAAGCCAAAACACCTGGCTGTCAGTTCCACAGTATTCATGATGCTTAATAGTAATCAACTAAAACCTGTCTGCGATGGGACACTTCAATCATACTATCATATACCGCATAAATTATTAGATTGATGGTATTAGGCAGCGGGTTCCTGAAACGTGTCTCCAGGCGTATGTTACCACTCTTGATCAATGATAGATGCTGACTATTATCCTCGTCAGGTGTCAGATTAAATGCATAAAGAGTGTACCGTCTCAGGAAATCGTTTCGATCAATGGCCATAGCACTGTTCTTTAAATGTCTCCCTGTTGATAACACCAGTTGATAGAATTCACGAGTCACGCAACCATTAGGGAAGTCCGGTTGTAATGGTTTGGTGGGGAACTGGACACCGTCAACATATATTGCCAGATATTCTAGATTATAATTCTTAAAATTGAATGGGTTCTTGCCATAGTCGCCCGTAAAAGTGTCATTATCAACCATCGCTACCACCACAGACTATGTTATTGTTTGACTAAAACCCCTTGCTTGACTAAATAAAAATGATTGTAATGATACATGAACTCTGATAATTTATTTGACCAACATTTTATTGACTTGCACAATCTTACACAATTGTCTGAACATGTTGAACACAACTAAACACATTATGAACACACACACGGTTGCAACTTTTTCACGAAACGTGTTACCATTGTGTCATTTTTAAACAGATTAGAAGAATATTTAGATATCAACATATCATAGGTGATGCTTCTACACATGTGATTTAAGAAGTAGATACAGTGTTCACCACATGTGACCGATGTGACATCCTGAACTTGTTTGTCTGATAAATGTATCTCGTCACATGACATGTTTAAAAAGTCATAAATCGATTTAGGAAATATTGAATGATTTGGAGCATTTCCAAAACTGTCAAAAAAACACCCAACTCTCTCCAATATATAAACTGCCAGCCAATGCTCTCCAGGCTGGTCAGAGGGGTGTGTGTTAATTATCATAGCACTAGGTCTTATTTGTAGAGGTTGCTGGGGCAGTTTATCACAAGCCAAAACACCTGGCTGTCAGTTCCACAGTATTCATGATGCTTAATAGTAATCAACTAAAACCTGTCTGCGATGGGACACTTCAATCATACCATCATATACCGCATAAATTATTAGATTGATGGTATTAGGCAGCGGGTTCCTGAAACGTGTCTCCAGGCGTATGTTACCACTCTTGATCAATGATAGATGCTGACTATTATCCTCGTCAGGTGTCAGATTAAATGCATAAAGAGTGTACCGTCTCAGGAAATCGTTTCGATCAATGGCCATAGCACTGTTCTTTAAATGTCTCCCTGTTGATAACACCAGTTGATAGAATTCACGAGTCACGCAACCATTAGGGAAGTCCGGTTGTAATGGTTTGGTGGGGAACTGGACACCGTCAACATATATTGCCAGATATTCCTAGATTATAATTCTTAAAATTGAATGGGTTCTTGCCATAGTCGCCCGTAAAAGTGTCATTATCAACCATCGCTACCACCACAGACTATGTTATTGTTTGACTAAAACCCCTTGCTTGACTAAATAAAAATGATTGTAATGATACATGAACTCTGATAATTTATTTGACCAACATTTTATTGACTTGCACAATCTTACACAATTGTCTGAACATGTTGAACACAACTAAACACATTATGAACACACACACGGTTGCAACTTTTTCACAAAACGTGTTACCATTGTGTCATTTTTAAACAGATTAGAAGAATATTTAGATATCAACATATCATAGGTGATGCTTCTACACATGTGATTTAAGAAGTAGATACAGTGTTCACCACATGTGACCGATGTGACATCCTGAACTTGTTTGTCTGATAAATGTATCTCGTCACATGACATGTTTAAAAAGTCATAAATCGATTTAGGAAATATTGAATGATTTGGAGCATTTCCAAAACTGTCAAAAAAACACCCAACTCTCTCCAATATATAAACTGCCAGCCAATGCTCTCCAGGCTGGTCAGAGGGGTGTGTGTTAATTATCATAGCACTAGGTCTTATTTGTAGAGGTTGCTGGGGCAGTTTATCACAAGCCAAAACACCTGGCTGTCAGTTCCACAGTATTCATGATGCTTAATAGTAATCAACTAAAACCTGTCTGCGATGGGACACTTCAATCATACTATCATATACCGCATAAATTATTAGATTGATGGTATTAGGCAGCGGGTTCCTGAAACGTGTCTCCAGGCGTATGTTACCACTCTTGATCAATGATAGATGCTGACTATTATCCTCGTCAGGTGTCAGATTAAGTGCATAAAGAGTGTACCGTCTCAGGAAATCGTTTCGATCAATGGCCATAGCACTGTTCTTTAAATGTCTCCCTGTTGATAACACCAGTTGATAGAATTCACGAGTCACGCAACCATTAGGGAAGTCCGGTTGTAATGGTTTGGTGGGGAACTGGACACCGTCAACATATATTGCCAGATATTCTAGATTATAATTCTTAAAATTGAATGGGTTCTTGCCATAGTCGCCCGTAAAAGTGTCATTATCAACCATCGCTACCACCACAGACTATGTTATTGTTTGACTAAAACCCCTTGCTTGACTAAATAAAAATGATTGTAATGATACATGAACTCTGATAATTTATTTGACCAACATTTTATTGACTTGCACAATCTTACACAATTGTCTGAACATGTTGAACACAACTAAACACATTATGAACACACACACGGTTGCAACTTTTTCACGAAACGTGTTACCATTGTGTCATTTTTAAACAGATTAGAAGAATATTTAGATATCAACATATCATAGGTGATGCTTCTACACATGTGATTTAAGAAGTAGATACAGTGTTCACCACATGTGACCGATGTGACATCCTGAACTTGTTTGTCTGATAAATGTATCTCGTCACATGACATGTTTAAAAAGTCATAAATCGATTTAGGAAATATTGAATGATTTGGAGCATTTCCAAAACTGTCAAAAAAACACCCAACTCTCTCCAATATATAAACTGCCAGCCAATGCTCTCCAGGCTGGTCAGAGGGGTGTGTGTTAATTATCATAGCACTAGGTCTTATTTGTAGAGGTTGCTGGGGCAGTTTATCACAAGCCAAAACACCTGGCTGTCAGTTCCACAGTATTCATGATGCTTAATAGTAATCAACTAAAACCTGTCTGCGATGGGACACTTCAATCATACTATCATATACCGCATAAATTATTAGATTGATGGTATTAGGCAGCGGGTTCCTGAAACGTGTCTCCAGGCGTATGTTACCACTCTTGATCAATGATAGATGCTGACTATTATCCTCGTCAGGTGTCAGATTAAGTGCATAAAGAGTGTACCGTCTCAGGAAATCGTTTCGATCAATGGCCATAGCACTGTTCTTTAAATGTCTCCCTGTTGATAACACCAGTTGATAGAATTCACGAGTCACGCAACCATTAGGGAAGTCCGGTTGTAATGGTTTGGTGGGGAACTGGACACCGTCAACATATATTGCCAGATATTCTAGATTATAATTCTTAAAATTGAATGGGTTCTTGCCATAGTCGCCCGTAAAAGTGTCATTATCAACCATCGCTACCACCACAGACTATGTTATTGTTTGACTAAAACCCCTTGCTTGACTAAATAAAAATGATTGTAATGATACATGAACTCTGATAATTTATTTGACCAACATTTTATTGACTTGCACAATCTTACACAATTGTCTGAACATGTTGAACACAACTAAACACATTATGAACACACACACGGTTGCAACTTTTTCACGAAACGTGTTACCATTGTGTCATTTTTAAACAGATTAGAAGAATATTTAGATATCAACATATCATAGGTGATGCTTCTACACATGTGATTTAAGAAGTAGATACAGTGTTCACCACATGTGACCGATGTGACATCCTGAACTTGTTTGTCTGATAAATGTATCTCGTCACATGACATGTTTAAAAAGTCATAAATCGATTTAGGAAATATTGAATGATTTGGAGCATTTCCAAAACTGTCAAAAAAACACCCAACTCTCTCCAATATATAAACTGCCAGCCAATGCTCTCCAGGCTAGTCAGAGGGGTGTGTGTTAATTATCATAGCACTAGGTCTTATTTGTAGAGGTTGCTGGGGCAGTTTATCACAAGCCAAAACACCTGGCTGTCAGTTCCACAGTATTCATGATGCTTAATAGTAATCAACTAAAACCTGTCTGCGATGGGACACTTCAATCATACTATCATATACCGCATAAATTATTAGATTGATGGTATTAGGCAGCGGGTTCCTGAAACGTGTCTCCAGGCGTATGTTACCACTCTTGATCAATGATAGATGCTGACTATTATCCTCGTCAGGTGTCAGATTAAGTGCATAAAGAGTGTACCGTCTCAGGAAATCGTTTCGATCAATGGCCATAGCACTGTTCTTTAAATGTCTCCCTGTTGATAACACCAGTTGATAGAATTCATGAGTCACGCAACCATTAGGGAAGTCCGGTTGTAATGGTTTGGTGGGGAACTGGACACCGTCAACATATATTGCCAGATATTCTAGATTATAATTCTTAAAATTGAATGGGTTCTTGCCATAGTCGCCCGTAAAAGTGTCATTATCAACCATCGCTACCACCACAGACTATGTTATTGTTTGACTAAAACCCCTTGCTTGACTAAATAAAAATGATTGTAATGATACATGAACTCTGATAATTTATTTGACCAACATTTTATTGACTTGCACAATCTTACACAATTGTCTGAACATGTTGAACACAACTAAACACATTATGAACACACACACGGTTGCAACTTTTTCACAAAACGTGTTACCATTGTGTCATTTTTAAACAGATTAGAAGAATATTTAGATATCAACATATCATAGGTGATGCTTCTACACATGTGATTTAAGAAGTAGATACAGTGTTCACCACATGTGACCGATGTGACATCCTGAACTTGTTTGTCTGATAAATGTATCTCGTCACATGACATGTTTAAAAAGTCATAAATCGATTTAGGAAATATTGAATGATTTGGAGCATTTCCAAAACTGTCAAAAAAACACCCAACTCTCTCCAATATATAAACTGCCAGCCAATGCTCTCCAGGCTGGTCAGAGGGGTGTGTGTTAATTATCATAGCACTAGGTCTTATTTGTAGAGGTTGCTGGGGCAGTTTATCACAAGCCAAAACACCTGGCTGTCAGTTCCACAGTATTCATGATGCTTAATAGTAATCAACTAAAACCTGTCTGCGATGGGACACTTCAATCATACTATCATATACCGCATAAATTATTAGATTGATGGTATTAGGCAGCGGGTTCCTGAAACGTGTCTCCAGGCGTATGTTACCACTCTTGATCAATGATAGATGCTGACTATTATCCTCGTCAGGTGTCAGATTAAATGCATAAAGAGTGTACCGTCTCAGGAAATCGTTTCGATCAATGGCCATAGCACTGTTCTTTAAATGTCTCCCTGTTGATAACACCAGTTGATAGAATTCACGAGTCACGCAACCATTAGGGAAGTCCGGTTGTAATGGTTTGGTGGGGAACTGGACACCGTCAACATATATTGCCAGATATTCTAGATTATAATTCTTAAAATTGAATGGGTTCTTGCCATAGTCGCCCGTAAAAGTGTCATTATCAACCATCGCTACCACCACAGACTATGTTATTGTTTGACTAAAACCCCTTGCTTGACTAAATAAAAATGATTGTAATGATACATGAACTCTGATAATTTATTTGACCAACATTTTATTGACTTGCACAATCTTACACAATTGTCTGAACATGTTGAACACAACTAAACACATTATGAACACACACACGGTTGCAACTTTTTCACAAAACGTGTTACCATTGTGTCATTTTTAAACAGATTAGAAGAATATTTAGATATCAACATATCATAGGTGATGCTTCTACACATGTGATTTAAGAAGTAGATACAGTGTTCACCACATGTGACCGATGTGACATCCTGAACTTGTTTGTCTGATAAATGTATCTCGTCACATGACATGTTTAAAAAGTCATAAATCGATTTAGGAAATATTGAATGATTTGGAGCATTTCCAAAACTGTCAAAAAAACACCCAACTCTCTCCAATATATAAACTGCCAGCCAATGCTCTCCAGGCTGGTCAGAGGGGTGTGTGTTAATTATCATAGCACTAGGTCTTATTTGTAGAGGTTGCTGGGGCAGTTTATCACAAGCCAAAACACCTGGCTGTCAGTTCCACAGTATTCATGATGCTTAATAGTAATCAACTAAAACCTGTCTGCGATGGGACACTTCAATCATACTATCATATACCGCATAAATTATTAGATTGATGGTATTAGGCAGCGGGTTCCTGAAACGTGTCTCCAGGCGTATGTTACCACTCTTGATCAATGATAGATGCTGACTATTATCCTCGTCAGGTGTCAGATTAAATGCATAAAGAGTGTACCGTCTCAGGAAATCGTTTCGATCAATGGCCATAGCACTGTTCTTTAAATGTCTCCCTGTTGATAACACCAGTTGATAGAATTCACGAGTCACGCAACCATTAGGGAAGTCCGGTTGTAATGGTTTGGTGGGGAACTGGACACCGTCAACATATATTGCCAGATATTCTAGATTATAATTCTTAAAATTGAATGGGTTCTTGCCATAGTCGCCCGTAAAAGTGTCATTATTAACCATCGCTACCACCACAGACTATGTTATTGTTTGACTAAAACCCCTTGCTTGACTAAATAAAAATGATTGTAATGATACATGAACTCTGATAATTTATTTGACCAACATTTTATTGACTTGCACAATCTTACACAATTGTCTGAACATGTTGAACACAACTAAACACATTATGAACACACACACGGTTGCAACTTTTTCACAAAACGTGTTACCATTGTGTCATTTTTAAACAGATTAGAAGAATATTTAGATATCAACATATCATAGGTGATGCTTCTACACATGTGATTTAAGAAGTAGATACAGTGTTCACCACATGTGACCGATGTGACATCCTGAACTTGTTTGTCTGATAAATGTATCTCGTCACATGACATGTTTAAAAAGTCATAAATCGATTTAGGAAATATTGAATGATTTGGAGCATTTCCAAAACTGTCAAAAAAACACCCAACTCTCTCCAATATATAAACTGCCAGCCAATGCTCTCCAGGCTGGTCAGAGGGGTGTGTGTTAATTATCATAGCACTAGGTCTTATTTGTAGAGGTTGCTGGGGCAGTTTATCACAAGCCAAAACACCTGGCTGTCAGTTCCACAGTATTCATGATGCTTAATAGTAATCAACTAAAACCTGTCTGCGATGGGACACTTCAATCATACTATCATATACCGCATAAATTATTAGATTGATGGTATTAGGCAGCGGGTTCCTGAAACGTGTCTCCAGGCGTATGTTACCACTCTTGATCAATGATAGATGCTGACTATTATCCTCGTCAGGTGTCAGATTAAATGCATAAAGAGTGTACCGTCTCAGGAAATCGTTTCGATCAATGGCCATAGCACTGTTCTTTAAATGTCTCCCTGTTGATAACACCAGTTGATAGAATTCACGAGTCACGCAACCATTAGGGAAGTCCGGTTGTAATGGTTTGGTGGGGAACTGGACACCGTCAACATATATTGCCAGATATTCTAGATTATAATTCTTAAAATTGAATGGGTTCTTGCCATAGTCGCCCGTAAAAGTGTCATTATCAACCATCGCTACCACCACAGACTATGTTATTGTTTGACTAAAACCCCTTGCTTGACTAAATAAAAATGATTGTAATGATACATGAACTCTGATAATTTATTTGACCAACATTTTATTGACTTGCACAATCTTACACAATTGTCTGAACATGTTGAACACAACTAAACACATTATGAACACACACACGGTTGCAACTTTTTCACAAAACGTGTTACCATTGTGTCATTTTTAAACAGATTAGAAGAATATTTAGATATCAACATATCATAGGTGATGCTTCTACACATGTGATTTAAGAAGTAGATACAGTGTTCACCACATGTGACCGATGTGACATCCTGAACTTGTTTGTCTGATAAATGTATCTCGTCACATGACATGTTTAAAAAGTCATAAATCGATTTAGGAAATATTGAATGATTTGGAGCATTTCCAAAACTGTCAAAAAAACACCCAACTCTCTCCAATATATAAACTGCCAGCCAATGCTCTCCAGGCTGGTCAGAGGGGTGTGTGTTAATTATCATAGCACTAGGTCTTATTTGTAGAGGTTGCTGGGGCAGTTTATCACAAGCCAAAACACCTGGCTGTCAGTTCCACAGTATTCATGATGCTTAATAGTAATCAACTAAAACCTGTCTGCGATGGGACACTTCAATCATACTATCATATACCGCATAAATTATTAGATTGATGGTATTAGGCAGCGGGTTCCTGAAACGTGTCTCCAGGCGTATGTTACCACTCTTGATCAATGATAGATGCTGACTATTATCCTCGTCAGGTGTCAGATTAAATGCATAAAGAGTGTACCGTCTCAGGAAATCGTTTCGATCAATGGCCATAGCACTGTTCTTTAAATGTCTCCCTGTTGATAACACCAGTTGATAGAATTCACGAGTCACGCAACCATTAGGGAAGTCCGGTTGTAATGGTTTGGTGGGGAACTGGACACCGTCAACATATATTGCCAGATATTCTAGATTATAATTCTTAAAATTGAATGGGTTCTTGCCATAGTCGCCCGTAAAAGTGTCATTATCAACCATCGCTACCACCACAGACTATGTTATTGTTTGACTAAAACCCCTTGCTTGACTAAATAAAAATGATTGTAATGATACATGAACTCTGATAATTTATTTGACCAACATTTTATTGACTTGCACAATCTTACACAATTGTCTGAACATGTTGAACACAACTAAACACATTATGAACACACACACGGTTGCAACTTTTTCACAAAACGTGTTACCATTGTGTCATTTTTAAACAGATTAGAAGAATATTTAGATATCAACATATCATAGGTGATGCTTCTACACATGTGATTTAAGAAGTAGATACAGTGTTCACCACATGTGACCGATGTGACATCCTGAACTTGTTTGTCTGATAAATGTATCTCGTCACAAGACATGTTTAAAAAGTCATAAATCGATTTAGGAAATATTGAATGATTTGGAGCATTTCCAAAACTGTCAAAAAAACACCCAACTCTCTCCAATATATAAACTGCCAGCCAATGCTCTCCAGGCTGGTCAGAGGGGTGTGTGTTAATTATCATAGCACTAGGTCTTATTTGTAGAGGTCGCTGGGGCAGTTTATCACAAGCCAAAACACCTGGCTGTCAGTTCCACAGTATTCATGATGCTTAATAGTAATCAACTAAAACCTGTCTGCGATGGGACACTTCAATCATACCATCATATACCGCATAAATTATTAGATTGATGGTATTAGGCAGCGGGTTCCTGAAACGTGTCTCCAGCCGTATGTTACCACTCTTGATCAATGATAGATGCTGACTATTATCCTCGTCAGGTGTCAGATTAAATGCATAAAGAGTGTACCGTCTCAGGAAATCGTTTCGATCAATGGCCATAGCACTGTTCTTTAAATGTCTCCCTGTTGATAACACCAGTTGATAGAATTCACGAGTCACGCAACCATTAGGGAAGTCCGGTTGTAATGGTTTGGTGGGGAACTGGACACCGTCAACATATATTGCCAGATATTCTAGATTATAATTCTTAAAATTGAATGGGTTCTTGCCATAGTCGCCCGTAAAAGTGTCATTATCAACCATCGCTACCACCACAGACTATGTTATTGTTTGACTAAAACCCCTTGCTTGACTAAATAAAAATGATTGTAATGATACATGAACTCTGATAATTTATTTGACCAACATTTTATTGACTTGCACAATCTTACACAATTGTCTGAACATGTTGAACACAACTAAACACATTATGAACACACACACGGTTGCAACTTTTTCACAAAACGTGTTACCATTGTGTCATTTTTAAACAGATTAGAAGAATATTTAGATATCAACATATCATAGGTGATGCTTCTACACATGTGATTTAAGAAGTAGATACAGTGTTCACCACATGTGACCGATGTGACATCCTGAACTTGTTTGTCTGATAAATGTATCTCGTCACATGACATGTTTAAAAAGTCATAAATCGATTTAGGAAATATTGAATGATTTGGAGCATTTCCAAAACTGTCAAAAAAACACCCAACTCTCTCCAATATATAAACTGCCAGCCAATGCTCTCCAGGCTGGTCAGAGGGGTGTGTGTTAATTATCATAGCACTAGGTCTTATTTGTAGAGGTTGCTGGGGCAGTTTATCACAAGCCAAAACACCTGGCTGTCAGTTCCACAGTATTCATGATGCTTAATAGTAATCAACTAAAACCTGTCTGCGATGGGACACTTCAATCATACTATCATATACCGCATAAATTATTAGATTGATGGTATTAGGCAGCGGGTTCCTGAAACGTGTCTCCAGGCGTATGTTACCACTCTTGATCAATGATAGATGCTGACTATTATCCTCGTCAGGTGTCAGATTAAATGCATAAAGAGTGTACCGTCTCAGGAAATCGTTTCGATCAATGGCCATAGCACTGTTCTTTAAATGTCTCCCTGTTGATAACACCAGTTGATAGAATTCACGAGTCACGCAACCATTAGGGAAGTCCGGTTGTAATGGTTTGGTGGGGAACTGGACACCGTCAACATATATTGCCAGATATTCTAGATTATAATTCTTAAAATTGAATGGGTTCTTGCCATAGTCGCCCGTAAAAGTGTCATTATCAACCATCGCTACCACCACAGACTATGTTATTGTTTGACTAAAACCCCTTGCTTGACTAAATAAAAATGATTGTAATGATACATGAACTCTGATAATTTATTTGACCAACATTTTATTGACTTGCACAATCTTACACAATTGTCTGAACATGTTGAACACAACTAAACACATTATGAACACACACACGGTTGCAACTTTTTCACAAAACGTGTTACCATTGTGTCATTTTTAAACAGATTAGAAGAATATTTAGATATCAACATATCATAGGTGATGCTTCTACACATGTGATTTAAGAAGTAGATACAGTGTTCACCACATGTGACCGATGTGACATCCTGAACTTGTTTGTCTGATAAATGTATCTCGTCACATGACATGTTTAAAAAGTCATAAATCGATTTAGGAAATATTGAATGATTTGGAGCATTTCCAAAACTGTCAAAAAAACACCCAACTCTCTCCAATATATAAACTGCCAGCCAATGCTCTCCAGGCTGGTCAGAGGGGTGTGTGTTAATTATCATAGCACTAGGTCTTATTTGTAGAGGTCGCTGGGGCAGTTTATCACAAGCCAAAACACCTGGCTGTCAGTTCCACAGTATTCATGATGCTTAATAGTAATCAACTAAAACCTGTCTGCGATGGGACACTTCAATCATACCATCATATACCGCATAAATTATTAGATTGATGGTATTAGGCAGCGGGTTCCTGAAACGTGTCTCCAGCCGTATGTTACCACTCTTGATCAATGATAGATGCTGACTATTATCCTCGTCAGGTGTCAGATTAAATGCATAAAGAGTGTACCGTCTCAGGAAATCGTTTCGATCAATGGCCATAGCACTGTTCTTTAAATGTCTCCCTGTTGATAACACCAGTTGATAGAATTCACGAGTCACGCAACCATTAGGGAAGTCCGGTTGTAATGGTTTGCTGGGGAACTGGACACCGTCAACATATATTGCCAGATATTCTAGATTATAATTCTTAAAATTGAATGGGTTCTTGCCATAGTCGCCCGTAAAAGTGTCATTATCAACCATCGCTACCACCACAGACTATGTTATTGTTTGACTAAAACCCCTTGCTTGACTAAATAAAAATGATTGTAATGATACATGAACTCTGATAATTTATTTGACCAACATTTTATTGACTTGCACAATCTTACACAATTGTCTGAACATGTTGAACACAACTAAACACATTATGAACACACACACGGTTGCAACTTTTTCACAAAACGTGTTACCATTGTGTCATTTTTAAACAGATTAGAAGAATATTTAGATATCAACATATCATAGGTGATGCTTCTACACATGTGATTTAAGAAGTAGATACAGTGTTCACCACATGTGACCGATGTGACATCCTGAACTTGTTTGTCTGATAAATGTATCTCGTCACATGACATGTTTAAAAAGTCATAAATCGATTTAGGAAATATTGAATGATTTGGAGCATTTCCAAAACTGTCAAAAAAACACCCAACTCTCTCCAATATATAAACTGCCAGCCAATGCTCTCCAGGCTGGTCAGAGGGGTGTGTGTTAATTATCATAGCACTAGGTCTTATTTGTAGAGGTTGCTGGGGCAGTTTATCACAAGCCAAAACACCTGGCTGTCAGTTCCACAGTATTCATGATGCTTAATAGTAATCAACTAAAACCTGTCTGCGATGGGACACTTCAATCATACTATCATATACCGCATAAATTATTAGATTGATGGTATTAGGCAGCGGGTTCCTGAAACGTGTCTCCAGGCGTATGTTACCACTCTTGATCAATGATAGATGCTGACTATTATCCTCGTCAGGTGTCAGATTAAATGCATAAAGAGTGTACCGTCTCAGGAAATCGTTTCGATCAATGGCCATAGCACTGTTCTTTAAATGTCTCCCTGTTGATAACACCAGTTGATAGAATTCACGAGTCACGCAACCATTAGGGAAGTCCGGTTGTAATGGTTTGGTGGGGAACTGGACACCGTCAACATATATTGCCAGATATTCTAGATTATAATTCTTAAAATTGAATGGGTTCTTGCCATAGTCGCCCGTAAAAGTGTCATTATCAACCATCGCTACCACCACAGACTATGTTATTGTTTGACTAAAACCCCTTGCTTGACTAAATAAAAATGATTGTAATGATACATGAACTCTGATAATTTATTTGACCAACATTTTATTGACTTGCACAATCTTACACAATTGTCTGAACATGTTGAACACAACTAAACACATTATGAACACACACACGGTTGCAACTTTTTCACAAAACGTGTTACCATTGTGTCATTTTTAAACAGATTAGAAGAATATTTAGATATCAACATATCATAGGTGATGCTTCTACACATGTGATTTAAGAAGTAGATACAGTGTTCACCACATGTGACCGATGTGACATCCTGAACTTGTTTGTCTGATAAATGTATCTCGTCACATGACATGTTTAAAAAGTCATAAATCGATTTAGGAAATATTGAATGATTTGGAGCATTTCCAAAACTGTCAAAAAAACACCCAACTCTCTCCAATATATAAACTGCCAGCCAATGCTCTCCAGGCTGGTCAGAGGGGTGTGTGTTAATTATCATAGCACTAGGTCTTATTTGTAGAGGTTGCTGGGGCAGTTTATCACAAGCCAAAACACCTGGCTGTCAGTTCCACAGTATTCATGATGCTTAATAGTAATCAACTAAAACCTGTCTGCGATGGGACACTTCAATCATACTATCATATACCGCATAAATTATTAGATTGATGGTATTAGGCAGCGGGTTCCTGAAACGTGTCTCCAGGCGTATGTTACCACTCTTGATCAATGATAGATGCTGACTATTATCCTCGTCAGGTGTCAGATTAAATGCATAAAGAGTGTACCGTCTCAGGAAATCGTTTCGATCAATGGCCATAGCACTGTTCTTTAAATGTCTCCCTGTTGATAACACCAGTTGATAGAATTCACGAGTCACGCAACCATTAGGGAAGTCCGGTTGTAATGGTTTGGTGGGGAACTGGACACCGTCAACATATATTGCCAGATATTCTAGATTATAATTCTTAAAATTGAATGGGTTCTTGCCATAGTCGCCCGTAAAAGTGTCATTATCAACCATCGCTACCACCACAGACTATGTTATTGTTTGACTAAAACCCCTTGCTTGACTAAATAAAAATGATTGTAATGATACATGAACTCTGATAATTTATTTGACCAACATTTTATTGACTTGCACAATCTTACACAATTGTCTGAACATGTTGAACACAACTAAACACATTATGAACACACACACGGTTGCAACTTTTTCACAAAACGTGTTACCATTGTGTCATTTTTAAACAGATTAGAAGAATATTTAGATATCAACATATCATAGGTGATGCTTCTACACATGTGATTTAAGAAGTAGATACAGTGTTCACCACATGTGACCGATGTGACATCCTGAACTTGTTTGTCTGATAAATGTATCTCGTCACAAGACATGTTTAAAAAGTCATAAATCGATTTAGGAAATATTGAATGATTTGGAGCATTTCCAAAACTGTCAAAAAAACACCCAACTCTCTCCAATATATAAACTGCCAGCCAATGCTCTCCAGGCTGGTCAGAGGGGTGTGTGTTAATTATCATAGCACTAGGTCTTATTTGTAGAGGTCGCTGGGGCAGTTTATCACAAGCCAAAACACCTGGCTGTCAGTTCCACAGTATTCATGATGCTTAATAGTAATCAACTAAAACCTGTCTGCGATGGGACACTTCAATCATACCATCATATACCGCATAAATTATTAGATTGATGGTATTAGGCAGCGGGTTCCTGAAACGTGTCTCCAGCCGTATGTTACCACTCTTGATCAATGATAGATGCTGACTATTATCCTCGTCAGGTGTCAGATTAAATGCATAAAGAGTGTACCGTCTCAGGAAATCGTTTCGATCAATGGCCATAGCACTGTTCTTTAAATGTCTCCCTGTTGATAACACCAGTTGATAGAATTCACGAGTCACGCAACCATTAGGGAAGTCCGGTTGTAATGGTTTGGTGGGGAACTGGACACCGTCAACATATATTGCCAGATATTCTAGATTATAATTCTTAAAATTGAATGGGTTCTTGCCATAGTCGCCCGTAAAAGTGTCATTATCAACCATCGCTACCACCACAGACTATGTTATTGTTTGACTAAAACCCCTTGCTTGACTAAATAAAAATGATTGTAATGATACATGAACTCTGATAATTTATTTGACCAACATTTTATTGACTTGCACAATCTTACACAATTGTCTGAACATGTTGAACACAACTAAACACATTATGAACACACACACGGTTGCAACTTTTTCACAAAACGTGTTACCATTGTGTCATTTTTAAACAGATTAGAAGAATATTTAGATATCAACATATCATAGGTGATGCTTCTACACATGTGATTTAAGAAGTAGATACAGTGTTCACCACATGTGACCGATGTGACATCCTGAACTTGTTTGTCTGATAAATGTATCTCGTCACATGACATGTTTAAAAAGTCATAAATCGATTTAGGAAATATTGAATGATTTGGAGCATTTCCAAAACTGTCAAAAAAACACCCAACTCTCTCCAATATATAAACTGCCAGCCAATGCTCTCCAGGCTGGTCAGAGGGGTGTGTGTTAATTATCATAGCACTAGGTCTTATTTGTAGAGGTTGCTGGGGCAGTTTATCACAAGCCAAAACACCTGGCTGTCAGTTCCACAGTATTCATGATGCTTAATAGTAATCAACTAAAACCTGTCTGCGATGGGACACTTCAATCATACTATCATATACCGCATAAATTATTAGATTGATGGTATTAGGCAGCGGGTTCCTGAAACGTGTCTCCAGGCGTATGTTACCACTCTTGATCAATGATAGATGCTGACTATTATCCTCGTCAGGTGTCAGATTAAATGCATAAAGAGTGTACCGTCTCAGGAAATCGTTTCGATCAATGGCCATAGCACTGTTCTTTAAATGTCTCCCTGTTGATAACACCAGTTGATAGAATTCACGAGTCACGCAACCATTAGGGAAGTCCGGTTGTAATGGTTTGGTGGGGAACTGGACACCGTCAACATATATTGCCAGATATTCTAGATTATAATTCTTAAAATTGAATGGGTTCTTGCCATAGTCGCCCGTAAAAGTGTCATTATCAACCATCGCTACCACCACAGACTATGTTATTGTTTGACTAAAACCCCTTGCTTGACTAAATAAAAATGATTGTAATGATACATGAACTCTGATAATTTATTTGACCAACATTTTATTGACTTGCACAATCTTACACAATTGTCTGAACATGTTGAACACAACTAAACACATTATGAACACACACACGGTTGCAACTTTTTCACAAAACGTGTTACCATTGTGTCATTTTTAAACAGATTAGAAGAATATTTAGATATCAACATATCATAGGTGATGCTTCTACACATGTGATTTAAGAAGTAGATACAGTGTTCACCACATGTGACCGATGTGACATCCTGAACTTGTTTGTCTGATAAATGTATCTCGTCACATGACATGTTTAAAAAGTCATAAATCGATTTAGGAAATATTGAATGATTTGGAGCATTTCCAAAACTGTCAAAAAAACACCCAACTCTCTCCAATATATAAACTGCCAGCCAATGCTCTCCAGGCTGGTCAGAGGGGTGTGTGTTAATTATCATAGCACTAGGTCTTATTTGTAGAGGTCGCTGGGGCAGTTTATCACAAGCCAAAACACCTGGCTGTCAGTTCCACAGTATTCATGATGCTTAATAGTAATCAACTAAAACCTGTCTGCGATGGGACACTTCAATCATACCATCATATACCGCATAAATTATTAGATTGATGGTATTAGGCAGCGGGTTCCTGAAACGTGTCTCCAGCCGTATGTTACCACTCTTGATCAATGATAGATGCTGACTATTATCCTCGTCAGGTGTCAGATTAAATGCATAAAGAGTGTACCGTCTCAGGAAATCGTTTCGATCAATGGCCATAGCACTGTTCTTTAAATGTCTCCCTGTTGATAACACCAGTTGATAGAATTCACGAGTCACGCAACCATTAGGGAAGTCCGGTTGTAATGGTTTGCTGGGGAACTGGACACCGTCAACATATATTGCCAGATATTCTAGATTATAATTCTTAAAATTGAATGGGTTCTTGCCATAGTCGCCCGTAAAAGTGTCATTATCAACCATCGCTACCACCACAGACTATGTTATTGTTTGACTAAAACCCCTTGCTTGACAAAAATGATTGTAATGATACATGAACTCTGATAATTTATTTGACCAACATTTTATTGACTTGCACAATCTTACACAATTGTCTGAACATGTTGAACACAACTAAACACATTATGAACACACACACGGTTGCAACTTTTTCACAAAACGTGTTACCATTGTGTCATTTTTAAACAGATTAGAAGAATATTTAGATATCAACATATCATAGGTGATGCTTCTACACATGTGATTTAAGAAGTAGATACAGTGTTCACCACATGTGACCGATGTGACATCCTGAACTTGTTTGTCTGATAAATGTATCTCGTCACATGACATGTTTAAAAAGTCATAAATCGATTTAGGAAATATTGAATGATTTGGAGCATTTCCAAAACGGTCAAAAAAACACCCAACTCTCTCCAATATATAAACTGCCAGCCAATGCTCTCCAGGCTGGTCAGAGGGGTGTGTGTTAATTATCATAGCACTAGGTCTTATTTGTAGAGGTTGCTGGGGCAGTTTATCACAAGCCAAAACACCTGGCTGTCAGTTCCACAGTATTCATGATGCTTAATAGTAATCAACTAAAACCTGTCTGCGATGGGACACTTCAATCATACTATCATATACCGCATAAATTATTAGATTGATGGTATTAGGCAGCGGGTTCCTGAAACGTGTCTCCAGGCGTATGTTACCACTCTTGATCAATGATAGATGCTGACTATTATCCTCGTCAGGTGTCAGATTAAATGCATAAAGAGTGTACCGTCTCAGGAAATCGTTTCGATCAATGGCCATAGCACTGTTCTTTAAATGTCTCCCTGTTGATAACACCAGTTGATAGAATTCACGAGTCACGCAACCATTAGGGAAGTCCGGTTGTAATGGTTTGGTGGGGAACTGGACACCGTCAACATATATTGCCAGATATTCTAGATTATAATTCTTAAAATTGAATGGGTTCTTGCCATAGTCGCCCGTAAAAGTGTCATTATCAACCATCGCTACCACCACAGACTATGTTATTGTTAGACTAAAACCCCTTGCTTGACTAAATAAAAATGATTGTAATGATACATGAACTCTGATAATTTATTTGACCAACATTTTATTGACTTGCACAATCTTACACAATTGTCTGAACATGTTGAACACAACTAAACACATTATGAACACACACACGGTTGCAACTTTTTCACAAAACGTGTTACCATTGTGTCATTTTTAAACAGATTAGAAGAATATTTAGATATCAACATATCATAGGTGATGCTTCTACACATGTGATTTAAGAAGTAGATACAGTGTTCACCACATGTGACCGATGTGACATCCTGAACTTGTTTGTCTGATAAATGTATCTCGTCACATGACATGTTTAAAAAGTCATAAATCGATTTAGGAAATATTGAATGATTTGGAGCATTTCCAAAACTGTCAAAAAAACACCCAACTCTCTCCAATATATAAACTGCCAGCCAATGCTCTCCAGGCTGGTCAGAGGGGTGTGTGTTAATTATCATAGCACTAGGTCTTATTTGTAGAGGTTGCTGGGGCAGTTTATCACAAGCCAAAACACCTGGCTGTCAGTTCCACAGTATTCATGATGCTTAATAGTAATCAACTAAAACCTGTCTGCGATGGGACACTTCAATCATACTATCATATACCGCATAAATTATTAGATTGATGGTATTAGGCAGCGGGTTCCTGAAACGTGTCTCCAGGCGTATGTTACCACTCTTGATCAATGATAGATGCTGACTATTATCCTCGTCAGGTGTCAGATTAAGTGCATAAAGAGTGTACCGTCTCAGGAAATCGTTTCGATCAATGGCCATAGCACTGTTCTTTAAATGTCTCCCTGTTGATAACACCAGTTGATAGAATTCACGAGTCACGCAACCATTAGGGAAGTCCGGTTGTTATGGTTTGGTGGGGAACTGGACACCGTCAACATATATTGCCAGATATTCTAGATTATAATTCTTAAAATTGAATGGGTTCTTGCCATAGTCGCCCGTAAAAGTGTCATTATCAACCATCGCTACCACCACAGACTATGTTATTGTTTGACTAAAACCCCTTGCTTGACTAAATAAAAATGATTGTAATGATACATGAACTCTGATAATTTATTTGACCAACATTTTATTGACTTGCACAATCTTACACAATTGTCTGAACATGTTGAACACAACTAAACACATTATGAACACACACACGGTTGCAACTTTTTCACAAAACGTGTTACCATTGTGTCATTTTTAAACAGATTAGAAGAATATTTAGATATCAACATATCATAGGTGATGCTTCTACACATGTGATTTAAGAAGTAGATACAGTGTTCACCACATGTGACCGATGTGACATCCTGAACTTGTTTGTCTGATAAATGTATCTCGTCACATGACATGTTTAAAAAGTCATAAATCGATTGAGGAAATATTGAATGATTTGGAGCATTTCCAAAACTGTCAAAAAAACACCCAACTCTCTCCAATATATAAACTGCCAGCCAATGCTCTCCAGGCTGGTCAGAGGGGTGTGTGTTAATTATCATAGCACTAGGTCTTATTTGTAGAGGTTGCTGGGGCAGTTTATCACAAGCCAAAACACCTGGCTGTCAGTTCCACAGTATTCATGATGCTTAATAGTAATCAACTAAAACCTGTCTGCGATGGGACACTTCAATCATACTATCATATACCGCATAAATTATTAGATTGATGGTATTAGGCAGCGGGTTCCTGAAACGTGTCTCCAGGCGTATGTTACCACTCTTGATCAATGATAGATGCTGACTATTATCCTCGTCAGGTGTCAGATTAAATGCATAAAGAGTGTACCGTCTCAGGAAATCGTTTCGATCAATGGCCATAGCACTGTTCTTTAAATGTCTCCCTGTTGATAACACCAGTTGATAGAATTCACGAGTCACGCAACCATTAGGGAAGTCCGGTTGTAATGGTTTGGTGGGGAACTGGACACCGTCAACATATATTGCCAGATATTCTAGATTATAATTCTTAAAATTGAATGGGTTCTTGCCATAGTCGCCCGTAAAAGTGTCATTATCAACCATCGCTACCACCACAGACTATGTTATTGTTTGACTAAAAAAAAACCCTTGCTTGACTAAATAAAAATGATTGTAATGATACATGAACTCTGATAATTTATTTGACCAACATTTTATTGACTTGCACAATCTTACACAATTGTCTGAACATGTTGAACACAACTAAACACATTATGAACACACACACGGTTGCAACTTTTTCACAAAACGTGTTACCATTGTGTCATTTTTAAACAGATTAGAAGAATATTTAGATATCAACATATCATAGGTGATGCTTCTACACATGTGATTTAAGAAGTAGATACAGTGTTCACCACATGTGACCGATGTGACATCCTGAACTTGTTTGTCTGATAAATGTATCTCGTCACATGACATGTTTAAAAAGTCATAAATCGATTTAGGAAATATTGAATGATTTGGAGCATTTCCAAAACTGTCAAAAAAACACCCAACTCTCTCCAATATATAAACTGCCAGCCAATGCTCTCCAGGCTGGTCAGAGGGGTGTGTGTTAATTATCATAGCACTAGGTCTTATTTGTAGAGGTTGCTGGGGCAGTTTATCACAAGCCAAAACACCTGGCTGTCAGTTCCACAGTATTCATGATGCTTAATAGTAATCAACTAAAACCTGTCTGCGATGGGACACTTCAATCATACTATCATATACCGCATAAATTATTAGATTGATGGTATTAGGCAGCGGGTTCCTGAAACGTGTCTCCAGGCGTATGTTACCACTCTTGATCAATGATAGATGCTGACTATTATCCTCGTCAGGTGTCAGATTAAATGCATAAAGAGTGTACCGTCTCAGGAAATCGTTTCGATCAATGGCCATAGCACTGTTCTTTAAATGTCTCCCTGTTGATAACACCAGTTGATAGAATTCACGAGTCACGCAACCATTAGGGAAGTCCGGTTGTAATGGTTTGGTGGGGAACTGGACACCGTCAACATATATTGCCAGATATTCTAGATTATAATTCTTAAAATTGAATGGGTTCTTGCCATAGTCGCCCGTAAAAGTGTCATTATCAACCATCGCTACCACCACAGACTATGTTATTGTTTGACTAAAACCCCTTGCTTGACTAAATAAAAATGATTGTAATGATACATGAACTCTGATAATTTATTTGACCAACATTTTATTGACTTGCACAATCTTACACAATTGTCTGAACATGTTGAACACAACTAAACACATTATGAACACACACACGGTTGCAACTTTTTCACAAAACGTGTTACCATTGTGTCATTTTTAAACAGATTAGAAGAATATTTAGATATCAACATATCATAGGTGATGCTTCTACACATGTGATTTAAGAAGTAGATACAGTGTTCACCACATGTGACCGATGTGACATCCTGAACTTGTTTGTCTGATAAATGTATCTCGTCACATGACATGTTTAAAAAGTCATAAATCGATTTAGGAAATATTGAATGATTTGGAGCATTTCCAAAACTGTCAAAAAAACACCCAACTCTCTCCAATATATAAACTGCCAGCCAATGCTCTCCAGGCTGGTCAGAGGGGTGTGTGTTAATTATCATAGCACTAGGTCTTATTTGTAGAGGTCGCTGGGGCAGTTTATCACAAGCCAAAACACCTGGCTGTCAGTTCCACAGTATTCATGATGCTTAATAGTAATCAACTAAAACCTGTCTGCGATGGGACACTTCAATCATACCATCATATACCGCATAAATTATTAGATTGATGGTATTAGGCAGCGGGTTCCTGAAACGTGTCTCCAGCCGTATGTTACCACTCTTGATCAATGATAGATGCTGACTATTATCCTCGTCAGGTGTCAGATTAAATGCATAAAGAGTGTACCGTCTCAGGAAATCGTTTCGATCAATGGCCATAGCACTGTTCTTTAAATGTCTCCCTGTTGATAACACCAGTTGATAGAATTCACGAGTCACGCAACCATTAGGGAAGTCCGGTTGTAATGGTTTGGTGGGGAACTGGACACCGTCAACATATATTGCCAGATATTCTAGATTATAATTCTTAAAATTGAATGGGTTCTTGCCATAGTCGCCCGTAAAAGTGTCATTATCAACCATCGCTACCACCACAGACTATGTTATTGTTTGACTAAAACCCCTTGCTTGACAAAAATGATTGTAATGATACATGAACTCTGATAATTTATTTGACCAACATTTTATTGACTTGCACAATCTTACACAATTGTCTGAACATGTTGAACACAACTAAACACATTATGAACACACACACGGTTGCAACTTTTTCACAAAACGTGTTACCATTGTGTCATTTTTAAACAGATTAGAAGAATATTTAGATATCAACATATCATAGGTGATGCTTCTACACATGTGATTTAAGAAGTAGATACAGTGTTCACCACATGTGACCGATGTGACATCCTGAACTTGTTTGTCTGATAAATGTATCTCGTCACATGACATGTTTAAAAAGTCATAAATCGATTTAGGAAATATTGAATGATTTGGAGCATTTCCAAAACGGTCAAAAAAACACCCAACTCTCTCCAATATATAAACTGCCAGCCAATGCTCTCCAGGCTGGTCAGAGGGGTGTGTGTTAATTATCATAGCACTAGGTCTTATTTGTAGAGGTTGCTGGGGCAGTTTATCACAAGCCAAAACACCTGGCTGTCAGTTCCACAGTATTCATGATGCTTAATAGTAATCAACTAAAACCTGTCTGCGATGGGACACTTCAATCATACTATCATATACCGCATAAATTATTAGATTGATGGTATTAGGCAGCGGGTTCCTGAAACGTGTCTCCAGGCGTATGTTACCACTCTTGATCAATGATAGATGCTGACTATTATCCTCGTCAGGTGTCAGATTAAATGCATAAAGAGTGTACCGTCTCAGGAAATCGTTTCGATCAATGGCCATAGCACTGTTCTTTAAATGTCTCCCTGTTGATAACACCAGTTGATAGAATTCACGAGTCACGCAACCATTAGGGAAGTCCGGTTGTAATGGTTTGGTGGGGAACTGGACACCGTCAACATATATTGCCAGATATTCTAGATTATAATTCTTAAAATTGAATGGGTTCTTGCCATAGTCGCCCGTAAAAGTGTCATTATCAACCATCGCTACCACCACAGACTATGTTATTGTTTGACTAAAACCCCTTGCTTGACTAAATAAAAATGATTGTAATGATACATGAACTCTGATAATTTATTTGACCAACATTTTATTGACTTGCACAATCTTACACAATTGTCTGAACATGTTGAACACAACTAAACACATTATGAACACACACACGGTTGCAACTTTTTCACAAAACGTGTTACCATTGTGTCATTTTTAAACAGATTAGAAGAATATTTAGATATCAACATATCATAGGTGATGCTTCTACACATGTGATTTAAGAAGTAGATACAGTGTTCACCACATGTGACCGATGTGACATCCTGAACTTGTTTGTCTGATAAATGTATCTCGTCACATGACATGTTTAAAAAGTCATAAATCGATTTAGGAAATATTGAATGATTTGGAGCATTTCCAAAACTGTCAAAAAAACACCCAACTCTCTCCAATATATAAACTGCCAGCCAATGCTCTCCAGGCTGGTCAGAGGGGTGTGTGTTAATTATCATAGCACTAGGTCTTATTTGTAGAGGTTGCTGGGGCAGTTTATCACAAGCCAAAACACCTGGCTGTCAGTTCCACAGTATTCATGATGCTTAATAGTAATCAACTAAAACCTGTCTGCGATGGGACACTTCAATCATACTATCATATACCGCATAAATTATTAGATTGATGGTATTAGGCAGCGGGTTCCTGAAACGTGTCTCCAGGCGTATGTTACCACTCTTGATCAATGATAGATGCTGACTATTATCCTCGTCAGGTGTCAGATTAAGTGCATAAAGAGTGTACCGTCTCAGGAAATCGTTTCGATCAATGGCCATAGCACTGTTCTTTAAATGTCTCCCTGTTGATAACACCAGTTGATAGAATTCACGAGTCACGCAACCATTAGGGAAGTCCGGTTGTAATGGTTTGGTGGGGAACTGGACACCGTCAACATATATTGCCAGATATTCTAGATTATAATTCTTAAAATTGAATGGGTTCTTGCCATAGTCGCCCGTAAAAGTGTCATTATCAACCATCGCTACCACCACAGACTATGTTATTGTTTGACTAAAACCCCTTGCTTGACTAAATAAAAATGATTGTAATGATACATGAACTCTGATAATTTATTTGACCAACATTTTATTGACTTGCACAATCTTACACAATTGTCTGAACATGTTGAACACAACTAAACACATTATGAACACACACACGGTTGCAACTTTTTCACAAAACGTGTTACCATTGTGTCATTTTTAAACAGATTAGAAGAATATTTAGATATCAACATATCATAGGTGATGCTTCTACACATGTGATTTAAGAAGTAGATACAGTGTTCACCACATGTGACCGATGTGACATCCTGAACTTGTTTGTCTGATAAATGTATCTCGTCACATGACATGTTTAAAAAGTCATAAATCGATTGAGGAAATATTGAATGATTTGGAGCATTTCCAAAACTGTCAAAAAAACACCCAACTCTCTCCAATATATAAACTGCCAGCCAATGCTCTCCAGGCTGGTCAGAGGGGTGTGTGTTAATTATCATAGCACTAGGTCTTATTTGTAGAGGTTGCTGGGGCAGTTTATCACAAGCCAAAACACCTGGCTGTCAGTTCCACAGTATTCATGATGCTTAATAGTAATCAACTAAAACCTGTCTGCGATGGGACACTTCAATCATACTATCATATACCGCATAAATTATTAGATTGATGGTATTAGGCAGCGGGTTCCTGAAACGTGTCTCCAGGCGTATGTTACCACTCTTGATCAATGATAGATGCTGACTATTATCCTCGTCAGGTGTCAGATTAAATGCATAAAGAGTGTACCGTCTCAGGAAATCGTTTCGATCAATGGCCATAGCACTGTTCTTTAAATGTCTCCCTGTTGATAACACCAGTTGATAGAATTCACGAGTCACGCAACCATTAGGGAAGTCCGGTTGTAATGGTTTGGTGGGGAACTGGACACCGTCAACATATATTGCCAGATATTCTAGATTATAATTCTTAAAATTGAATGGGTTCTTGCCATAGTCGCCCGTAAAAGTGTCATTATCAACCATCGCTACCACCACAGACTATGTTATTGTTTGACTAAAAAAAAACCCTTGCTTGACTAAATAAAAATGATTGTAATGATACATGAACTCTGATAATTTATTTGACCAACATTTTATTGACTTGCACAATCTTACACAATTGTCTGAACATGTTGAACACAACTAAACACATTATGAACACACACACGGTTGCAACTTTTTCACAAAACGTGTTACCATTGTGTCATTTTTAAACAGATTAGAAGAATATTTAGATATCAACATATCATAGGTGATGCTTCTACACATGTGATTTAAGAAGTAGATACAGTGTTCACCACATGTGACCGATGTGACATCCTGAACTTGTTTGTCTGATAAATGTATCTCGTCACATGACATGTTTAAAAAGTCATAAATCGATTTAGGAAATATTGAATGATTTGGAGCATTTCCAAAACTGTCAAAAAAACACCCAACTCTCTCCAATATATAAACTGCCAGCCAATGCTCTCCAGGCTGGTCAGAGGGGTGTGTGTTAATTATCATAGCACTAGGTCTTATTTGTAGAGGTTGCTGGGGCAGTTTATCACAAGCCAAAACACCTGGCTGTCAGTTCCACAGTATTCATGATGCTTAATAGTAATCAACTAAAACCTGTCTGCGATGGGACACTTCAATCATACTATCATATACCGCATAAATTATTAGATTGATGGTATTAGGCAGCGGGTTCCTGAAACGTGTCTCCAGGCGTATGTTACCACTCTTGATCAATGATAGATGCTGACTATTATCCTCGTCAGGTGTCAGATTAAATGCATAAAGAGTGTACCGTCTCAGGAAATCGTTTCGATCAATGGCCATAGCACTGTTCTTTAAATGTCTCCCTGTTGATAACACCAGTTGATAGAATTCACGAGTCACGCAACCATTAGGGAAGTCCGGTTGTAATGGTTTGGTGGGGAACTGGACACCGTCAACATATATTGCCAGATATTCTAGATTATAATTCTTAAAATTGAATGGGTTCTTGCCATAGTCGCCCGTAAAAGTGTCATTATCAACCATCGCTACCACCACAGACTATGTTATTGTTTGACTAAAACCCCTTGCTTGACTAAATAAAAATGATTGTAATGATACATGAACTCTGATAATTTATTTGACCAACATTTTATTGACTTGCACAATCTTACACAATTGTCTGAACATGTTGAACACAACTAAACACATTATGAACACACACACGGTTGCAACTTTTTCACAAAACGTGTTACCATTGTGTCATTTTTAAACAGATTAGAAGAATATTTAGATATCAACATATCATAGGTGATGCTTCTACACATGTGATTTAAGAAGTAGATACAGTGTTCACCACATGTGACCGATGTGACATCCTGAACTTGTTTGTCTGATAAATGTATCTCGTCACATGACATGTTTAAAAAGTCATAAATCGATTTAGGAAATATTGAATGATTTGGAGCATTTCCAAAACTGTCAAAAAAACACCCAACTCTCTCCAATATATAAACTGCCAGCCAATGCTCTCCAGGCTGGTCAGAGGGGTGTGTGTTAATTATCATAGCACTAGGTCTTATTTGTAGAGGTTGCTGGGGCAGTTTATCACAAGCCAAAACACCTGGCTGTCAGTTCCACAGTATTCATGATGCTTAATAGTAATCAACTAAAACCTGTCTGCGATGGGACACTTCAATCATACTATCATATACCGCATAAATTATTAGATTGATGGTATTAGGCAGCGGGTTCCTGAAACGTGTCTCCAGGCGTATGTTACCACTCTTGATCAATGATAGATGCTGACTATTATCCTCGTCAGGTGTCAGATTAAATGCATAAAGAGTGTACCGTCTCAGGAAATCGTTTCGATCAATGGCCATAGCACTGTTCTTTAAATGTCTCCCTGTTGATAACACCAGTTGATAGAATTCACGAGTCACGCAACCATTAGGGAAGTCCGGTTGTAATGGTTTGGTGGGGAACTGGACACCGTCAACATATATTGCCAGATATTCTAGATTATAATTCTTAAAATTGAATGGGTTCTTGCCATAGTCGCCCGTAAAAGTGTCATTATCAACCATCGCTACCACCACAGACTATGTTATTGTTTGACTAAAAAAAAACCCTTGCTTGACTAAATAAAAATGATTGTAATGATACATGAACTCTGATAATTTATTTGACCAACATTTTATTGACTTGCACAATCTTACACAATTGTCTGAACATGTTGAACACAACTAAACACATTATGAACACACACACGGTTGCAACTTTTTCACAAAACGTGTTACCATTGTGTCATTTTTAAACAGATTAGAAGAATATTTAGATATCAACATATCATAGGTGATGCTTCTACACATGTGATTTAAGAAGTAGATACAGTGTTCACCACATGTGACCGATGTGACATCCTGAACTTGTTTGTCTGATAAATGTATCTCGTCACAAGACATGTTTAAAAAGTCATAAATCGATTTAGGAAATATTGAATGATTTGGAGCATTTCCAAAACTGTCAAAAAAACACCCAACTCTCTCCAATATATAAACTGCCAGCCAATGCTCTCCAGGCTGGTCAGAGGGGTGTGTGTTAATTATCATAGCACTAGGTCTTATTTGTAGAGGTCGCTGGGGCAGTTTATCACAAGCCAAAACACCTGGCTGTCAGTTCCACAGTATTCATGATGCTTAATAGTAATCAACTAAAACCTGTCTGCGATGGGACACTTCAATCATACCATCATATACCGCATAAATTATTAGATTGATGGTATTAGGCAGCGGGTTCCTGAAACGTGTCTCCAGCCGTATGTTACCACTCTTGATCAATGATAGATGCTGACTATTATCCTCGTCAGGTGTCAGATTAAATGCATAAAGAGTGTACCGTCTCAGGAAATCGTTTCGATCAATGGCCATAGCACTGTTCTTTAAATGTCTCCCTGTTGATAACACCAGTTGATAGAATTCACGAGTCACGCAACCATTAGGGAAGTCCGGTTGTAATGGTTTGGTGGGGAACTGGACACCGTCAACATATATTGCCAGATATTCTAGATTATAATTCTTAAAATTGAATGGGTTCTTGCCATAGTCGCCCGTAAAAGTGTCATTATCAACCATCGCTACCACCACAGACTATGTTATTGTTTGACTAAAACCCCTTGCTTGACTAAATAAAAATGATTGTAATGATACATGAACTCTGATAATTTATTTGACCAACATTTTATTGACTTGCACAATCTTACACAATTGTCTGAACATGTTGAACACAACTAAACACATTATGAACACACACACGGTTGCAACTTTTTCACAAAACGTGTTACCATTGTGTCATTTTTAAACAGATTAGAAGAATATTTAGATATCAACATATCATAGGTGATGCTTCTACACATGTGATTTAAGAAGTAGATACAGTGTTCACCACATGTGACCGATGTGACATCCTGAACTTGTTTGTCTGATAAATGTATCTCGTCACATGACATGTTTAAAAAGTCATAAATCGATTTAGGAAATATTGAATGATTTGGAGCATTTCCAAAACTGTCAAAAAAACACCCAACTCTCTCCAATATATAAACTGCCAGCCAATGCTCTCCAGGCTGGTCAGAGGGGTGTGTGTTAATTATCATAGCACTAGGTCTTATTTGTAGAGGTTGCTGGGGCAGTTTATCACAAGCCAAAACACCTGGCTGTCAGTTCCACAGTATTCATGAGGCTTAATAGTAATCAACTAAAACCTGTCTGCGATGGGACACTTCAATCATACTATCATATACCGCATAAATTATTAGATTGATGGTATTAGGCAGCGGGTTCCTGAAACGTGTCTCCAGGCGTATGTTACCACTCTTGATCAATGATAGATGCTGACTATTATCCTCGTCAGGTGTCAGATTAAATGCATAAAGAGTGTACCGTCTCAGGAAATCGTTTCGATCAATGGCCATAGCACTGTTCTTTAAATGTCTCCCTGTTGATAACACCAGTTGATAGAATTCACGAGTCACGCAACCATTAGGGAAGTCCGGTTGTAATGGTTTGGTGGGGAACTGGACACCGTCAACATATATTGCCAGATATTCTAGATTATAATTCTTAAAATTGAATGGGTTCTTGCCATAGTCGCCCGTAAAAGTGTCATTATCAACCATCGCTACCACCACAGACTATGTTATTGTTTGACTAAAACCCCTTGCTTGACTAAATAAAAATGATTGTAATGATACATGAACTCTGATAATTTATTTGACCAACATTTTATTGACTTGCACAATCTTACACAATTGTCTGAACATGTTGAACACAACTAAACACATTATGAACACACACACGGTTGCAACTTTTTCACAAAACGTGTTACCATTGTGTCATTTTTAAACAGATTAGAAGAATATTTAGATATCAACATATCATAGGTGATGCTTCTACACATGTGATTTAAGAAGTAGATACAGTGTTCACCACATGTGACCGATGTGACATCCTGAACTTGTTTGTCTGATAAATGTATCTCGTCACATGACATGTTTAAAAAGTCATAAATCGATTTAGGAAATATTGAATGATTTGGAGCATTTCCAAAACTGTCAAAAAAACACCCAACTCTCTCCAATATATAAACTGCCAGCCAATGCTCTCCAGGCTGGTCAGAGGGGTGTGTGTTAATTATCATAGCACTAGGTCTTATTTGTAGAGGTCGCTGGGGCAGTTTATCACAAGCCAAAACACCTGGCTGTCAGTTCCACAGTATTCATGATGCTTAATAGTAATCAACTAAAACCTGTCTGCGATGGGACACTTCAATCATACCATCATATACCGCATACATTATTAGATTGATGGTATTAGGCAGCGGGTTCCTGAAACGTGTCTCCAGCCGTATGTTACCACTCTTGATCAATGATAGATGCTGACTATTATCCTCGTCAGGTGTCAGATTAAATGCATAAAGAGTGTACCGTCTCAGGAAATCGTTTCGATCAATGGCCATAGCACTGTTCTTTAAATGTCTCCCTGTTGATAACACCAGTTGATAGAATTCACGAGTCACGCAACCATTAGGGAAGTCCGGTTGTAATGGTTTGGTGGGGAACTGGACACCGTCAACATATATTGCCAGATATTCTAGATTATAATTCTTAAAATTGAATGGGTTCTTGCCATAGTCGCCCGTAAAAGTGTCATTATCAACCATCGCTACCACCACAGACTATGTTATTGTTTGACTAAAACCCCTTGCTTGACAAAAATGATTGTAATGATACATGAACTCTGATAATTTATTTGACCAACATTTTATTGACTTGCACAATCTTACACAATTGTCTGAACATGTTGAACACAACTAAACACATTATGAACACACACACGGTTGCAACTTTTTCACAAAACGTGTTACCATTGTGTCATTTTTAAACAGATTAGAAGAATATTTAGATATCAACATATCATAGGTGATGCTTCTACACATGTGATTTAAGAAGTAGATACAGTGTTCACCACATGTGACCGATGTGACATCCTGAACTTGTTTGTCTGATAAATGTATCTCGTCACATGACATGTTTAAAAAGTCATAAATCGATTTAGGAAATATTGAATGATTTGGAGCATTTCCAAAACTGTCAAAAAAACACCCAACTCTCTCCAATATATAAACTGCCAGCCAATGCTCTCCAGGCTGGTCAGAGGGGTGTGTGTTAATTATCATAGCACTAGGTCTTATTTGTAGAGGTTGCTGGGGCAGTTTATCACAAGCCAAAACACCTGGCTGTCAGTTCCACAGTATTCATGATGCTTAATAGTAATCAACTAAAACCTGTCTGCGATGGGACACTTCAATCATACTATCATATACCGCATAAATTATTAGATTGATGGTATTAGGCAGCGGGTTCCTGAAACGTGTCTCCAGGCGTATGTTACCACTCTTGATCAATGATAGATGCTGACTATTATCCTCGTCAGGTGTCAGATTAAATGCATAAAGAGTGTACCGTCTCAGGAAATCGTTTCGATCAATGGCCATAGCACTGTTCTTTAAATGTCTCCCTGTTGATAACACCAGTTGATAGAATTCACGAGTCACGCAACCATTAGGGAAGTCCGGTTGTAATGGTTTGGTGGGGAACTGGACACCGTCAACATATATTGCCAGATATTCTAGATTATAATTCTTAAAATTGAATGGGTTCTTGCCATAGTCGCCCGTAAAAGTGTCATTATCAACCATCGCTACCACCACAGACTATGTTATTGTTTGACTAAAACCCCTTGCTTGACTAAATAAAAATGATTGTAATGATACATGAACTCTGATAATTTATTTGACCAACATTTTATTGACTTGCACAATCTTACACAATTGTCTGAACATGTTGAACACAACTAAACACATTATGAACACACACACGGTTGCAACTTTTTCACAAAACGTGTTACCATTGTGTCATTTTTAAACAGATTAGAAGAATATTTAGATATCAACATATCATAGGTGATGCTTCTACACATGTGATTTAAGAAGTAGATACAGTGTTCACCACATGTGACCGATGTGACATCCTGAACTTGTTTGTCTGATAAATGTATCTCCTCACATGACATGTTTAAAAAGTCATAAATCGATTTAGGAAATATTGAATGATTTGGAGCATTTCCAAAACTGTCAAAAAAACACCCAACTCTCTCCAATATATAAACTGCCAGCCAATGCTCTCCAGGCTGGTCAGAGGGGTGTGTGTTAATTATCATAGCACTAGGTCTTATTTGTAGAGGTTGCTGGGGCAGTTTATCACAAGCCAAAACACCTGGCTGTCAGTTCCACAGTATTCATGATGCTTAATAGTAATCAACTAAAACCTGTCTGCGATGGGACACTTCAATCATACTATCATATACCGCATAAATTATTAGATTGATGGTATTAGGCAGCGGGTTCCTGAAACGTGTCTCCAGGCGTATGTTACCACTCTTGATCAATGATAGATGCTGACTATTATCCTCGTCAGGTGTCAGATTAAATGCATAAAGAGTGTACCGTCTCAGGAAATCGTTTCGATCAATGGCCATAGCACTGTTCTTTAAATGTCTCCCTGTTGATAACACCAGTTGATAGAATTCACGAGTCACGCAACCATTAGGGAAGTCCGGTTGTAATGGTTTGGTGGGGAACTGGACACCGTCAACATATATTGCCAGATATTCTAGATTATAATTCTTAAAATTGAATGGGTTCTTGCCATAGTCGCCCGTAAAAGTGTCATTATCAACCATCGCTACCACCACAGACTATGTTATTGTTTGACAAAAAAAAAACCCTTGCTTGACTAAATAAAAATGATTGTAATGATACATGAACTCTGATAATTTATTTGACCAACATTTTATTGACTTGCACAATCTTACACAATTGTCTGAACATGTTGAACACAACTATACACATTATGAACACACACACGGTTGCAACTTTTTCACAAAACGTGTTACCATTGTGTCATTTTTAAACAGATTAGAAGAATATTTAGATATCAACATATCATAGGTGATGCTTCTACACATGTGATTTAAGAAGTAGATACAGTGTTCACCACATGTGACCGATGTGACATCCTGAACTTGTTTGTCTGATAAATGTATCTCGTCACAAGACATGTTTAAAAAGTCATAAATCGATTTAGGAAATATTGAATGATTTGGAGCATTTCCAAAACTGTCAAAAAAACACCCAACTCTCTCCAATATATAAACTGCCAGCCAATGCTCTCCAGGCTGGTCAGAGGGGTGTGTGTTAATTATCATAGCACTAGGTCTTATTTGTAGAGGTCGCTGGGGCAGTTTATCACAAGCCAAAACACCTGGCTGTCAGTTCCACAGTATTCATGATGCTTAATAGTAATCAACTAAAACCTGTCTGCGATGGGACACTTCAATCATACCATCATATACCGCATAAATTATTAGATTGATGGTATTAGGCAGCGGGTTCCTGAAACGTGTCTCCAGCCGTATGTTACCACTCTTGATCAATGATAGATGCTGACTATTATCCTCGTCAGGTGTCAGATTAAATGCATAAAGAGTGTACCGTCTCAGGAAATCGTTTCGATCAATGGCCATAGCACTGTTCTTTAAATGTCTCCCTGTTGATAACACCAGTTGATAGAATTCACGAGTCACGCAACCATTAGGGAAGTCCGGTTGTAATGGTTTGGTGGGGAACTGGACACCGTCAACATATATTGCCAGATATTCTAGATTATAATTCTTAAAATTGAATGGGTTCTTGCCATAGTCGCCCGTAAAAGTGTCATTATCAACCATCGCTACCACCACAGACTATGTTATTGTTTGACTAAAACCCCTTGCTTGACTAAATAAAAATGATTGTAATGATACATGAACTCTGATAATTTATTTGACCAACATTTTATTGACTTGCACAATCTTACACAATTGTCTGAACATGTTGAACACAACTAAACACATTATGAACACACACACGGTTGCAACTTTTTCACAAAACGTGTTACCATTGTGTCATTTTTAAACAGATTAGAAGAATATTTAGATATCAACATATCATAGGTGATGCTTCTACACATGTGATTTAAGAAGTAGATACAGTGTTCACCACATGTGACCGATGTGACATCCTGAACTTGTTTGTCTGATAAATGTATCTCGTCACATGACATGTTTAAAAAGTCATAAATCGATTTAGGAAATATTGAATGATTTGGAGCATTTCCAAAACTGTCAAAAAAACACCCAACTCTCTCCAATATATAAACTGCCAGCCAATGCTCTCCAGGCTGGTCAGAGGGGTGTGTGTTAATTATCATAGCACTAGGTCTTATTTGTAGAGGTTGCTGGGGCAGTTTATCACAAGCCAAAACACCTGGCTGTCAGTTCCACAGTATTCATGATGCTTAATAGTAATCAACTAAAACCTGTCTGCGATGGGACACTTCAATCATACTATCATATACCGCATAAATTATTAGATTGATGGTATTAGGCAGCGGGTTCCTGAAACGTGTCTCCAGGCGTATGTTACCACTCTTGATCAATGATAGATGCTGACTATTATCCTCGTCAGGTGTCAGATTAAATGCATAAAGAGTGTACCGTCTCAGGAAATCGTTTCGATCAATGGCCATAGCACTGTTCTTTAAATGTCTCCCTGTTGATAACACCAGTTGATAGAATTCACGAGTCACGCAACCATTAGGGAAGTCCGGTTGTAATGGTTTGGTGGGGAACTGGACACCGTCAACATATATTGCCAGATATTCTAGATTATAATTCTTAAAATTGAATGGGTTCTTGCCATAGTCGCCCGTAAAAGTGTCATTATCAACCATCGCTACCACCACAGACTATGTTATTGTTTGACTAAAACCCCTTGCTTGACTAAATAAAAATGATTGTAATGATACATGAACTCTGATAATTTATTTGACCAACATTTTATTGACTTGCACAATCTTACACAATTGTCTGAACATGTTGAACACAACTAAACACATTATGAACACACACACGGTTGCAACTTTTTCACAAAACGTGTTACCATTGTGTCATTTTTAAACAGATTAGAAGAATATTTAGATATCAACATATCATAGGTGATGCTTCTACACATGTGATTTAAGAAGTAGATACAGTGTTCACCACATGTGACCGATGTGACATCCTGAACTTGTTTGTCTGATAAATGTATCTCGTCACATGACATGTTTAAAAAGTCATAAATCGATTTAGGAAATATTGAATGATTTGGAGCATTTCCAAAACTGTCAAAAAAACACCCAACTCTCCCCAATATATAAACTGCCAGCCAATGCTCTCCAGGCTGGTCAGAGGGGTGTGTGTTAATTATCATAGCACTAGGTCTTATTTGTAGAGGTCGCTGGGGCAGTTTATCACAAGCCAAAACACCTGGCTGTCAGTTCCACAGTATTCATGATGCTTAATAGTAATCAACTAAAACCTGTCTGCGATGGGACACTTCAATCATACCATCATATACCGCATAAATTATTAGATTGATGGTATTAGGCAGCGGGTTCCTGAAACGTGTCTCCAGCCGTATGTTACCACTCTTGATCAATGATAGATGCTGACTATTATCCTCGTCAGGTGTCAGATTAAATGCATAAAGAGTGTACCGTCTCAGGAAATCGTTTCGATCAATGGCCATAGCACTGTTCTTTAAATGTCTCCCTGTTGATAACACCAGTTGATAGAATTCACGAGTCACGCAACCATTAGGGAAGTCCGGTTGTAATGGTTTGGTGGGGAACTGGACACCGTCAACATATATTGCCAGATATTCTAGATTATAATTCTTAAAATTGAATGGGTTCTTGCCATAGTCGCCCGTAAAAGTGTCATTATCAACCATCGCTACCACCACAGACTATGTTATTGTTTGACTAAAACCCCTTGCTTGACAAAAATGATTGTAATGATACATGAACTCTGATAATTTATTTGACCAACATTTTATTGACTTGCACAATCTTACACAATTGTCTGAACATGTTGAACACAACTAAACACATTATGAACACACACACGGTTGCAACTTTTTCACAAAACGTGTTACCATTGTGTCATTTTTAAACAGATTAGAAGAATATTTAGATATCAACATATCATAGGTGATGCTTCTACACATGTGATTTAAGAAGTAGATACAGTGTTCACCACATGTGACCGATGTGACATCCTGAACTTGTTTGTCTGATAAATGTATCTCGTCACATGACATGTTTAAAAAGTCATAAATCGATTTAGGAAATATTGAATGATTTGGAGCATTTCCAAAACTGTCAAAAAAACACCCAACTCTCTCCAATATATAAACTGCCAGCCAATGCTCTCCAGGCTGGTCAGAGGGGTGTGTGTTAATTATCATAGCACTAGGTCTTATTTGTAGAGGTTGCTGGGGCAGTTTATCACAAGCCAAAACACCTGGCTGTCAGTTCCACAGTATTCATGATGCTTAATAGTAATCAACTAAAACCTGTCTGCGATGGGACACTTCAATCATACTATCATATACCGCATAAATTATTAGATTGATGGTATTAGGCAGCGGGTTCCTGAAACGTGTCTCCAGGCGTATGTTACCACTCTTGATCAATGATAGATGCTGACTATTATCCTCGTCAGGTGTCAGATTAAATGCATAAAGAGTGTACCGTCTCAGGAAATCGTTTCGATCAATGGCCATAGCACTGTTCTTTAAATGTCTCCCTGTTGATAACACCAGTTGATAGAATTCACGAGTCACGCAACCATTAGGGAAGTCCGGTTGTAATGGTTTGGTGGGGAACTGGACACCGTCAACATATATTGCCAGATATTCTAGATTATAATTCTTAAAATTGAATGGGTTCTTGCCATAGTCGCCCGTAAAAGTGTCATTATCAACCATCGCTACCACCACAGACTATGTTATTGTTTGACTAAAACCCCTTGCTTGACTAAATAAAAATGATTGTAATGATACATGAACTCTGATAATTTATTTGACCAACATTTTATTGACTTGCACAATCTTACACAATTGTCTGAACATGTTGAACACAACTAAACACATTATGAACACACACACGGTTGCAACTTTTTCACAAAACGTGTTACCATTGTGTCATTTTTAAACAGATTAGAAGAATATTTAGATATCAACATATCATAGGTGATGCTTCTACACATGTGATTTAAGAAGTAGATACAGTGTTCACCACATGTGACCGATGTGACATCCTGAACTTGTTTGTCTGATAAATGTATCTCGTCACATGACATGTTTAAAAAGTCATAAATCGATTTAGGAAATATTGAATGATTTGGAGCATTTCCAAAACTGTCAAAAAAAACACCCAACTCTCTCCAATATATAAACTGCCAGCCAATGCTCTCCAGGCTGGTCAGAGGGGTGTGTGTTAATTATCATAGCACTAGGTCTTATTTGTAGAGGTCGCTGGGGCAGTTTATCACAAGCCAAAACACCTGGCTGTCAGTTCCACAGTATTCATGATGCTTAATAGTAATCAACTAAAACCTGTCTGCGATGGGACACTTCAATCATACCATCATATACCGCATAAATTATTAGATTGATGGTATTAGGCAGCGGGTTCCTGAAACGTGTCTCCAGCCGTATGTTACCACTCTTGATCAATGATAGATGCTGACTATTATCCTCGTCAGGTGTCAGATTAAATGCATAAAGAGTGTACCGTCTCAGGAAATCGTTTCGATCAATGGCCATAGCACTGTTCTTTAAATGTCTCCCTGTTGATAACACCAGTTGATAGAATTCACGAGTCACGCAACCATTAGGGAAGTCCGGTTGTAATGGTTTGGTGGGGAACTGGACACCGTCAACATATATTGCCAGATATTCTAGATTATAATTCTTAAAATTGAATGGGTTCTTGCCATAGTCGCCCGTAAAAGTGTCATTATCAACCATCGCTACCACCACAGACTATGTTATTGTTTGACTAAAACCCCTTGCTTGACAAAAATGATTGTAATGATACATGAACTCTGATAATTTATTTGACCAACATTTTATTGACTTGCACAATCTTACACAATTGTCTGAACATGTTGAACACAACTAAACACATTATGAACACACACACGGTTGCAACTTTTTCACAAAACGTGTTACCATTGTGTCATTTTTAAACAGATTAGAAGAATATTTAGATATCAACATATCATAGGTGATGCTTCTACACATGTGATTTAAGAAGTAGATACAGTGTTCACCACATGTGACCGATGTGACATCCTGAACTTGTTTGTCTGATAAATGTATCTCGTCACATGACATGTTTAAAAAGTCATAAATCGATTTAGGAAATATTGAATGATTTGGAGCATTTCCAAAACTGTCAAAAAAACACCCAACTCTCTCCAATATATAAACTGCCAGCCAATGCTCTCCAGGCTGGTCAGAGGGGTGTGTGTTAATTATCATAGCACTAGGTCTTATTTGTAGAGGTTGCTGGGGCAGTTTATCACAAGCCAAAACACCTGGCTGTCAGTTCCACAGTATTCATGATGCTTAATAGTAATCAACTAAAACCTGTCTGCGATGGGACACTTCAATCATACTATCATATACCGCATAAATTATTAGATTGATGGTATTAGGCAGCGGGTTCCTGAAACGTGTCTCCAGGCGTATGTTACCACTCTTGATCAATGATAGATGCTGACTATTATCCTCGTCAGGTGTCAGATTAAATGCATAAAGAGTGTACCGTCTCAGGAAATCGTTTCGATCAATGGCCATAGCACTGTTCTTTAAATGTCTCCCTGTTGATAACACCAGTTGATAGAATTCACGAGTCACGCAACCATTAGGGAAGTCCGGTTGTAATGGTTTGGTGGGGAACTGGACACCGTCAACATATATTGCCAGATATTCTAGATTATAATTCTTAAAATTGAATGGGTTCTTGCCATAGTCGCCCGTAAAAGTGTCATTATCAACCATCGCTACCACCACAGACTATGTTATTGTTTGACTAAAACCCCTTGCTTGACTAAATAAAAATGATTGTAATGATACATGAACTCTGATAATTTATTTGACCAACATTTTATTGACTTGCACAATCTTACACAATTGTCTGAACATGTTGAACACAACTAAACACATTATGAACACACACACGGTTGCAACTTTTTCACAAAACGTGTTACCATTGTGTCATTTTTAAACAGATTAGAAGAATATTTAGATATCAACATATCATAGGTGATGCTTCTACACATGTGATTTAAGAAGTAGATACAGTGTTCACCACATGTGACCGATGTGACATCCTGAACTTGTTTGTCTGATAAATGTATCTCGTCACATGACATGTTTAAAAAGTCATAAATCGATTTAGGAAATATTGAATGATTTGGAGCATTTCCAAAACTGTCAAAAAAACACCCAACTCTCTCCAATATATAAACTGCCAGCCAATGCTCTCCAGGCTGGTCAGAGGGGTGTGTGTTAATTATCATAGCACTAGGTCTTATTTGTAGAGGTTGCTGGGGCAGTTTATCACAAGCCAAAACACCTGGCTGTCAGTTCCACAGTATTCATGATGCTTAATAGTAATCAACTAAAACCTGTCTGCGATGGGACACTTCAATCATACTATCATATACCGCATAAATTATTAGATTGATGGTATTAGGCAGCGGGTTCCTGAAACGTGTCTCCAGGCGTATGTTACCACTCTTGATCAATGATAGATGCTGACTATTATCCTCGTCAGGTGTCAGATTAAATGCATAAAGAGTGTACCGTCTCAGGAAATCGTTTCGATCAATGGCCATAGCACTGTTCTTTAAATGTCTCCCTGTTGATAACACCAGTTGATAGAATTCACGAGTCACGCAACCATTAGGGAAGTCCGGTTGTAATGGTTTGGTGGGGAACTGGACACCGTCAACATATATTGCCAGATATTCTAGATTATAATTCTTAAAATTGAATGGGTTCTTGCCATAGTCGCCCGTAAAAGTGTCATTATCAACCATCGCTACCACCACAGACTATGTTATTGTTTGACTAAAACCCCTTGCTTGACTAAATAAAAATGATTGTAATGATACATGAACTCTGATAATTTATTTGACCAACATTTTATTGACTTGCACAATCTTACACAATTGTCTGAACATGTTGAACACAACTAAACACATTATGAACACACACACGGTTGCAACTTTTTCACAAAACGTGTTACCATTGTGTCATTTTTAAACAGATTAGAAGAATATTTAGATATCAACATATCATAGGTGATGCTTCTACACATGTGATTTAAGAAGTAGATACAGTGTTCACCACATGTGACCGATGTGACATCCTGAACTTGTTTGTCTGATAAATGTATCTCGTCACATGACATGTTTAAAAAGTCATAAATCGATTTAGGAAATATTGAATGATTTGGAGCATTTCCAAAACTGTCAAAAAAACACCCAACTCTCTCCAATATATAAACTGCCAGCCAATGCTCTCCAGGCTGGTCAGAGGGGTGTGTGTTAATTATCATAGCACTAGGTCTTATTTGTAGAGGTTGCTGGGGCAGTTTATCACAAGCCAAAACACCTGGCTGTCAGTTCCACAGTATTCATGATGCTTAATAGTAATCAACTAAAACCTGTCTGCGATGGGACACTTCAATCATACTATCATATACCGCATAAATTATTAGATTGATGGTATTAGGCAGCGGGTTCCTGAAACGTGTCTCCAGGCGTATGTTACCACTCTTGATCAATGATAGATGCTGACTATTATCCTCGTCAGGTGTCAGATTAAATGCATAAAGAGTGTACCGTCTCAGGAAATCGTTTCGATCAATGGCCATAGCACTGTTCTTTAAATGTCTCCCTGTTGATAACACCAGTTGATAGAATTCACGAGTCACGCAACCATTAGGGAAGTCCGGTTGTAATGGTTTGGTGGGGAACTGGACACCGTCAACATATATTGCCAGATATTCTAGATTATAATTCTTAAAATTGAATGGGTTCTTGCCATAGTCGCCCGTAAAAGTGTCATTATCAACCATCGCTACCACCACAGACTATGTTATTGTTTGACTAAAACCCCTTGCTTGACTAAATAAAAATGATTGTAATGATACATGAACTCTGATAATTTATTTGACCAACATTTTATTGACTTGCACAATCTTACACAATTGTCTGAACATGTTGAACACAACTAAACACATTATGAACACACACACGGTTGCAACTTTTTCACAAAACGTGTTACCATTGTGTCATTTTTAAACAGATTAGAAGAATATTTAGATATCAACATATCATAGGTGATGCTTCTACACATGTGATTTAAGAAGTAGATACAGTGTTCACCACATGTGACCGATGTGACATCCTGAACTTGTTTGTCTGATAAATGTATCTCGTCACATGACATGTTTAAAAAGTCATAAATCGATTTAGGAAATATTGAATGATTTGGAGCATTTCCAAAACTGTCAAAAAAACACCCAACTCTCTCCAATATATAAACTGCCAGCCAATGCTCTCCAGGCTGGTCAGAGGGGTGTGTGTTAATTATCATAGCACTAGGTCTTATTTGTAGAGGTTGCTGGGGCAGTTTATCACAAGCCAAAACACCTGGCTGTCAGTTCCACAGTATTCATGATGCTTAATAGTAATCAACTAAAACCTGTCTGCGATGGGACACTTCAATCATACTATCATATACCGCATAAATTATTAGATTGATGGTATTAGGCAGCGGGTTCCTGAAACGTGTCTCCAGGCGTATGTTACCACTCTTGATCAATGATAGATGCTGACTATTATCCTCGTCAGGTGTCAGATTAAATGCATAAAGAGTGTACCGTCTCAGGAAATCGTTTCGATCAATGGCCATAGCACTGTTCTTTAAATGTCTCCCTGTTGATAACACCAGTTGATAGAATTCACGAGTCACGCAACCATTAGGGAAGTCCGGTTGTAATGGTTTGGTGGGGAACTGGACACCGTCAACATATATTGCCAGATATTCTAGATTATAATTCTTAAAATTGAATGGGTTCTTGCCATAGTCGCCCGTAAAAGTGTCATTATCAACCATCGCTACCACCACAGACTATGTTATTGTTTGACTAAAACCCCTTGCTTGACTAAATAAAAATGATTGTAATGATACATGAACTCTGATAATTTATTTGACCAACATTTTATTGACTTGCACAATCTTACACAATTGTCTGAACATGTTGAACACAACTAAACACATTATGAACACACACACGGTTGCAACTTTTTCACAAAACGTGTTACCATTGTGTCATTTTTAAACAGATTAGAAGAATATTTAGATATCAACATATCATAGGTGATGCTTCTACACATGTGATTTAAGAAGTAGATACAGTGTTCACCACATGTGACCGATGTGACATCCTGAACTTGTTTGTCTGATAAATGTATCTCGTCACATGACATGTTTAAAAAGTCATAAATCGATTTAGGAAATATTGAATGATTTGGAGCATTTCCAAAACTGTCAAAAAAACACCCAACTCTCTCCAATATATAAACTGCCAGCCAATGCTCTCCAGGCTGGTCAGAGGGGTGTGTGTTAATTATCATAGCACTAGGTCTTATTTGTAGAGGTTGCTGGGGCAGTTTATCACAAGCCAAAACACCTGGCTGTCAGTTCCACAGTATTCATGATGCTTAATAGTAATCAACTAAAACCTGTCTGCGATGGGACACTTCAATCATACTATCATATACCGCATAAATTATTAGATTGATGGTATTAGGCAGCGGGTTCCTGAAACGTGTCTCCAGGCGTATGTTACCACTCTTGATCAATGATAGATGCTGACTATTATCCTCGTCAGGTGTCAGATTAAGTGCATAAAGAGTGTACCGTCTCAGGAAATCGTTTCGATCAATGGCCATAGCACTGTTCTTTAAATGTCTCCCTGTTGATAACACCAGTTGATAGAATTCACGAGTCATGCAACCATTAGGGAAGTCCGGTTGTAATGGTTTGGTGGGGAACTGGACACCGTCAACATATATTGCCAGATATTCTAGATTATAATTCTTAAAATTGAATGGGTTCTTGCCATAGTCGCCCGTAAAAGTGTCATTATCAACCATCGCTACCACCACAGACTATGTTATTGTTTGACTAAAACCCCTTGCTTGACTAAATAAAAATGATTGTAATGATACATGAACTCTGATAATTTATTTGACCAACATTTTATTGACTTGCACAATCTTACACAATTGTCTGAACATGTTGAACACAACTAAACACATTATGAACACACAGACGGTTGCAACTTTTTCACAAAACGTGTTACCATTGTGTCATTTTTAAACAGATTAGAAGAATATTTAGATATCAACATATCATAGGTGATGCTTCTACACATGTGATTTAAGAAGTAGATACAGTGTTCACCACATGTGACCGATGTGACATCCTGAACTTGTTTGTCTGATAAATGTATCTCGTCACATGACATGTTTAAAAAGTCATAAATCGATTTAGGAAATATTGAATGATTTGGAGCATTTCCAAAACTGTCAAAAAAACACCCAACTCTCTCCAATATATAAACTGCCAGCCAATGCTCTCCAGGCTGGTCAGAGGGGTGTGTGTTAATTATCATAGCACTAGGTCTTATTTGTAGAGGTTGCTGGGGCAGTTTATCACAAGCCAAAACACCTGGCTGTCAGTTCCACAGTATTCATGATGCTTAATAGTAATCAACTAAAACCTGTCTGCGATGGGACACTTCAATCATACTATCATATACCGCATAAATTATTAGATTGATGGTATTAGGCAGCGGGTTCCTGAAACGTGTCTCCAGGCGTATGTTACCACTCTTGATCAATGATAGATGCTGACTATTATCCTCGTCAGGTGTCAGATTAAGTGCATAAAGAGTGTACCGTCTCAGGAAATCGTTTCGATCAATGGCCATAGCACTGTTCTTTAAATGTCTCCCTGTTGATAACACCAGTTGATAGAATTCACGAGTCACGCAACCATTAGGGAAGTCCGGTTGTAATGGTTTGGTGGGGAACTGGACACCGTCAACATATATTGCCAGATATTCTAGATTATAATTCTTAAAATTGAATGGGTTCTTGCCATAGTCGCCCGTAAAAGTGTCATTATCAACCATCGCTACCACCACAGACTATGTTATTGTTTGACTAAAACCCCTTGCTTGACTAAATAAAAATGATTGTAATGATACATGAACTCTGATAATTTATTTGACCAACATTTTATTGACTTGCACAATCTTACACAATTGTCTGAACATGTTGAACACAACTAAACACATTATGAACACACACACGGTTGCAACTTTTTCACAAAACGTGTTACCATTGTGTCATTTTTAAACAGATTAGAAGAATATTTAGATATCAACATATCATAGGTGATGCTTCTACACATGTGATTTAAGAAGTAGATACAGTGTTCACCACATGTGACCGATGTGACATCCTGAACTTGTTTGTCTGATAAATGTATCTCGTCACATGACATGTTTAAAAAGTCATAAATCGATTTAGGAAATATTGAATGATTTGGAGCATTTCCAAAACTGTCAAAAAAACACCCAACTCTCTCCAATATATAAACTGCCAGCCAATGCTCTCCAGGCTGGTCAGAGGGGTGTGTGTTAATTATCATAGCACTAGGTCTTATTTGTAGAGGTTGCTGGGGCAGTTTATCACAAGCCAAAACACCTGGCTGTCAGTTCCACAGTATTCATGATGCTTAATAGTAATCAACTAAAACCTGTCTGCGATGGGACACTTCAATCATACTATCATATACCGCATAAATTATTAGATTGATGGTATTAGGCAGCGGGTTCCTGAAACGTGTCTCCAGGCGTATGTTACCACTCTTGATCAATGATAGATGCTGACTATTATCCTCGTCAGGTGTCAGATTAAATGCATAAAGAGTGTACCGTCTCAGGAAATCGTTTCGATCAATGGCCATAGCACTGTTCTTTAAATGTCTCCCTGTTGATAACACCAGTTGATAGAATTCACGAGTCACGCAACCATTAGGGAAGTCCGGTTGTAATGGTTTGGTGGGGAACTGGACACCGTCAACATATATTGCCAGATATTCTAGATTATAATTCTTAAAATTGAATGGGTTCTTGCCATAGTCGCCCGTAAAAGTGTCATTATCAACCATCGCTACCACCACAGACTATGTTATTGTTTGACTAAAAAAAAACCCTTGCTTGACTAAATAAAAATGATTGTAATGATACATGAACTCTGATAATTTATTTGACCAACATTTTATTGACTTGCACAATCTTACACAATTGTCTGAACATGTTGAACACAACTAAACACATTATGAACACACACACGGTTGCAACTTTTTCACAAAACGTGTTACCATTGTGTCATTTTTAAACAGATTAGAAGAATATTTAGATATCAACATATCATAGGTGATGCTTCTACACATGTGATTTAAGAAGTAGATACAGTGTTCACCACATGTGACCGATGTGACATCCTGAACTTGTTTGTCTGATAAATGTATCTCGTCACATGACATGTTTAAAAAGTCATAAATCGATTTAGGAAATATTGAATGATTTGGAGCATTTCCAAAACTGTCAAAAAAACACCCAACTCTCTCCAATATATAAACTGCCAGCCAATGCTCTCCAGGCTGGTCAGAGGGGTGTGTGTTAATTATCATAGCACTAGGTCTTATTTGTAGAGGTTGCTGGGGCAGTTTATCACAAGCCAAAACACCTGGCTGTCAGTTCCACAGTATTCATGATGCTTAATAGTAATCAACTAAAACCTGTCTGCGATGGGACACTTCAATCATACTATCATATACCGCATAAATTATTAGATTGATGGTATTAGGCAGCGGGTTCCTGAAACGTGTCTCCAGGCGTATGTTACCACTCTTGATCAATGATAGATGCTGACTATTATCCTCGTCAGGTGTCAGATTAAATGCATAAAGAGTGTACCGTCTCAGGAAATCGTTTCGATCAATGGCCATAGCACTGTTCTTTAAATGTCTCCCTGTTGATAACACCAGTTGATAGAATTCACGAGTCACGCAACCATTAGGGAAGTCCGGTTGTAATGGTTTGGTGGGGAACTGGACACCGTCAACATATATTGCCAGATATTCTAGATTATAATTCTTAAAATTGAATGGGTTCTTGCCATAGTCGCCCGTAAAAGTGTCATTATCAACCATCGCTACCACCACAGACTATGTTATTGTTTGACTAAAAAAAAACCCTTGCTTGACTAAATAAAAATGATTGTAATGATACATGAACTCTGATAATTTATTTGACCAACATTTTATTGACTTGCACAATCTTACACAATTGTCTGAACATGTTGAACACAACTAAACACATTATGAACACACACACGGTTGCAACTTTTTCACAAAACGTGTTACCATTGTGTCATTTTTAAACAGATTAGAAGAATATTTAGATATCAACATATCATAGGTGATGCTTCTACACATGTGATTTAAGAAGTAGATACAGTGTTCACCACATGTGACCGATGTGACATCCTGAACTTGTTTGTCTGATAAATGTATCTCGTCACATGACATGTTTAAAAAGTCATAAATCGATTTAGGAAATATTGAATGATTTGGAGCATTTCCAAAACTGTCAAAAAAACACCCAACTCTCTCCAATATATAAACTGCCAGCCAATGCTCTCCAGGCTGGTCAGAGGGGTGTGTGTTAATTATCATAGCACTAGGTCTTATTTGTAGAGGTTGCTGGGGCAGTTTATCACAAGCCAAAACACCTGGCTGTCAGTTCCACAGTATTCATGATGCTTAATAGTAATCAACTAAAACCTGTCTGCGATGGGACACTTCAATCATACTATCATATACCGCATAAATTATTAGATTGATGGTATTAGGCAGCGGGTTCCTGAAACGTGTCTCCAGGCGTATGTTACCACTCTTGATCAATGATAGATGCTGACTATTATCCTCGTCAGGTGTCAGATTAAATGCATAAAGAGTGTACCGTCTCAGGAAATCGTTTCGATCAATGGCCATAGCACTGTTCTTTAAATGTCTCCCTGTTGATAACACCAGTTGATAGAATTCACGAGTCACGCAACCATTAGGGAAGTCCGGTTGTAATGGTTTGGTGGGGAACTGGACACCGTCAACATATATTGCCAGATATTCTAGATTATAATTCTTAAAATTGAATGGGTTCTTGCCATAGTCGCCCGTAAAAGTGTCATTATCAACCATCGCTACCACCACAGACTATGTTATTGTTTGACTAAAACCCCTTGCTTGACTAAATAAAAATGATTGTAATGATACATGAACTCTGATAATTTATTTGACCAACATTTTATTGACTTGCACAATCTTACACAATTGTCTGAACATGTTGAACACAACTAAACACATTATGAACACACACACGGTTGCAACTTTTTCACAAAACGTGTTACCATTGTGTCATTTTTAAACAGATTAGAAGAATATTTAGATATCAACATATCATAGGTGATGCTTCTACACATGTGATTTAAGAAGTAGATACAGTGTTCACCACATGTGACCGATGTGACATCCTGAACTTGTTTGTCTGATAAATGTATCTCGTCACATGACATGTTTAAAAAGTCATAAATCGATTTAGGAAATATTGAATGATTTGGAGCATTTCCAAAACTGTCAAAAAAACACCCAACTCTCTCCAATATATAAACTGCCAGCCAATGCTCTCCAGGCTGGTCAGAGGGGTGTGTGTTAATTATCATAGCACTAGGTCTTATTTGTAGAGGTTGCTGGGGCAGTTTATCACAAGCCAAAACACCTGGCTGTCAGTTCCACAGTATTCATGATGCTTAATAGTAATCAACTAAAACCTGTCTGCGATGGGACACTTCAATCATACTATCATATACCGCATAAATTATTAGATTGATGGTATTAGGCAGCGGGTTCCTGAAACGTGTCTCCAGGCGTATGTTACCACTCTTGATCAATGATAGATGCTGACTATTATCCTCGTCAGGTGTCAGATTAAATGCATAAAGAGTGTACCGTCTCAGGAAATCGTTTCGATCAATGGCCATAGCACTGTTCTTTAAATGTCTCCCTGTTGATAACACCAGTTGATAGAATTCACGAGTCACGCAACCATTAGGGAAGTCCGGTTGTAATGGTTTGGTGGGGAACTGGACACCGTCAACATATATTGCCAGATATTCTAGATTATAATTCTTAAAATTGAATGGGTTCTTGCCATAGTCGCCCGTAAAAGTGTCATTATCAACCATCGCTACCACCACAGACTATGTTATTGTTTGACTAAAACCCCTTGCTTGACTAAATAAAAATGATTGTAATGATACATGAACTCTGATAATTTATTTGACCAACATTTTATTGACTTGCACAATCTTACACAATTGTCTGAACATGTTGAACACAACTAAACACATTATGAACACACACACGGTTGCAACTTTTTCACAAAACGTGTTACCATTGTGTCATTTTTAAACAGATTAGAAGAATATTTAGATATCAACATATCATAGGTGATGCTTCTACACATGTGATTTAAGAAGTAGATACAGTGTTCACCACATGTGACCGATGTGACATCCTGAACTTGTTTGTCTGATAAATGTATCTCGTCACATGACATGTTTAAAAAGTCATAAATCGATTTAGGAAATATTGAATGATTTGGAGCATTTCCAAAACTGTCAAAAAAACACCCAACTCTCTCCAATATATAAACTGCCAGCCAATGCTCTCCAGGCTGGTCAGAGGGGTGTGTGTTAATTATCATAGCACTAGGTTTTATTTGTAGAGGTTGCTGGGGCAGTTTATCACAAGCCAAAACACCTGGCTGTCAGTTCCACAGTATTCATGATGCTTAATAGTAATCAACTAAAACCTGTCTGCGATGGGACACTTCAATCATACTATCATATACCGCATAAATTATTAGATTGATGGTATTAGGCAGCGGGTTCCTGAAACGTGTCTCCAGGCGTATGTTACCACTCTTGATCAATGATAGATGCTGACTATTATCCTCGTCAGGTGTCAGATTAAATGCATAAAGAGTGTACCGTCTCAGGAAATCGTTTCGATCAATGGCCATAGCACTGTTCTTTAAATGTCTCCCTGTTGATAACACCAGTTGATAGAATTCACGAGTCACGCAACCATTAGGGAAGTCCGGTTGTAATGGTTTGGTGGGGAACTGGACACCGTCAACATATATTGCCAGATATTCTAGATTATAATTCTTAAAATTGAATGGGTTCTTGCCATAGTCGCCCGTAAAAGTGTCATTATCAACCATCGCTACCACCACAGACTATGTTATTGTTTGACTAAAAAAAAACCCTTGCTTGACTAAATAAAAATGATTGTAATGATACATGAACTCTGATAATTTATTTGACCAACATTTTATTGACTTGCACAATCTTACACAATTGTCTGAACATGTTGAACACAACTAAACACATTATGAACACACACACGGTTGCAACTTTTTCACAAAACGTGTTACCATTGTGTCATTTTTAAACAGATTAGAAGAATATTTAGATATCAACATATCATAGGTGATGCTTCTACACATGTGATTTAAGAAGTAGATACAGTGTTCACCACATGTGACCGATGTGACATCCTGAACTTGTTTGTCTGATAAATGTATCTCGTCACATGACATGTTTAAAAAGTCATAAATCGATTTAGGAAATATTGAATGATTTGGAGCATTTCCAAAACTGTCAAAAAAACACCCAACTCTCTCCAATATATAAACTGCCAGCCAATGCTCTCCAGGCTGGTCAGAGGGGTGTGTGTTAATTATCATAGCACTAGGTCTTATTTGTAGAGGTTGCTGGGGCAGTTTATCACAAGCCAAAACACCTGGCTGTCAGTTCCACAGTATTCATGATGCTTAATAGTAATCAACTAAAACCTGTCTGCGATGGGACACTTCAATCATACTATCATATACCGCATAAATTATTAGATTGATGGTATTAGGCAGCGGGTTCCTGAAACGTGTCTCCAGGCGTATGTTACCACTCTTGATCAATGATAGATGCTGACTATTATCCTCGTCAGGTGTCAGATTAAATGCATAAAGAGTGTACCGTCTCAGGAAATCGTTTCGATCAATGGCCATAGCACTGTTCTTTAAATGTCTCCCTGTTGATAACACCAGTTGATAGAATTCACGAGTCACGCAACCATTAGGGAAGTCCGGTTGTAATGGTTTGGTGGGGAACTGGACACCGTCAACATATATTGCCAGATATTCTAGATTATAATTCTTAAAATTGAATGGGTTCTTGCCATAGTCGCCCGTAAAAGTGTCATTATCAACCATCGCTACCACCACAGACTATGTTATTGTTTGACTAAAACCCCTTGCTTGACTAAATAAAAATGATTGTAATGATACATGAACTCTGATAATTTATTTGACCAACATTTTATTGACTTGCACAATCTTACACAATTGTCTGAACATGTTGAACACAACTAAACACATTATGAACACACACACGGTTGCAACTTTTTCACAAAACGTGTTACCATTGTGTCATTTTTAAACAGATTAGAAGAATATTTAGATATCAACATATCATAGGTGATGCTTCTACACATGTGATTTAAGAAGTAGATACAGTGTTCACCACATGTGACCGATGTGACATCCTGAACTTGTTTGTCTGATAAATGTATCTCGTCACATGACATGTTTAAAAAGTCATAAATCGATTTAGGAAATATTGAATGATTTGGAGCATTTCCAAAACTGTCAAAAAAACACCCAACTCTCTCCAATATATAAACTGCCAGCCAATGCTCTCCAGGCTGGTCAGAGGGGTGTGTGTTAATTATCATAGCACTAGGTCTTATTTGTAGAGGTTGCTGGGGCAGTTTATCACAAGCCAAAACACCTGGCTGTCAGTTCCACAGTATTCATGATGCTTAATAGTAATCAACTAAAACCTGTCTGCGATGGGACACTTCAATCATACTATCATATACCGCATAAATTATTAGATTGATGGTATTAGGCAGCGGGTTCCTGAAACGTGTCTCCAGGCGTATGTTACCACTCTTGATCAATGATAGATGCTGACTATTATCCTCGTCAGGTGTCAGATTAAGTGCATAAAGAGTGTACCGTCTCAGGAAATCGTTTCGATCAATGGCCATAGCACTGTTCTTTAAATGTCTCCCTGTTGATAACACCAGTTGATAGAATTCACGAGTCACGCAACCATTAGGGAAGTCCGGTTGTAATGGTTTGGTGGGGAACTGGACACCGTCAACATATATTGCCAGATATTCTAGATTATAATTCTTAAAATTGAATGGGTTCTTGCCATAGTCGCCCGTAAAAGTGTCATTATCAACCATCGCTACCACCACAGACTATGTTATTGTTTGACTAAAACCCCTTGCTTGACTAAATAAAAATGATTGTAATGATACATGAACTCTGATAATTTATTTGACCAACATTTTATTGACTTGCACAATCTTACACAATTGTCTGAACATGTTGAACACAACTAAACACATTATGAACACACACACGGTTGCAACTTTTTCACAAAACGTGTTACCATTGTGTCATTTTTAAACAGATTAGAAGAATATTTAGATATCAACATATCATAGGTGATGCTTCTACACATGTGATTTAAGAAGTAGATACAGTGTTCACCACATGTGACCGATGTGACATCCTGAACTTGTTTGTCTGATAAATGTATCTCGTCACATGACATGTTTAAAAAGTCATAAATCGATTTAGGAAATATTGAATGATTTGGAGCATTTCCAAAACTGTCAAAAAAACACCCAACTCTCTCCAATATATAAACTGCCAGCCAATGCTCTCCAGGCTGGTCAGAGGGGTGTGTGTTAATTATCATAGCACTAGGTCTTATTTGTAGAGGTTGCTGGGGCAGTTTATCACAAGCCAAAACACCTGGCTGTCAGTTCCACAGTATTCATGATGCTTAATAGTAATCAACTAAAACCTGTCTGCGATGGGACACTTCAATCATACTATCATATACCGCATAAATTATTAGATTGATGGTATTAGGCAGCGGGTTCCTGAAACGTGTCTCCAGGCGTATGTTACCACTCTTGATCAATGATAGATGCTGACTATTATCCTCGTCAGGTGTCAGATTAAATGCATAAAGAGTGTACCGTCTCAGGAAATCGTTTCGATCAATGGCCATAGCACTGTTCTTTAAATGTCTCCCTGTTGATAACACCAGTTGATAGAATTCACGAGTCACGCAACCATTAGGGAAGTCCGGTTGTAATGGTTTGGTGGGGAACTGGACACCGTCAACATATATTGCCAGATATTCTAGATTATAATTCTTAAAATTGAATGGGTTCTTGCCATAGTCGCCCGTAAAAGTGTCATTATCAACCATCGCTACCACCACAGACTATGTTATTGTTTGACTAAAAAAAAACCCTTGCTTGACTAAATAAAAATGATTGTAATGATACATGAACTCTGATAATTTATTTGACCAACATTTTATTGACTTGCACAATCTTACACAATTGTCTGAACATGTTGAACACAACTAAACACATTATGAACACACACACGGTTGCAACTTTTTCACAAAACGTGTTACCATTGTGTCATTTTTAAACAGATTAGAAGAATATTTAGATATCAACATATCATAGGTGATGCTTCTACACATGTGATTTAAGAAGTAGATACAGTGTTCACCACATGTGACCGATGTGACATCCTGAACTTGTTTGTCTGATAAATGTATCTCGTCACATGACATGTTTAAAAAGTCATAAATCGATTTAGGAAATATTGAATGATTTGGAGCATTTCCAAAACTGTCAAAAAAACACCCAACTCTCTCCAATATATAAACTGCCAGCCAATGCTCTCCAGGCTGGTCAGAGGGGTGTGTGTTAATTATCATAGCACTAGGTCTTATTTGTAGAGGTTGCTGGGGCAGTTTATCACAAGCCAAAACACCTGGCTGTCAGTTCCACAGTATTCATGATGCTTAATAGTAATCAACTAAAACCTGTCTGCGATGGGACACTTCAATCATACTATCATATACCGCATAAATTATTAGATTGATGGTATTAGGCAGCGGGTTCCTGAAACGTGTCTCCAGGCGTATGTTACCACTCTTGATCAATGATAGATGCTGACTATTATCCTCGTCAGGTGTCAGATTAAATGCATAAAGAGTGTACCGTCTCAGGAAATCGTTTCGATCAATGGCCATAGCACTGTTCTTTAAATGTCTCCCTGTTGATAACACCAGTTGATAGAATTCACGAGTCACGCAACCATTAGGGAAGTCCGGTTGTAATGGTTTGGTGGGGAACTGGACACCGTCAACATATATTGCCAGATATTCTAGATTATAATTCTTAAAATTGAATGGGTTCTTGCCATAGTCGCCCGTAAAAGTGTCATTATCAACCATCGCTACCACCACAGACTATGTTATTGTTTGACTAAAACCCCTTGCTTGACTAAATAAAAATGATTGTAATGATACATGAACTCTGATAATTTATTTGACCAACATTTTATTGACTTGCACAATCTTACACAATTGTCTGAACATGTTGAACACAACTAAACACATTATGAACACACACACGGTTGCAACTTTTTCACAAAACGTGTTACCATTGTGTCATTTTTAAACAGATTAGAAGAATATTTAGATATCAACATATCATAGGTGATGCTTCTACACATGTGATTTAAGAAGTAGATACAGTGTTCACCACATGTGACCGATGTGACATCCTGAACTTGTTTGTCTGATAAATGTATCTCGTCACATGACATGTTTAAAAAGTCATAAATCGATTTAGGAAATATTGAATGATTTGGAGCATTTCCAAAACTGTCAAAAAAACACCCAACTCTCTCCAATATATAAACTGCCAGCCAATGCTCTCCAGGCTGGTCAGAGGGGTGTGTGTTAATTATCATAGCACTAGGTCTTATTTGTAGAGGTTGCTGGGGCAGTTTATCACAAGCCAAAACACCTGGCTGTCAGTTCCACAGTATTCATGATGCTTAATAGTAATCAACTAAAACCTGTCTGCGATGGGACACTTCAATCATACTATCATATACCGCATAAATTATTAGATTGATGGTATTAGGCAGCGGGTTCCTGAAACGTGTCTCCAGGCGTATGTTACCACTCTTGATCAATGATAGATGCTGACTATTATCCTCGTCAGGTGTCAGATTAAGTGCATAAAGAGTGTACCGTCTCAGGAAATCGTTTCGATCAATGGCCATAGCACTGTTCTTTAAATGTCTCCCTGTTGATAACACCAGTTGATAGAATTCACGAGTCACGCAACCATTAGGGAAGTCCGGTTGTAATGGTTTGGTGGGGAACTGGACACCGTCAACATATATTGCCAGATATTCTAGATTATAATTCTTAAAATTGAATGGGTTCTTGCCATAGTCGCCCGTAAAAGTGTCATTATCAACCATCGCTACCACCACAGACTATGTTATTGTTTGACTAAAACCCCTTGCTTGACTAAATAAAAATGATTGTAATGATACATGAACTCTGATAATTTATTTGACCAACATTTTATTGACTTGCACAATCTTACACAATTGTCTGAACATGTTGAACACAACTAAACACATTATGAACACACACACGGTTGCAACTTTTTCACAAAACGTGTTACCATTGTGTCATTTTTAAACAGATTAGAAGAATATTTAGATATCAACATATCATAGGTGATGCTTCTACACATGTGATTTAAGAAGTAGATACAGTGTTCACCACATGTGACCGATGTGACATCCTGAACTTGTTTGTCTGATAAATGTATCTCGTCACATGACATGTTTAAAAAGTCATAAATCGATTTAGGAAATATTGAATGATTTGGAGCATTTCCAAAACTGTCAAAAAAACACCCAACTCTCTCCAATATATAAACTGCCAGCCAATGCTCTCCAGGCTGGTCAGAGGGGTGTGTGTTAATTATCATAGCACTAGGTCTTATTTGTAGAGGTTGCTGGGGCAGTTTATCACAAGCCAAAACACCTGGCTGTCAGTTCCACAGTATTCATGATGCTTAATAGTAATCAACTAAAACCTGTCTGCGATGGGACACTTCAATCATACTATCATATACCGCATAAATTATTAGATTGATGGTATTAGGCAGCGGGTTCCTGAAACGTGTCTCCAGGCGTATGTTACCACTCTTGATCAATGATAGATGCTGACTATTATCCTCGTCAGGTGTCAGATTAAATGCATAAAGAGTGTACCGTCTCAGGAAATCGTTTCGATCAATGGCCATAGCACTGTTCTTTAAATGTCTCCCTGTTGATAACACCAGTTGATAGAATTCACGAGTCACGCAACCATTAGGGAAGTCCGGTTGTAATGGTTTGGTGGGGAACTGGACACCGTCAACATATATTGCCAGATATTCTAGATTATAATTCTTAAAATTGAATGGGTTCTTGCCATAGTCGCCCGTAAAAGTGTCATTATCAACCATCGCTACCACCACAGACTATGTTATTGTTTGACTAAAAAAAAACCCTTGCTTGACTAAATAAAAATGATTGTAATGATACATGAACTCTGATAATTTATTTGACCAACATTTTATTGACTTGCACAATCTTACACAATTGTCTGAACATGTTGAACACAACTAAACACATTATGAACACACACACGGTTGCAACTTTTTCACAAAACGTGTTACCATTGTGTCATTTTTAAACAGATTAGAAGAATATTTAGATATCAACATATCATAGGTGATGCTTCTACACATGTGATTTAAGAAGTAGATACAGTGTTCACCACATGTGACCGATGTGACATCCTGAACTTGTTTGTCTGATAAATGTATCTCGTCACATGACATGTTTAAAAAGTCATAAATCGATTTAGGAAATATTGAATGATTTGGAGCATTTCCAAAACTGTCAAAAAAACACCCAACTCTCTCCAATATATAAACTGCCAGCCAATGCTCTCCAGGCTGGTCAGAGGGGTGTGTGTTAATTATCATAGCACTAGGTCTTATTTGTAGAGGTTGCTGGGGCAGTTTATCACAAGCCAAAACACCTGGCTGTCAGTTCCACAGTATTCATGATGCTTAATAGTAATCAACTAAAACCTGTCTGCGATGGGACACTTCAATCATACTATCATATACCGCATAAATTATTAGATTGATGGTATTAGGCAGCGGGTTCCTGAAACGTGTCTCCAGGCGTATGTTACCACTCTTGATCAATGATAGATGCTGACTATTATCCTCGTCAGGTGTCAGATTAAATGCATAAAGAGTGTACCGTCTCAGGAAATCGTTTCGATCAATGGCCATAGCACTGTTCTTTAAATGTCTCCCTGTTGATAACACCAGTTGATAGAATTCACGAGTCACGCAACCATTAGGGAAGTCCGGTTGTAATGGTTTGGTGGGGAACTGGACACCGTCAACATATATTGCCAGATATTCTAGATTATAATTCTTAAAATTGAATGGGTTCTTGCCATAGTCGCCCGTAAAAGTGTCATTATCAACCATCGCTACCACCACAGACTATGTTATTGTTTGACTAAAACCCCTTGCTTGACTAAATAAAAATGATTGGAATGATACATGAACTCTGATAATTTATTTGACCAACATTTTATTGACTTGCACAATCTTACACAATTGTCTGAACATGTTGAACACAACTAAACACATTATGAACACACACACGGTTGCAACTTTTTCACAAAACGTGTTACCATTGTGTCATTTTTAAACAGATTAGAAGAATATTTAGATATCAACATATCATAGGTGATGCTTCTACACATGTGATTTAAGAAGTAGATACAGTGTTCACCACATGTGACCGATGTGACATCCTGAACTTGTTTGTCTGATAAATGTATCTCGTCACATGACATGTTTAAAAAGTCATAAATCGATTTAGGAAATATTGAATGATTTGGAGCATTTCCAAAACTGTCAAAAAAACACCCAACTCTCTCCAATATATAAACTGCCAGCCAATGCTCTCCAGGCTGGTCAGAGGGGTGTGTGTTAATTATCATAGCACTAGGTCTTATTTGTAGAGGTTGCTGGGGCAGTTTATCACAAGCCAAAACACCTGGCTGTCAGTTCCACAGTATTCATGATGCTTAATAGTAATCAACTAAAACCTGTCTGCGATGGGACACTTCAATCATACTATCATATACCGCATAAATTATTAGATTGATGGTATTAGGCAGCGGGTTCCTGAAACGTGTCTCCAGGCGTATGTTACCACTCTTGATCAATGATAGATGCTGACTATTATCCTCGTCAGGTGTCAGATTAAATGCATAAAGAGTGTACCGTCTCAGGAAATCGTTTCGATCAATGGCCATAGCACTGTTCTTTAAATGTCTCCCTGTTGATAACACCAGTTGATAGAATTCACGAGTCACGCAACCATTAGGGAAGTCCGGTTGTAATGGTTTGGTGGGGAACTGGACACCGTCAACATATATTGCCAGATATTCTAGATTATAATTCTTAAAATTGAATGGGTTCTTGCCATAGTCGCCCGTAAAAGTGTCATTATCAACCATCGCTACCACCACAGACTATGTTATTGTTTGACTAAAACCCCTTGCTTGACTAAATAAAAATGATTGTAATGATACATGAACTCTGATAATTTATTTGACCAACATTTTATTGACTTGCACAATCTTACACAATTGTCTGAACATGTTGAACACAACTAAACACATTATGAACACACACACGGTTGCAACTTTTTCACAAAACGTGTTACCATTGTGTCATTTTTAAACAGATTAGAAGAATATTTAGATATCAACATATCATAGGTGATGCTTCTACACATGTGATTTAAGAAGTAGATACAGTGTTCACCACATGTGACCGATGTGACATCCTGAACTTGTTTGTCTGATAAATGTATCTCGTCACATGACATGTTTAAAAAGTCATAAATCGATTTAGGAAATATTGAATGATTTGGAGCATTTCCAAAACTGTCAAAAAAACACCCAACTCTCTCCAATATATAAACTGCCAGCCAATGCTCTCCAGGCTGGTCAGAGGGGTGTGTGTTAATTATCATAGCACTAGGTCTTATTTGTAGAGGTTGCTGGGGCAGTTTATCACAAGCCAAAACACCTGGCTGTCAGTTCCACAGTATTCATGATGCTTAATAGTAATCAACTAAAACCTGTCTGCGATGGGACACTTCAATCATACTATCATATACCGCATAAATTATTAGATTGATGGTATTAGGCAGCGGGTTCCTGAAACGTGTCTCCAGGCGTATGTTACCACTCTTGATCAATGATAGATGCTGACTATTATCCTCGTCAGGTGTCAGATTAAATGCATAAAGAGTGTACCGTCTCAGGAAATCGTTTCGATCAATGGCCATAGCACTGTTCTTTAAATGTCTCCCTGTTGATAACACCAGTTGATAGAATTCACGAGTCACTCAACCATTAGGGAAGTCCGGTTGTAATGGTTTGGTGGGGAACTGGACACCGTCAACATATATTGCCAGATATTCTAGATTATAATTCTTAAAATTGAATGGGTTCTTGCCATAGTCGCCCGTAAAAGTGTCATTATCAACCATCGCTACCACCACAGACTATGTTATTGTTTGACTAAAACCCCTTGCTTGACTAAATAAAAATGATTGTAATGATACATGAACTCTGATAATTTATTTGACCAACATTTTATTGACTTGCACAATCTTACACAATTGTCTGAACATGTTGAACACAACTAAACACATTATGAACACACACACGGTTGCAACTTTTTCACAAAACGTGTTACCATTGTGTCATTTTTAAACAGATTAGAAGAATATTTAGATATCAACATATCATAGGTGATGCTTCTACACATGTGATTTAAGAAGTAGATACAGTGTTCACCACATGTGACCGATGTGACATCCTGAACTTGTTTGTCTGATAAATGTATCTCGTCACATGACATGTTTAAAAAGTCATAAATCGATTTAGGAAATATTGAATGATTTGGAGCATTTCCAAAACTGTCAAAAAAACACCCAACTCTCTCCAATATATAAACTGCCAGCCAATGCTCTCCAGGCTGGTCAGAGGGGTGTGTGTTAATTATCATAGCACTAGGTCTTATTTGTAGAGGTTGCTGGGGCAGTTTATCACAAGCCAAAACACCTGGCTGTCAGTTCCACAGTATTCATGATGCTTAATAGTAATCAACTAAAACCTGTCTGCGATGGGACACTTCAATCATACTATCATATACCGCATAAATTATTAGATTGATGGTATTAGGCAGCGGGTTCCTGAAACGTGTCTCCAGGCGTATGTTACCACTCTTGATCAATGATAGATGCTGACTATTATCCTCGTCAGGTGTCAGATTAAGTGCATAAAGAGTGTACCGTCTCAGGAAATCGTTTCGATCAATGGCCATAGCACTGTTCTTTAAATGTCTCCCTGTTGATAACACCAGTTGATAGAATTCACGAGTCACGCAACCATTAGGGAAGTCCGGTTGTAATGGTTTGGTGGGGAACTGGACACCGTCAACATATATTGCCAGATATTCTAGATTATAATTCTTAAAATTGAATGGGTTCTTGCCATAGTCGCCCGTAAAAGTGTCATTATCAACCATCGCTACCACCACAGACTATGTTATTGTTTGACTAAAACCCCTTGCTTGACTAAATAAAAATGATTGTAATGATACATGAACTCTGATAATTTATTTGACCAACATTTTATTGACTTGCACAATCTTACACAATTGTCTGAACATGTTGAACACAACTAAACACATTATGAACACACACACGGTTGCAACTTTTTCACAAAACGTGTTACCATTGTGTCATTTTTAAACAGATTAGAAGAATATTTAGATATCAACATATCATAGGTGATGCTTCTACACATGTGATTTAAGAAGTAGATACAGTGTTCACCACATGTGACCGATGTGACATCCTGAACTTGTTTGTCTGATAAATGTATCTCGTCACATGACATGTTTAAAAAGTCATAAATCGATTTAGGAAATATTGAATGATTTGGAGCATTTCCAAAACTGTCAAAAAAACACCCAACTCTCTCCAATATATAAACTGCCAGCCAATGCTCTCCAGGCTGGTCAGAGGGGTGTGTGTTAATTATCATAGCACTAGGTCTTATTTGTAGAGGTTGCTGGGGCAGTTTATCACAAGCCAAAACACCTGGCTGTCAGTTCCACAGTATTCATGATGCTTAATAGTAATCAACTAAAACCTGTCTGCGATGGGACACTTCAATCATACTATCATATACCGCATAAATTATTAGATTGATGGTATTAGGCAGCGGGTTCCTGAAACGTGTCTCCAGGCGTATGTTACCACTCTTGATCAATGATAGATGCTGACTATTATCCTCGTCAGGTGTCAGATTAAATGCATAAAGAGTGTACCGTCTCAGGAAATCGTTTCGATCAATGGCCATAGCACTGTTCTTTAAATGTCTCCCTGTTGATAACACCAGTTGATAGAATTCACGAGTCACGCAACCATTAGGGAAGTCCGGTTGTAATGGTTTGGTGGGGAACTGGACACCGTCAACATATATTGCCAGATATTCTAGATTATAATTCTTAAAATTGAATGGGTTCTTGCCATAGTCGCCCGTAAAAGTGTCATTATCAACCATCGCTACCACCACAGACTATGTTATTGTTTGACTAAAAAAAAACCCTTGCTTGACTAAATAAAAATGATTGTAATGATACATGAACTCTGATAATTTATTTGACCAACATTTTATTGACTTGCACAATCTTACACAATTGTCTGAACATGTTGAACACAACTAAACACATTATGAACACACACACGGTTGCAACTTTTTCACAAAACGTGTTACCATTGTGTCATTTTTAAACAGATTAGAAGAATATTTAGATATCAACATATCATAGGTGATGCTTCTACACATGTGATTTAAGAAGTAGATACAGTGTTCACCACATGTGACCGATGTGACATCCTGAACTTGTTTGTCTGATAAATGTATCTCGTCACATGACATGTTTAAAAAGTCATAAATCGATTTAGGAAATATTGAATGATTTGGAGCATTTCCAAAACTGTCAAAAAAACACCCAACTCTCTCCAATATATAAACTGCCAGCCAATGCTCTCCAGGCTGGTCAGAGGGGTGTGTGTTAATTATCATAGCACTAGGTCTTATTTGTAGAGGTTGCTGGGGCAGTTTATCACAAGCCAAAACACCTGGCTGTCAGTTCCACAGTATTCATGATGCTTAATAGTAATCAACTAAAACCTGTCTGCGATGGGACACTTCAATCATACTATCATATACCGCATAAATTATTAGATTGATGGTATTAGGCAGCGGGTTCCTGAAACGTGTCTCCAGGCGTATGTTACCACTCTTGATCAATGATAGATGCTGACTATTATCCTCGTCAGGTGTCAGATTAAATGCATAAAGAGTGTACCGTCTCAGGAAATCGTTTCGATCAATGGCCATAGCACTGTTCTTTAAATGTCTCCCTGTTGATAACACCAGTTGATAGAATTCACGAGTCACGCAACCATTAGGGAAGTCCGGTTGTAATGGTTTGGTGGGGAACTGGACACCGTCAACATATATTGCCAGATATTCTAGATTATAATTCTTAAAATTGAATGGGTTCTTGCCATAGTCGCCCGTAAAAGTGTCATTATCAACCATCGCTACCACCACAGACTATGTTATTGTTTGACTAAAACCCCTTGCTTGACTAAATAAAAATGATTGTAATGATACATGAACTCTGATAATTTATTTGACCAACATTTTATTGACTTGCACAATCTTACACAATTGTCTGAACATGTTGAACACAACTAAACACATTATGAACACACACACGGTTGCAACTTTTTCACAAAACGTGTTACCATTGTGTCATTTTTAAACAGATTAGAAAAATATTTAGATATCAACATATCATAGGTGATGCTTCTACACATGTGATTTAAGAAGTAGATACAGTGTTCACCACATGTGACCGATGTGACATCCTGAACTTGTTTGTCTGATAAATGTATCTCGTCACATGACATGTTTAAAAAGTCATAAATCGATTTAGGAAATATTGAATGATTTGGAGCATTTCCAAAACTGTCAAAAAAACACCCAACTCTCTCCAATATATAAACTGCCAGCCAATGCTCTCCAGGCTGGTCAGAGGGGTGTGTGTTAATTATCATAGCACTAGGTCTTATTTGTAGAGGTTGCTGGGGCAGTTTATCACAAGCCAAAACACCTGGCTGTCAGTTCCACAGTATTCATGATGCTTAATAGTAATCAACTAAAACCTGTCTGCGATGGGACACTTCAATCATACTATCATATACCGCATAAATTATTAGATTGATGGTATTAGGCAGCGGGTTCCTGAAACGTGTCTCCAGGCGTATGTTACCACTCTTGATCAATGATAGATGCTGACTATTATCCTCGTCAGGTGTCAGATTAAATGCATAAAGAGTGTACCGTCTCAGGAAATCGTTTCGATCAATGGCCATAGCACTGTTCTTTAAATGTCTCCCTGTTGATAACACCAGTTGATAGAATTCACGAGTCACGCAACCATTAGGGAAGTCCGGTTGTAATGGTTTGGTGGGGAACTGGACACCGTCAACATATATTGCCAGATATTCTAGATTATAATTCTTAAAATTGAATGAGTTCTTGCCATAGTCGCCCGTAAAAGTGTCATTATCAACCATCGCTACCACCACAGACTATGTTATTGTTTGACTAAAACCCCTTGCTTGACTAAATAAAAATGATTGTAATGATACATGAACTCTGATAATTTATTTGACCAACATTTTATTGACTTGCACAATCTTACACAATTGTCTGAACATGTTGAACACAACTAAACACATTATGAACACACACACGGTTGCAACTTTTTCACAAAACGTGTTACCATTGTGTCATTTTTAAACAGATTAGAAGAATATTTAGATATCAACATATCATAGGTGATGCTTCTACACATGTGATTTAAGAAGTAGATACAGTGTTCACCACATGTGACCGATGTGACATCCTGAACTTGTTTGTCTGATAAATGTATCTCGTCACATGACATGTTTAAAAAGTCATAAATCGATTTAGGAAATATTGAATGATTTGGAGCATTTCCAAAACTGTCAAAAAAACACCCAACTCTCTCCAATATATAAACTGCCAGCCAATGCTCTCCAGGCTGGTCAGAGGGGTGTGTGTTAATTATCATAGCACTAGGTCTTATTTGTAGAGGTTGCTGGGGCAGTTTATCACAAGCCAAAACACCTGGCTGTCAGTTCCACAGTATTCATGATGCTTAATAGTAATCAACTAAAACCTGTCTGCGATGGGACACTTCAATCATACTATCATATACCGCATAAATGATTAGATTGATGGTATTAGGCAGCGGGTTCCTGAAACGTGTCTCCAGGCGTATGTTACCACTCTTGATCAATGATAGATGCTGACTATTATCCTCGTCAGGTGTCAGATTAAATGCATAAAGAGTGTACCGTCTCAGGAAATCGTTTCGATCAATGGCCATAGCACTGTTCTTTAAATGTCTCCCTGTTGATAACACCAGTTGATAGAATTCACGAGTCACGCAACCATTAGGGAAGTCCGGTTGTAATGGTTTGGTGGGGAACTGGACACCGTCAACATATATTGCCAGATATTCTAGATTATAATTCTTAAAATTGAATGGGTTCTTGCCATAGTCGCCCGTAAAAGTGTCATTATCAACCATCGCTACCACCACAGACTATGTTATTGTTTGACTAAAACCCCTTGCTTGACTAAATAAAAATGATTGTAATGATACATGAACTCTGATAATTTATTTGACCAACATTTTATTGACTTGCACAATCTTACACAATTGTCTGAACATGTTGAACACAACTAAACACATTATGAACACACACACGGTTGCAACTTTTTCACAAAACGTGTTACCATTGTGTCATTTTTAAACAGATTAGAAGAATATTTAGATATCAACATATCATAGGTGATGCTTCTACACATGTGATTTAAGAAGTAGATACAGTGTTCACCACATGTGACCGATGTGACATCCTGAACTTGTTTGTCTGATAAATGTATCTCGTCACATGACATGTTTAAAAAGTCATAAATCGATTTAGGAAATATTGAATGATTTGGAGCATTTCCAAAACTGTCAAAAAAACACCCAACTCTCTCCAATATATAAACTGCCAGCCAATGCTCTCCAGGCTGGTCAGAGGGGTGTGTGTTAATTATCATAGCACTAGGTCTTATTTGTAGAGGTTGCTGGGGCAGTTTATCACAAGCCAAAACACCTGGCTGTCAGTTCCACAGTATTCATGATGCTTAATAGTAATCAACTAAAACCTGTCTGCGATGGGACACTTCAATCATACTATCATATACCGCATAAATTATTAGATTGATGGTATTAGGCAGCGGGTTCCTGAAACGTGTCTCCAGGCGTATGTTACCACTCTTGATCAATGATAGATGCTGACTATTATCCTCGTCAGGTGTCAGATTAAATGCATAAAGAGTGTACCGTCTCAGGAAATCGTTTCGATCAATGGCCATAGCACTGTTCTTTAAATGTCTCCCTGTTGATAACACCAGTTGATAGAATTCACGAGTCACGCAACCATTAGGGAAGTCCGGTTGTAATGGTTTGGTGGGGAACTGGACACCGTCAACATATATTGCCAGATATTCTAGATTATAATTCTTAAAATTGAATGGGTTCTTGCCATAGTCGCCCGTAAAAGTGTCATTATCAACCATCGCTACCACCACAGACTATGTTATTGTTTGACTAAAACCCCTTGCTTGACTAAATAAAAATGATTGTAATGATACATGAACTCTGATAATTTATTTGACCAACATTTTATTGACTTGCACAATCTTACACAATTGTCTGAACATGTTGAACACAACTAAACACATTATGAACACACACACGGTTGCAACTTTTTCACAAAACGTGTTACCATTGTGTCATTTTTAAACAGATTAGAAGAATATTTAGATATCAACATATCATAGGTGATGCTTCTACACATGTGATTTAAGAAGTAGATACAGTGTTCACCACATGTGACCGATGTGACATCCTGAACTTGTTTGTCTGATAAATGTATCTCGTCACATGACATGTTTAAAAAGTCATAAATCGATTTAGGAAATATTGAATGATTTGGAGCATTTCCAAAACTGTCAAAAAAACACCCAACTCTCTCCAATATATAAACTGCCAGCCAATGCTCTCCAGGCTGGTCAGAGGGGTGTGTGTTAATTATCATAGCACTAGGTCTTATTTGTAGAGGTTGCTGGGGCAGTTTATCACAAGCCAAAACACCTGGCTGTCAGTTCCACAGTATTCATGATGCTTAATAGTAATCAACTAAAACCTGTCTGCGATGGGACACTTCAATCATACTATCATATACCGCATAAATTATTAGATTGATGGTATTAGGCAGCGGGTTCCTGAAACGTGTCTCCAGGCGTATGTTACCACTCTTGATCAATGATAGATGCTGACTATTATCCTCGTCAGGTGTCAGATTAAATGCATAAAGAGTGTACCGTCTCAGGAAATCGTTTCGATCAATGGCCATAGCACTGTTCTTTAAATGTCTCCCTGTTGATAACACCAGTTGATAGAATTCACGAGTCACGCAACCATTAGGGAAGTCCGGTTGTAATGGTTTGGTGGGGAACTGGACACCGTCAACATATATTGCCAGATATTCTAGATTATAATTCTTAAAATTGAATGGGTTCTTGCCATAGTCGCCCGTAAAAGTGTCATTATCAACCATCGCTACCACCACAGACTATGTTATTGTTTGACTAAAACCCCTTGCTTGACTAAATAAAAATGATTGTAATGATACATGAACTCTGATAATTTATTTGACCAACATTTTATTGACTTGCACAATCTTACACAATTGTCTGAACATGTTGAACACAACTAAACACATTATGAACACACACACGGTTGCAACTTTTTCACAAAACGTGTTACCATTGTGTCATTTTTAAACAGATTAGAAGAATATTTAGATATCAACATATCATAGGTGATGCTTCTACACATGTGATTTAAGAAGTAGATACAGTGTTCACCACATGTGACCGATGTGACATCCTGAACTTGTTTGTCTGATAAATGTATCTCGTCACATGACATGTTTAAAAAGTCATAAATCGATTTAGGAAATATTGAATGATTTGGAGCATTTCCAAAACTGTCAAAAAAACACCCAACTCTCTCCAATATATAAACTGCCAGCCAATGCTCTCCAGGCTGGTCAGAGGGGTGTGTGTTAATTATCATAGCACTAGGTCTTATTTGTAGAGGTTGCTGGGGCAGTTTATCACAAGCCAAAACACCTGGCTGTCAGTTCCACAGTATTCATGATGCTTAATAGTAATCAACTAAAACCTGTCTGCGATGGGACACTTCAATCATACTATCATATACCGCATAAATTATTAGATTGATGGTATTAGGCAGCGGGTTCCTGAAACGTGTCTCCAGGCGTATGTTACCACTCTTGATCAATGATAGATGCTGACTATTATCCTCGTCAGGTGTCAGATTAAGTGCATAAAGAGTGTACCGTCTCAGGAAATCGTTTCGATCAATGGCCATAGCACTGTTCTTTAAATGTCTCCCTGTTGATAACACCAGTTGATAGAATTCACGAGTCACGCAACCATTAGGGAAGTCCGGTTGTAATGGTTTGGTGGGGAACTGGACACCGTCAACATATATTGCCAGATATTCTAGATTATAATTCTTAAAATTGAATGGGTTCTTGCCATAGTCGCCCGTAAAAGTGTCATTATCAACCATCGCTACCACCACAGACTATGTTATTGTTTGACTAAAACCCCTTGCTTGACTAAATAAAAATGATTGTAATGATACATGAACTCTGATAATTTATTTGACCAACATTTTATTGACTTGCACAATCTTACACAATTGTCTGAACATGTTGAACACAACTAAACACATTATGAACACACACACGGTTGCAACTTTTTCACAAAACGTGTTACCATTGTGTCATTTTTAAACAGATTAGAAGAATATTTAGATATCAACATATCATAGGTGATGCTTCTACACATGTGATTTAAGAAGTAGATACAGTGTTCACCACATGTGACCGATGTGACATCCTGAACTTGTTTGTCTGATAAATGTATCTCGTCACATGACATGTTTAAAAAGTCATAAATCGATTTAGGAAATATTGAATGATTTGGAGCATTTCCAAAACTGTCAAAAAAACACCCAACTCTCTCCAATATATAAACTGCCAGCCAATGCTCTCCAGGCTGGTCAGAGGGGTGTGTGTTAATTATCATAGCACTAGGTCTTATTTGTAGAGGTTGCTGGGGCAGTTTATCACAAGCCAAAACACCTGGCTGTCAGTTCCACAGCATTCATGATGCTTAATAGTAATCAACTAAAACCTGTCTGCGATGGGACACTTCAATCATACTATCATATACCGCATAAATTATTAGATTGATGGTATTAGGCAGCGGGTTCCTGAAACGTGTCTCCAGGCGTATGTTACCACTCTTGATCAATGATAGATGCTGACTATTATCCTCGTCAGGTGTCAGATTAAGTGCATAAAGAGTGTACCGTCTCAGGAAATCGTTTCGATCAATGGCCATAGCACTGTTCTTTAAATGTCTCCCTGTTGATAACACCAGTTGATAGAATTCACGAGTCATGCAACCATTAGGGAAGTCCGGTTGTAATGGTTTGGTGGGGAACTGGACACCGTCAACATATATTGCCAGATATTCTAGATTATAATTCTTAAAATTGAATGGGTTCTTGCCATAGTCGCCCGTAAAAGTGTCATTATCAACCATCGCTACCACCACAGACTATGTTATTGTTTGACTAAAACCCCTTGCTTGACTAAATAAAAATGATTGTAATGATACATGAACTCTGATAATTTATTTGACCAACATTTTATTGACTTGCACAATCTTACACAATTGTCTGAACATGTTGAACACAACTAAACACATTATGAACACACAGACGGTTGCAACTTTTTCACAAAACGTGTTACCATTGTGTCATTTTTAAACAGATTAGAAGAATATTTAGATATCAACATATCATAGGTGATGCTTCTACACATGTGATTTAAGAAGTAGATACAGTGTTCACCACATGTGACCGATGTGACATCCTGAACTTGTTTGTCTGATAAATGTATCTCGTCACATGACATGTTTAAAAAGTCATAAATCGATTTAGGAAATATTGAATGATTTGGAGCATTTCCAAAACTGTCAAAAAAACACCCAACTCTCTCCAATATATAAACTGCCAGCCAATGCTCTCCAGGCTGGTCAGAGGGGTGTGTGTTAATTATCATAGCACTAGGTCTTATTTGTAGAGGTTGCTGGGGCAGTTTATCACAAGCCAAAACACCTGGCTGTCAGTTCCACAGTATTCATGATGCTTAATAGTAATCAACTAAAACCTGTCTGCGATGGGACACTTCAATCATACTATCATATACCGCATAAATTATTAGATTGATGGTATTAGGCAGCGGGTTCCTGAAACGTGTCTCCAGGCGTATGTTACCACTCTTGATCAATGATAGATGCTGACTATTATCCTCGTCAGGTGTCAGATTAAGTGCATAAAGAGTGTACCGTCTCAGGAAATCGTTTCGATCAATGGCCATAGCACTGTTCTTTAAATGTCTCCCTGTTGATAACACCAGTTGATAGAATTCACGAGTCACGCAACCATTAGGGAAGTCCGGTTGTAATGGTTTGGTGGGGAACTGGACACCGTCAACATATATTGCCAGATATTCTAGATTATAATTCTTAAAATTGAATGGGTTCTTGCCATAGTCGCCCGTAAAAGTGTCATTATCAACCATCGCTACCACCACAGACTATGTTATTGTTTGACTAAAACCCCTTGCTTGACTAAATAAAAATGATTGTAATGATACATGAACTCTGATAATTTATTTGACCAACATTTTATTGACTTGCACAATCTTACACAATTGTCTGAACATGTTGAACACAACTAAACACATTATGAACACACACACGGTTGCAACTTTTTCACAAAACGTGTTACCATTGTGTCATTTTTAAACAGATTAGAAGAATATTTAGATATCAACATATCATAGGTGATGCTTCTACACATGTGATTTAAGAAGTAGATACAGTGTTCACCACATGTGACCGATGTGACATCCTGAACTTGTTTGTCTGATAAATGTATCTCGTCACATGACATGTTTAAAAAGTCATAAATCGATTTAGGAAATATTGAATGATTTGGAGCATTTCCAAAACTGTCAAAAAAACACCCAACTCTCTCCAATATATAAACTGCCAGCCAATGCTCTCCAGGCTGGTCAGAGGGGTGTGTGTTAATTATCATAGCACTAGGTCTTATTTGTAGAGGTTGCTGGGGCAGTTTATCACAAGCCAAAACACCTGGCTGTCAGTTCCACAGTATTCATGATGCTTAATAGTAATCAACTAAAACCTGTCTGCGATGGGACACTTCAATCATACTATCATATACCGCATAAATTATTAGATTGATGGTATTAGGCAGCGGGTTCCTGAAACGTGTCTCCAGGCGTATGTTACCACTCTTGATCAATGATAGATGCTGACTATTATCCTCGTCAGGTGTCAGATTAAATGCATAAAGAGTGTACCGTCTCAGGAAATCGTTTCGATCAATGGCCATAGCACTGTTCTTTAAATGTCTCCCTGTTGATAACACCAGTTGATAGAATTCACGAGTCACGCAACCATTAGGGAAGTCCGGTTGTAATGGTTTGGTGGGGAACTGGACACCGTCAACATATATTGCCAGATATTCTAGATTATAATTCTTAAAATTGAATGGGTTCTTGCCATAGTCGCCCGTAAAAGTGTCATTATCAACCATCGCTACCACCACAGACTATGTTATTGTTTGACTAAAACCCCTTGCTTGACTAAATAAAAATGATTGTAATGATACATGAACTCTGATAATTTATTTGACCAACATTTTATTGACTTGCACAATCTTACACAATTGTCTGAACATGTTGAACACAACTAAACACATTATGAACACACACACGGTTGCAACTTTTTCACAAAACGTGTTACCATTGTGTCATTTTTAAACAGATTAGAAGAATATTTAGATATCAACATATCATAGGTGATGCTTCTACACATGTGATTTAAGAAGTAGATACAGTGTTCACCACATGTGACCGATGTGACATCCTGAACTTGTTTGTCTGATAAATGTATCTCGTCACATGACATGTTTAAAAAGTCATAAATCGATTTAGGAAATATTGAATGATTTGGAGCATTTCCAAAACTGTCAAAAAAACACCCAACTCTCTCCAATATATAAACTGCCAGCCAATGCTCTCCAGGCTGGTCAGAGGGGTGTGTGTTAATTATCATAGCACTAGGTCTTATTTGTAGAGGTTGCTGGGGCAGTTTATCACAAGCCAAAACACCTGGCTGTCAGTTCCACAGTATTCATGATGCTTAATAGTAATCAACTAAAACCTGTCTGCGATGGGACACTTCAATCATACTATCATATACCGCATAAATTATTAGATTGATGGTATTAGGCAGCGGGTTCCTGAAACGTGTCTCCAGGCGTATGTTACCACTCTTGATCAATGATAGATGCTGACTATTATCCTCGTCAGGTGTCAGATTAAGTGCATAAAGAGTGTACCGTCTCAGGAAATCGTTTCGATCAATGGCCATAGCACTGTTCTTTAAATGTCTCCCTGTTGATAACACCAGTTGATAGAATTCACGAGTCACGCAACCATTAGGGAAGTCCGGTTGTAATGGTTTGGTGGGGAACTGGACACCGTCAACATATATTGCCAGATATTCTAGATTATAATTCTTAAAATTGAATGGGTTCTTGCCATAGTCGCCCGTAAAAGTGTCATTATCAACCATCGCTACCACCACAGACTATGTTATTGTTTGACTAAAACCCCTTGCTTGACTAAATAAAAATGATTGTAATGATACATGAACTCTGATAATTTATTTGACCAACATTTTATTGACTTGCACAATCTTACACAATTGTCTGAACATGTTGAACACAACTAAACACATTATGAACACACAGACGGTTGCAACTTTTTCACAAAACGTGTTACCATTGTGTCATTTTTAAACAGATTAGAAGAATATTTAGATATCAACATATCATAGGTGATGCTTCTACACATGTGATTTAAGAAGTAGATACAGTGTTCACCACATGTGACCGATGTGACATCCTGAACTTGTTTGTCTGATAAATGTATCTCGTCACATGACATGTTTAAAAAGTCATAAATCGATTTAGGAAATATTGAATGATTTGGAGCATTTCCAAAACTGTCAAAAAAACACCCAACTCTCTCCAATATATAAACTGCCAGCCAATGCTCTCCAGGCTGGTCAGAGGGGTGTGTGTTAATTATCATAGCACTAGGTCTTATTTGTAGAGGTTGCTGGGGCAGTTTATCACAAGCCAAAACACCTGGCTGTCAGTTCCACAGTATTCATGATGCTTAATAGTAATCAACTAAAACCTGTCTGCGATGGGACACTTCAATCATACTATCATATACCGCATAAATTATTAGATTGATGGTATTAGGCAGCGGGTTCCTGAAACGTGTCTCCAGGCGTATGTTACCACTCTTGATCAATGATAGATGCTGACTATTATCCTCGTCAGGTGTCAGATTAAATGCATAAAGAGTGTACCGTCTCAGGAAATCGTTTCGATCAATGGCCATAGCACTGTTCTTTAAATGTCTCCCTGTTGATAACACCAGTTGATAGAATTCACGAGTCACGCAACCATTAGGGAAGTCCGGTTGTAATGGTTTGGTGGGGAACTGGACACCGTCAACATATATTGCCAGATATTCTAGATTATAATTCTTAAAATTGAATGGGTTCTTGCCATAGTCGCCCGTAAAAGTGTCATTATCAACCATCGCTACCACCACAGACTATGTTATTGTTTGACTAAAACCCCTTGCTTGACTAAATAAAAATGATTGTAATGATACATGAACTCTGATAATTTATTTGACCAACATTTTATTGACTTGCACAATCTTACACAATTGTCTGAACATGTTGAACACAACTAAACACATTATGAACACACAGACGGTTGCAACTTTTTCACAAAACGTGTTACCATTGTGTCATTTTTAAACAGATTAGAAGAATATTTAGATATCAACATATCATAGGTGATGCTTCTACACATGTGATTTAAGAAGTAGATACAGTGTTCACCACATGTGACCGATGTGACATCCTGAACTTGTTTGTCTGATAAATGTATCTCGTCACATGACATGTTTAAAAAGTCATAAATCGATTTAGGAAATATTGAATGATTTGGAGCATTTCCAAAACTGTCAAAAAAACACCCAACTCTCTCCAATATATAAACTGCCAGCCAATGCTCTCCAGGCTGGTCAGAGGGGTGTGTGTTAATTATCATAGCACTAGGTCTTATTTGTAGAGGTTGCTGGGGCAGTTTATCACAAGCCAAAACACCTGGCTGTCAGTTCCACAGTATTCATGATGCTTAATAGTAATCAACTAAAACCTGTCTGCGATGGGACACTTCAATCATACTATCATATACCGCATAAATTATTAGATTGATGGTATTAGGCAGCGGGTTCCTGAAACGTGTCTCCAGGCGTATGTTACCACTCTTGATCAATGATAGATGCTGACTATTATCCTCGTCAGGTGTCAGATTAAGTGCATAAAGAGTGTACCGTCTCAGGAAATCGTTTCGATCAATGGCCATAGCACTGTTCTTTAAATGTCTCCCTGTTGATAACACCAGTTGATAGAATTCACGAGTCACGCAACCATTAGGGAAGTCCGGTTGTAATGGTTTGGTGGGGAACTGGACACCGTCAACATATATTGCCAGATATTCTAGATTATAATTCTTAAAATTGAATGGGTTCTTGCCATAGTCGCCCGTAAAAGTGTAATTATCAACCATCGCTACCACCACAGACTATGTTATTGTTTGACTAAAACCCCTTGCTTGACTAAATAAAAATGATTGTAATGATACATGAACTCTGATAATTTATTTGACCAACATTTTATTGACTTGCACAATCTTACACAATTGTCTGAACATGTTGAACACAACTAAACACATTATGAACACACAGTCGGTTGCAACTTTTTCACAAAACGTGTTACCATTGTGTCATTTTTAAACAGATTAGAAGAATATTTAGATATCAACATATCATAGGTGATGCTTCTACACATGTGATTTAAGAAGTAGATACAGTGTTCACCACATGTGACCGATGTGACATCCTGAACTTGTTTGTCTGATAAATGTATCTCGTCACATGACATGTTTAAAAAGTCATAAATCGATTTAGGAAATATTGAATGATTTGGAGCATTTCCAAAACTGTCAAAAAAACACCCAACTCTCTCCAATATATAAACTGCCAGCCAATGCTCTCCAGGCTGGTCAGAGGGGTGTGTGTTAATTATCATAGCACTAGGTCTTATTTGTAGAGGTTGCTGGGGCAGTTTATCACAAGCCAAAACACCTGGCTGTCAGTTCCACAGTATTCATGATGCTTAATAGTAATCAACTAAAACCTGTCTGCGATGGGACACTTCAATCATACTATCATATACCGCATAAATTATTAGATTGATGGTATTAGGCAGCGGGTTCCTGAAACGTGTCTCCAGGCGTATGTTACCACTCTTGATCAATGATAGATGCTGACTATTATCCTCGTCAGGTGTCAGATTAAGTGCATAAAGAGTGTACCGTCTCAGGAAATCGTTTCGATCAATGGCCATAGCACTGTTCTTTAAATGTCTCCCTGTTGATAACACCAGTTGATAGAATTCACGAGTCACGCAACCATTAGGGAAGTCCGGTTGTAATGGTTTGGTGGGGAACTGGACACCGTCAACATATATTGCCAGATATTCTAGATTATAATTCTTAAAATTGAATGGGTTCTTGCCATAGTCGCCCGTAAAAGTGTAATTATCAACCATCGCTACCACCACAGACTATGTTATTGTTTGACTAAAACCCCTTGCTTGACTAAATAAAAATGATTGTAATGATACATGAACTCTGATAATTTATTTGACCAACATTTTATTGACTTGCACAATCTTACACAATTGTCTGAACATGTTGAACACAACTAAACACATTATGAACACACAGTCGGTTGCAACTTTTTCACAAAACGTGTTACCATTGTGTCATTTTTAAACAGATTAGAAGAATATTTAGATATCAACATATCATAGGTGATGCTTCTACACATGTGATTTAAGAAGTAGATACAGTGTTCACCACATGTGACCGATGTGACATCCTGAACTTGTTTGTCTGATAAATGTATCTCGTCACATGACATGTTTAAAAAGTCATAAATCGATTTAGGAAATATTGAATGATTTGGAGCATTTCCAAAACTGTCAAAAAAACACCCAACTCTCTCCAATATATAAACTGCCAGCCAATGCTCTCCAGGCTGGTCAGAGGGGTGTGTGTTAATTATCATAGCACTAGGTCTTATTTGTAGAGGTTGCTGGGGCAGTTTATCACAAGCCAAAACACCTGGCTGTCAGTTCCACAGTATTCATGATGCTTAATAGTAATCAACTAAAACCTGTCTGCGATGGGACACTTCAATCATACTATCATATACCGCATAAATTATTAGATTGATGGTATTAGGCAGCGGGTTCCTGAAACGTGTCTCCAGGCGTATGTTACCACTCTTGATCAATGATAGATGCTGACTATTATCCTCGTCAGGTGTCAGATTAAGTGCATAAAGAGTGTACCGTCTCAGGAAATCGTTTCGATCAATGGCCATAGCACTGTTCTTTAAATGTCTCCCTGTTGATAACACCAGTTGATAGAATTCACGAGTCACGCAACCATTAGGGAAGTCCGGTTGTAATGGTTTGGTGGGGAACTGGACACCGTCAACATATATTGCCAGATATTCTAGATTATAATTCTTAAAATTGAATGGGTTCTTGCCATAGTCGCCCGTAAAAGTGTCATTATCAACCATCGCTACCACCACAGACTATGTTATTGTTTGACTAAAACCCCTTGCTTGACTAAATAAAAATGATTGTAATGATACATGAACTCTGATAATTTATTTGACCAACATTTTATTGACTTGCACAATCTTACACAATTGTCTGAACATGTTGAACACAACTAAACACATTATGAACACACAGTCGGTTGCAACTTTTTCACAAAACGTGTTACCATTGTGTCATTTTTAAACAGATTAGAAGAATATTTAGATATCAACATATCATTGGTGATGCTTCTACACATGTGATTTAAGAAGTAGATACAGTGTTCACCACATGTGACCGATGTGACATCCTGAACTTGTTTGTCTGATAAATGTATCTCGTCACATGACATGTTTAAAAAGTCATAAATCGATTTAGGAAATATTGAATGATTTGGAGCATTTCCAAAACTGTCAAAAAAACACCCAACTCTCTCCAATATATAAACTGCCAGCCAATGCTCTCCAGGCTGGTCAGAGGGGTGTGTGTTAATTATCATAGCACTAGGTCTTATTTGTAGAGGTTGCTGGGGCAGTTTATCACAAGCCAAAACACCTGGCTGTCAGTTCCACAGTATTCATGATGCTTAATAGTAATCAACTAAAACCTGTCTGCGATGGGACACTTCAATCATACTATCATATACCGCATAAATTATTAGATTGATGGTATTAGGCAGCGGGTTCCTGAAACGTGTCTCCAGGCGTATGTTACCACTCTTGATCAATGATAGATGCTGACTATTATCCTCGTCAGGTGTCAGATTAAATGCATAAAGAGTGTACCGTCTCAGGAAATCGTTTCGATCAATGGCCATAGCACTGTTCTTTAAATGTCTCCCTGTTGATAACACCAGTTGATAGAATTCACGAGTCACGCAACCATTAGGGAAGTCCGGTTGTAATGGTTTGGTGGGGAACTGGACACCGTCAACATATATTGCCAGATATTCTAGATTATAATTCTTAAAATTGAATGGGTTCTTGCCATAGTCGCCCGTAAAAGTGTCATTATCAACCATCGCTACCACCACAGACTATGTTATTGTTTGACTAAAACCCCTTGCTTGACTAAATAAAAATGATTGTAATGATACATGAACTCTGATAATTTATTTGACCAACATTTTATTGACTTGCACAATCTTACACAATTGTCTGAACATGTTGAACACAACTAAACACATTATGAACACACAGTCGGTTGCAACTTTTTCACAAAACGTGTTACCATTGTGTCATTTTTAAACAGATTAGAAGAATATTTAGATATCAACATATCATTGGTGATGCTTCTACACATGTGATTTAAGAAGTAGATACAGTGTTCACCACATGTGACCGATGTGACATCCTGAACTTGTTTGTCTGATAAATGTATCTCGTCACATGACATGTTTAAAAAGTCATAAATCGATTTAGGAAATATTGAATGATTTGGAGCATTTCCAAAACTGTCAAAAAAACACCCAACTCTCTCCAATATATAAACTGCCAGCCAATGCTCTCCAGGCTGGTCAGAGGGGTGTGTGTTAATTATCATAGCACTAGGTCTTATTTGTAGAGGTTGCTGGGGCAGTTTATCACAAGCCAAAACACCTGGCTGTCAGTTCCACAGTATTCATGATGCTTAATAGTAATCAACTAAAACCTGTCTGCGATGGGACACTTCAATCATACTATCATATACCGCATAAATTATTAGATTGATGGTATTAGGCAGCGGGTTCCTGAAACGTGTCTCCAGGCGTATGTTACCACTCTTGATCAATGATAGATGCTGACTATTATCCTCGTCAGGTGTCAGATTAAATGCATAAAGAGTGTACCGTCTCAGGAAATCGTTTCGATCAATGGCCATAGCACTGTTCTTTAAATGTCTCCCTGTTGATAACACCAGTTGATAGAATTCACGAGTCACGCAACCATTAGGGAAGTCCGGTTGTAATGGTTTGGTGGGGAACTGGACACCGTCAACATATATTGCCAGATATTCTAGATTATAATTCTTAAAATTGAATGGGTTCTTGCCATAGTCGCCCGTAAAAGTGTCATTATCAACCATCGCTACCACCACAGACTATGTTATTGTTTGACTAAAACCCCTTGCTTGACTAAATAAAAATGATTGTAATGATACATGAACTCTGATAATTTATTTGACCAACATTTTATTGACTTGCACAATCTTACACAATTGTCTGAACATGTTGAACACAACTAAACACATTATGAACACACACACGGTTGCAACTTTTTCACAAAACGTGTTACCATTGTGTCATTTTTAAACAGATTAGAAGAATATTTAGATATCAACATATCATAGGTGATGCTTCTACACATGTGATTTAAGAAGTAGATACAGTGTTCACCACATGTGACCGATGTGACATCCTGAACTTGTTTGTCTGATAAATGTATCTCGTCACATGACATGTTTAAAAAGTCATAAATCGATTTAGGAAATATTGAATGATTTGGAGCATTTCCAAAACTGTCAAAAAAACACCCAACTCTCTCCAATATATAAACTGCCAGCCAATGCTCTCCAGGCTGGTCAGAGGGGTGTGTGTTAATTATCATAGCACTAGGTCTTATTTGTAGAGGTTGCTGGGGCAGTTTATCACAAGCCAAAACACCTGGCTGTCAGTTCCACAGTATTCATGATGCTTAATAGTAATCAACTAAAACCTGTCTGCGATGGGACACTTCAATCATACTATCATATACCGCATAAATTATTAGATTGATGGTATTAGGCAGCGGGTTCCTGAAACGTGTCTCCAGGCGTATGTTACCACTCTTGATCAATGATAGATGCTGACTATTATCCTCGTCAGGTGTCAGATTAAGTGCATAAAGAGTGTACCGTCTCAGGAAATCGTTTCGATCAATGGCCATAGCACTGTTCTTTAAATGTCTCCCTGTTGATAACACCAGTTGATAGAATTCACGAGTCATGCAACCATTAGGGAAGTCCGGTTGTAATGGTTTGGTGGGGAACTGGACACCGTCAACATATATTGCCAGATATTCTAGATTATAATTCTTTGAATGGGTTCTTGCCATAGTCGCCCGTAAAAGTGTCATTATCAACCATCGCTACCACCACAGACTATGTTATTGTTTGACTAAAACCCCTTGCTTGACTAAATAAAAATGATTGTAATGATACATGAACTCTGATAATTTATTTGACCAACATTTTATTGACTTGCACAATCTTACACAATTGTCTGAACATGTTGAACACAACTAAACACATTATGAACACACACACGGTTGCAACTTTTTCACAAAACGTGTTACCATTGTGTCATTTTTAAACAGATTAGAAGAATATTTAGATATCAACATATCATAGGTGATGCTTCTACACATGTGATTTAAGAAGTAGATACAGTGTTCACCACATGTGACCGATGTGACATCCTGAACTTGTTTGTCTGATAAATGTATCTCGTCACATGACATGTTTAAAAAGTCATAAATCGATTTAGGAAATATTGAATGATTTGGAGCATTTCCAAAACTGTCAAAAAAACACCCAACTCTCTCCAATATATAAACTGCCAGCCAATGCTCTCCAGGCTGGTCAGAGGGGTGTGTGTTAATTATCATAGCACTAGGTCTTATTTGTAGAGGTTGCTGGGGCAGTTTATCACAAGCCAAAACACCTGGCTGTCAGTTCCACAGTATTCATGATGCTTAATAGTAATCAACTAAAACCTGTCTGCGATGGGACACTTCAATCATACTATCATATACCTCATAAATTATTAGATTGATGGTATTAGGCAGCGGGTTCCTGAAACGTGTCTCCAGGCGTATGTTACCACTCTTGATCAATGATAGATGCTGACTATTATCCTCGTCAGGTGTCAGATTAAGTGCATAAAGAGTGTACCGTCTCAGGAAATCGTTTCGATCAATGGCCATAGCACTGTTCTTTAAATGTCTCCCTGTTGATAACACCAGTTGATAGAATTCACGAGTCACGCAACCATTAGGGAAGTCCGGTTGTAATGGTTTGGTGGGGAACTGGACACCGTCAACATATATTGCCAGATATTCTAGATTATAATTCTTAAAATTGAATGGGTTCTTGCCATAGTCGCCCGTAAAAGTGTCATTATCAACCATCGCTACCACCACAGACTATGTTATTGTTTGACTAAAACCCCTTGCTTGACTAAATAAAAATGATTGTAATGATACATGAACTCTGATAATTTATTTGACCAACATTTTATTGACTTGCACAATCTTACACAATTGTCTGAACATGTTGAACACAACTAAACACATTATGAACACACACACGGTTGCAACTTTTTCACAAAACGTGTTACCATTGTGTCATTTTTAAACAGATTAGAAGAATATTTAGATATCAACATATCATAGGTGATGCTTCTACACATGTGATTTAAGAAGTAGATACAGTGTTCACCACATGTGACCGATGTGACATCCTGAACTTGTTTGTCTGATAAATGTATCTCGTCACATGACATGTTTAAAAAGTCATAAATCGATTTAGGAAATATTGAATGATTTGGAGCATTTCCAAAACTGTCAAAAAAACACCCAACTCTCTCCAATATATAAACTGCCAGCCAATGCTCTCCAGGCTGGTCAGAGGGGTGTGTGTTAATTATCATAGCACTAGGTCTTATTTGTAGAGGTTGCTGGGGCAGTTTATCACAAGCCAAAACACCTGGCTGTCAGTTCCACAGTATTCATGATGCTTAATAGTAATCAACTAAAACCTGTCTGCGATGGGACACTTCAATCATACTATCATATACCGCATAAATTATTAGATTGATGGTATTAGGCAGCGGGTTCCTGAAACGTGTCTCCAGGCGTATGTTACCACTCTTGATCAATGATAGATGCTGACTATTATCCTCGTCAGGTGTCAGATTAAGTGCATAAAGAGTGTACCGTCTCAGGAAATCGTTTCGATCAATGGCCATAGCACTGTTCTTTAAATGTCTCCCTGTTGATAACACCAGTTGATAGAATTCACGAGTCATGCAACCATTAGGGAAGTCCGGTTGTAATGGTTTGGTGGGGAACTGGACACCGTCAACATATATTGCCAGATATTCTAGATTATAATTCTTAAAATTGAATGGGTTCTTGCCATAGTCGCCCGTAAAAGTGTCATTATCAACCATCGCTACCACCACAGACTATGTTATTGTTTGACTAAAACCCCTTGCTTGACTAAATAAAAATGATTGTAATGATACATGAACTCTGATAATTTATTTGACCAACATTTTATTGACTTGCACAATCTTACACAATTGTCTGAACATGTTGAACACAACTAAACACATTATGAACACACACACGGTTGCAACTTTTTCACAAAACGTGTTACCATTGTGTCATTTTTAAACAGATTAGAAGAATATTTAGATATCAACATATCATAGGTGATGCTTCTACACATGTGATTTAAGAAGTAGATACAGTGTTCACCACATGTGACCGATGTGACATCCTGAACTTGTTTGTCTGATAAATGTATCTCGTCACATGACATGTTTAAAAAGTCATAAATCGATTTAGGAAATATTGAATGATTTGGAGCATTTCCAAAACTGTCAAAAAAACACCCAACTCTCTCCAATATATAAACTGCCAGCCAATGCTCTCCAGGCTGGTCAGAGGGGTGTGTGTTAATTATCATAGCACTAGGTCTTATTTGTAGAGGTTGCTGGGGCAGTTTATCACAAGCCAAAACACCTGGCTGTCAGTTCCACAGTATTCATGATGCTTAATAGTAATCAACTAAAACCTGTCTGCGATGGGACACTTCAATCATACTATCATATACCGCATAAATTATTAGATTGATGGTATTAGGCAGCGGGTTCCTGAAACGTGTCTCCAGGCGTATGTTACCACTCTTGATCAATGATAGATGCTGACTATTATCCTCGTCAGGTGTCAGATTAAGTGCATAAAGAGTGTACCGTCTCAGGAAATCGTTTCGATCAATGGCCATAGCACTGTTCTTTAAATGTCTCCCTGTTGATAACACCAGTTGATAGAATTCACGAGTCACGCAACCATTAGGGAAGTCCGGTTGTAATGGTTTGGTGGGGAACTGGACACCGTCAACATATATTGCCAGATATTCTAGATTATAATTCTTAAAATTGAATGGGTTCTTGCCATAGTCGCCCGTAAAAGTGTCATTATCAACCATCGCTACCACCACAGACTATGTTATTGTTTGACTAAAACCCCTTGCTTGACTAAATAAAAATGATTGTAATGATACATGAACTCTGATAATTTATTTGACCAACATTTTATTGACTTGCACAATCTTACACAATTGTCTGAACATGTTGAACACAACTAAACACATTATGAACACACACACGGTTGCAACTTTTTCACAAAACGTGTTACCATTGTGTCATTTTTAAACAGATTAGAAGAATATTTAGATATCAACATATCATAGGTGATGCTTCTACACATGTGATTTAAGAAGTAGATACAGTGTTCACCACATGTGACCGATGTGACATCCTGAACTTGTTTGTCTGATAAATGTATCTCGTCACATGACATGTTTAAAAAGTCATAAATCGATTTAGGAAATATTGAATGATTTGGAGCATTTCCAAAACTGTCAAAAAAACACCCAACTCTCTCCAATATATAAACTGCCAGCCAATGCTCTCCAGGCTGGTCAGAGGGGTGTGTGTTAATTATCATAGCACTAGGTCTTATTTGTAGAGGTTGCTGGGGCAGTTTATCACAAGCCAAAACACCTGGCTGTCAGTTCCACAGTATTCATGATGCTTAATAGTAATCAACTAAAACCTGTCTGCGATGGGACACTTCAATCATACTATCATATACCGCATAAATTATTAGATTGATGGTATTAGGCAGCGGGTTCCTGAAACGTGTCTCCAGGCGTATGTTACCACTCTTGATCAATGATAGATGCTGACTATTATCCTCGTCAGGTGTCAGATTAAGTGCATAAAGAGTGTACCGTCTCAGGAAATCGTTTCGATCAATGGCCATAGCACTGTTCTTTAAATGTCTCCCTGTTGATAACACCAGTTGATAGAATTCACGAGTCACGCAACCATTAGGGAAGTCCGGTTGTAATGGTTTGGTGGGGAACTGGACACCGTCAACATATATTGCCAGATATTCTAGATTATAATTCTTAAAATTGAATGGGTTCTTGCCATAGTCGCCCGTAAAAGTGTCATTATCAACCATCGCTACCACCACAGACTATGTTATTGTTTGACTAAAACCCCTTGCTTGACTAAATAAAAATGATTGTAATGATACATGAACTCTGATAATTTATTTGACCAACATTTTATTGACTTGCACAATCTTACACAATTGTCTGAACATGTTGAACACAACTAAACACATTATGAACACACACACGGTTGCAACTTTTTCACAAAACGTGTTACCATTGTGTCATTTTTAAACAGATTAGAAGAATATTTAGATATCAACATATCATAGGTGATGCTTCTACACATGTGATTTAAGAAGTAGATACAGTGTTCACCACATGTGACCGATGTGACATCCTGAACTTGTTTGTCTGATAAATGTATCTCGTCACGTGACATGTTTAAAAAGTCATAAATCGATTTAGGAAATATTGAATGATTTGGAGCATTTCCAAAACTGTCAAAAAAACACCCAACTCTCTCCAATATATAAACTGCCAGCCAATGCTCTCCAGGCTGGTCAGAGGGGTGTGTGTTAATTATCATAGCACTAGGTCTTATTTGTAGAGGTTGCTGGGGCAGTTTATCACAAGCCAAAACACCTGGCTGTCAGTTCCACAGTATTCATGATGCTTAATAGTAATCAACTAAAACCTGTCTGCGATGGGACACTTCAATCATACTATCATATACCGCATAAATTATTAGATTGATGGTATTAGGCAGCGGGTTCCTGAAACGTGTCTCCAGGCGTATGTTACCACTCTTGATCAATGATAGATGCTGACTATTATCCTCGTCAGGTGTCAGATTAAGTGCATAAAGAGTGTACCGTCTCAGGAAATCGTTTCGATCAATGGCCATAGCACTGTTCTTTAAATGTCTCCCTGTTGATAACACCAGTTGATAGAATTCACGAGTCACGCAACCATTAGGGAAGTCCGGTTGTAATGGTTTGGTGGGGAACTGGACACCGTCAACATATATTGCCAGATATTCTAGATTATAATTCTTAAAATTGAATGGGTTCTTGCCATAGTCGCCCGTAAAAGTGTCATTATCAACCATCGCTACCACCACAGACTATGTTATTGTTTGACTAAAACCCCTTGCTTGACTAAATAAAAATGATTGTAATGATACATGAACTCTGATAATTTATTTGACCAACATTTTATTGACTTGCACAATCTTACACAATTGTCTGAACATGTTGAACACAACTAAACACATTATGAACACACACACGGTTGCAACTTTTTCACAAAACGTGTTACCATTGTGTCATTTTTAAACAGATTAGAAGAATATTTAGATATCAACATATCATAGGTGATGCTTCTACACATGTGATTTAAGAAGTAGATACAGTGTTCACCACATGTGACCGATGTGACATCCTGAACTTGTTTGTCTGATAAATGTATCTCGTCACATGACATGTTTAAAAAGTCATAAATCGATTTAGGAAATATTGAATGATTTGGAGCATTTCCAAAACTGTCAAAAAAACACCCAACTCTCTCCAATATATAAACTGCCAGCCAATGCTCTCCAGGCTGGTCAGAGGGGTGTGTGTTAATTATCATAGCACTAGGTCTTATTTGTAGAGGTTGCTGGGGCAGTTTATCACAAGCCAAAACACCTGGCTGTCAGTTCCACAGTATTCATGATGCTTAATAGTAATCAACTAAAACCTGTCTGCGATGGGACACTTCAATCATACTATCATATACCGCATAAATTATTAGATTGATGGTATTAGGCAGCGGGTTCCTGAAACGTGTCTCCAGGCGTATGTTACCACTCTTGATCAATGATAGATGCTGACTATTATCCTCGTCAGGTGTCAGATTAAGTGCATAAAGAGTGTACCGTCTCAGGAAATCGTTTCGATCAATGGCCATAGCACTGTTCTTTAAATGTCTCCCTGTTGATAACACCAGTTGATAGAATTCACGAGTCACGCAACCATTAGGGAAGTCCGGTTGTAATGGTTTGGTGGGGAACTGGACACCGTCAACATATATTGCCAGATATTCTAGATTATAATTCTTAAAATTGAATGGGTTCTTGCCATAGTCGCCCGTAAAAGTGTCATTATCAACCATCGCTACCACCACAGACTATGTTATTGTTTGACTAAAACCCCTTGCTTGACTAAATAAAAATGATTGTAATGATACATGAACTCTGATAATTTATTTGACCAACATTTTATTGACTTGCACAATCTTACACAATTGTCTGAACATGTTGAACACAACTAAACACATTATGAACACACACACGGTTGCAACTTTTTCACAAAACGTGTTACCATTGTGTCATTTTTAAACAGATTAGAAGAATATTTAGATATCAACATATCATAGGTGATGCTTCTACACATGTGATTTAAGAAGTAGATACAGTGTTCACCACATGTGACCGATGTGACATCCTGAACTTGTTTGTCTGATAAATGTATCTCGTCACATGACATGTTTAAAAAGTCATAAATCGATTTAGGAAATATTGAATGATTTGGAGCATTTCCAAAACTGTCAAAAAAACACCCAACTCTCTCCAATATATAAACTGCCAGCCAATGCTCTCCAGGCTGGTCAGAGGGGTGTGTGTTAATTATCATAGCACTAGGTCTTATTTGTAGAGGTTGCTGGGGCAGTTTATCACAAGCCAAAACACCTGGCTGTCAGTTCCACAGTATTCATGATGCTTAATAGTAATCAACTAAAACCTGTCTGCGATGGGACACTTCAATCATACTATCATATACCGCATAAATTATTAGATTGATGGTATTAGGCAGCGGGTTCCTGAAACGTGTCTCCAGGCGTATGTTACCACTCTTGATCAATGATAGATGCTGACTATTATCCTCGTCAGGTGTCAGATTAAGTGCATAAAGAGTGTACCGTCTCAGGAAATCGTTTCGATCAATGGCCATAGCACTGTTCTTTAAATGTCTCCCTGTTGATAACACCAGTTGATAGAATTCACGAGTCACGCAACCATTAGGGAAGTCCGGTTGTAATGGTTTGGTGGGGAACTGGACACCGTCAACATATATTGCCAGATATTCTAGATTATAATTCTTAAAATTGAATGGGTTCTTGCCATAGTCGCCCGTAAAAGTGTCATTATCAACCATCGCTACCACCACAGACTATGTTATTGTTTGACTAAAACCCCTTGCTTGACTAAATAAAAATGATTGTAATGATACATGAACTCTGATAATTTATTTGACCAACATTTTATTGACTTGCACAATCTTACACAATTGTCTGAACATGTTGAACACAACTAAACACATTATGAACACACAGACGGTTGCAACTTTTTCACAAAACGTGTTACCATTGTGTCATTTTTAAACAGATTAGAAGAATATTTAGATATCAACATATCATAGGTGATGCTTCTACACATGTGATTTAAGAAGTAGATACAGTGTTCACCACATGTGACCGATGTGACATCCTGAACTTGTTTGTCTGATAAATGTATCTCGTCACATGACATGTTTAAAAAGTCATAAATCGATTTAGGAAATATTGAATGATTTGGAGCATTTCCAAAACTGTCAAAAAAACACCCAACTCTCTCCAATATATAAACTGCCAGCCAATGCTCTCCAGGCTGGTCAGAGGGGTGTGTGTTAATTATCATAGCACTAGGTCTTATTTGTAGAGGTTGCTGGGGCAGTTTATCACAAGCCAAAACACCTGGCTGTCAGTTCCACAGTATTCATGATGCTTAATAGTAATCAACTAAAACCTGTCTGCGATGGGACACTTCAATCATACTATCATATACCGCATAAATTATTAGATTGATGGTATTAGGCAGCGGGTTCCTGAAACGTGTCTCCAGGCGTATGTTACCACTCTTGATCAATGATAGATGCTGACTATTATCCTCGTCAGGTGTCAGATTAAATGCATAAAGAGTGTACCGTCTCAGGAAATCGTTTCGATCAATGGCCATAGCACTGTTCTTTAAATGTCTCCCTGTTGATAACACCAGTTGATAGAATTCACGAGTCACGCAACCATTAGGGAAGTCCGGTTGTAATGGTTTGGTGGGGAACTGGACACCGTCAACATATATTGCCAGATATTCTAGATTATAATTCTTAAAATTGAATGGGTTCTTGCCATAGTCGCCCGTAAAAGTGTCATTATCAACCATCGCTACCACCACAGACTATGTTATTGTTTGACTAAAACCCCTTGCTTGACTAAATAAAAATGATTGTAATGATACATGAACTCTGATAATTTATTTGACCAACATTTTATTGACTTGCACAATCTTACACAATTGTCTGAACATGTTGAACACAACTAAACACATTATGAACACACAGACGGTTGCAACTTTTTCACAAAACGTGTTACCATTGTGTCATTTTTAAACAGATTAGAAGAATATTTAGATATCAACATATCATAGGTGATGCTTCTACACATGTGATTTAAGAAGTAGATACAGTGTTCACCACATGTGACCGATGTGACATCCTGAACTTGTTTGTCTGATAAATGTATCTCGTCACATGACATGTTTAAAAAGTCATAAATCGATTTAGGAAATATTGAATGATTTGGAGCATTTCCAAAACTGTCAAAAAAACACCCAACTCTCTCCAATATATAAACTGCCAGCCAATGCTCTCCAGGCTGGTCAGAGGGGTGTGTGTTAATTATCATAGCACTAGGTCTTATTTGTAGAGGTTGCTGGGGCAGTTTATCACAAGCCAAAACACCTGGCTGTCAGTTCCACAGTATTCATGATGCTTAATAGTAATCAACTAAAACCTGTCTGCGATGGGACACTTCAATCATACTATCATATACCGCATAAATTATTAGATTGATGGTATTAGGCAGCGGGTTCCTGAAACGTGTCTCCAGGCGTATGTTACCACTCTTGATCAATGATAGATGCTGACTATTATCCTCGTCAGGTGTCAGATTAAGTGCATAAAGAGTGTACCGTCTCAGGAAATCGTTTCGATCAATGGCCATAGCACTGTTCTTTAAATGTCTCCCTGTTGATAACACCAGTTGATAGAATTCACGAGTCACGCAACCATTAGGGAAGTCCGGTTGTAATGGTTTGGTGGGGAACTGGACACCGTCAACATATATTGCCAGATATTCTAGATTATAATTCTTAAAATTGAATGGGTTCTTGCCATAGTCGCCCGTAAAAGTGTCATTATCAACCATCGCTACCACCACAGACTATGTTATTGTTTGACTAAAACCCCTTGCTTGACTAAATAAAAATGATTGTAATGATACATGAACTCTGATAATTTATTTGACCAACATTTTATTGACTTGCACAATCTTACACAATTGTCTGAACATGTTGAACACAACTAAACACATTATGAACACACACACGGTTGCAACTTTTTCACAAAACGTGTTACCATTGTGTCATTTTTAAACAGATTAGAAGAATATTTAGATATCAACATATCATAGGTGATGCTTCTACACATGTGATTTAAGAAGTAGATACAGTGTTCACCACATGTGACCGATGTGACATCCTGAACTTGTTTGTCTGATAAATGTATCTCGTCACATGACATGTTTAAAAAGTCATAAATCGATTTAGGAAATATTGAATGATTTGGAGCATTTCCAAAACTGTCAAAAAAACACCCAACTCTCTCCAATATATAAACTGCCAGCCAATGCTCTCCAGGCTGGTCAGAGGGGTGTGTGTTAATTATCATAGCACTAGGTCTTATTTGTAGAGGTTGCTGGGGCAGTTTATCACAAGCCAAAACACCTGGCTGTCAGTTCCACAGTATTCATGATGCTTAATAGTAATCAACTAAAACCTGTCTGCGATGGGACACTTCAATCATACTATCATATAACCGCATAAATTATTAGATTGATGGTATTAGGCAGCGGGTTCCTGAAACGTGTCTCCAGGCGTATGTTACCACTCTTGATCAATGATAGATGCTGACTATTATCCTCGTCAGGTGTCAGATTAAGTGCATAAAGAGTGTACCGTCTCAGGAAATCGTTTCGATCAATGGCCATAGCACTGTTCTTTAAATGTCTCCCTGTTGATAACACCAGTTGATAGAATTCACGAGTCACGCAACCATTAGGGAAGTCCGGTTGTAATGGTTTGGTGGGGAACTGGACACCGTCAATGTAATTTCAATTGAGGCACCATAGAACAATCAACAACCTTACATTTCAACCCAGAAATAACAATTGAAGCTCTCCACGGTGTAGTAGTCACAATCCCAGAACATGACAGATGAGGACTCACTGCTGTACCATTCAATTGGACGAACATAGCTTGGATAATATACATCATCTTCGGACCTGTTGGTTGTGACAAATGTGTAAGCCTATCAATAATAACCCTCCCAAAACCGCTAGGCCTATGGTGTTCGTTAACTTCTGCTGTCAGACGTTCCAACACACCATCATCGACACCTGCATAGGAAGAGTTTAAAGGAACCAGAATCGTGCTGGGCTGACAAGAAGAGCTCTGGTCCTTGCCCTGTAAAACAAAATGGGCTAAACCCTGCCAATTATAATGAAACCATTCTGCTTTAGTTAATGGTATGGGGGAAAACATAGGAGCAGACGTACTTACAGGGACCTGTTGACAAATCCAGCAATCAGAATAATTCATTTTTGAAGCAAAATCCTTCATGATACTAGTGGCAGAATTAGGCTGGGACCGTGTCCCCTGTTGATTAGAATCAAATAACAAATAATCTTCAGTAGTGACTACAGGCGCCTTCGCAGACGTAATCACAGCAACTTTTTTAACAACCTTTGGTAACATAACATATACTTTAACATGTTCTAACTCAAATTCCTCACAGTCCATCCGTCCTTTCCAAGGGTATGGAAAGTCAGGAGTGGACCTACAAACTAGGTTCTTGAAATCCTTGGTCTCAGACACCCGAGCACCGATATTACGTTTAGCACACCAATACGGGTTCAACTCCTTGTCATAGTTACTTAATGTCACATAAGTTTCTAGCCCGCGAGCCTCAACTTTAACATATTTAGCATCCAGTAAATACCAGTCGTCCGCTTCGGCGGTATAGATCAAACAATCACCAACAATACAATGTGAATGTGGGCAAGCAAAAGATCTCCCTGATGAGATCATTCTTCTCTGACGTCCAGGCATAACAGTGTGTGAGTGAAATGTAACATTGTCCAAAGAAGTCAACGGGGTAGGGACACTAAGAGATATATTAATCTCTGAAACGGCGTGGCTTGAGCCTTTTTCTAATTGGCCTTGGTCTATCACGGGGTCTGCCTGGCTGGGGTGTATCACTGACAGGTCTGTGTCTCTCAATGGTACCTTGGTCTGGGCAGCCGCCCGGGTTGGTGACATCTCCGTCTGGAGCATTGCCTGGGTCGGAAGGGGTGACAACAGGGGCAACACCAGGCTTGGTAGAATCCCCAAGAGGGGTGTCACAGTCACTGGGTCCTTCACGATCTCCATCGGCCCGCTCACCTCTGGGCTGGACAGGGTCTGGGACGAGGCCCTCGGCACCATCTGAATCATGACGCAGATACTCACCAACATCCTCATCAGCCCGGATGTCCAAGCTGTGGACATCCTCGTCCCCAGGGGTTTCCTCACCATCCTGCCGAGGTTCTCCCTCATCTTCCTCATTGGGTGCCTTGATGCAGTGATGAACATGATACCAAGTGGGGGACCCCTTGATTTGAATGGCATTCCCAGTGCAACGAACGACCTCGTACGGTCCTTCCCGTCGAGCATCATGCCACTTTCGTCGGTATACCTTCACGTATACTTTGTCACCCGGTTGCAACGCGTCCTTCTTCTCCTGTGCGTTCACCTCCTCTTCACGTTCCTGTTTATGGATCACATAAGAAGAGATACCCTTTTGCCGGTTAGTCATATACTGCACATAGGCTTTCATGTCACTCTCCAGGAGAGCCAAACTTGGCCCTTTCCCGCTGGTTGGTGCACAGGGAGCTGTCATTACTCTCCCCATAGCCAGTTCATGGGGAGTCAAGTGCAGCCCTCGAATCTCACTGGAACGACAGGCCATCAATGCAAGAGGGAGTCCTTCCACCCAATTAAGACCTGTATGCTGACAGACCTTAGAAAGACGGTTCTTAAGGACCCCGTTCATCCTCTCTACCATCCCCTGGCTTTGAGGTGAGTAAATACACCCAAATCTCTGCTTGATCCTTAACTTTTGTAGTATAAGCTTTACCGTCTTATCCACAAATTCCTTTCCATTGTCTGACGCTATCCTATCTGGAATTCCAAACCTAGGTATGAATTCCCTGCATAGGAACTTTGCTACAGACTGAGCATCCTTTCTTCGAGTGGGGCAAGCTTCTACCCATCTGCTGAACCTGTCCACTACAACTAACATGTACCTGTATCTTGCAACAGGACGAATCATGTCCACATAGTCAATCACCAAATGTTTCATTGGCCCGTTTGGGGTAGGGATATGCCCAGTTCCCACTGGTATTCCAGGTCTGATATTGTTTTTCAAACAGACCACACATTGACCAATGACATGGTCTATTTGTTCCAGTAAATATGGAGCCCAAAAACCATATTCCTTGGTGATCTTGCGTCTTACCTCCCCCCTAGCCACATGTGCTAATCCATGGGCTTCCTGTATCAACATGCCTACTAAATCTGGGGGTGCCACAACCAGCCCCTCATGATTTCTCCATAGACCTGTGTCATCCTGACTAGCCCCCCTTGTTAACCATAGGTTTTTGTCTAGCGTAGTTGCCCCACTCTGTAACATCAATAAATCTTCAAGTGTGACCATGCCCTGTAATTGTACTTCATGTGTGATCAGAAGAACTTTACCTGCTTTGTCTGCTCAAGTAATGGCTTTGGCTGCATCATCTGCAGCCCTGTTACCTTGTGTGACATGTGATGAGTCAGACCTGTGTGCGGCACACTTCACTATGGCTAATTCCTTTGGTTTCATCATGGCTTGTAACAGCTTCATGATCTGGGCGTGGTGCTGTATAGGCGAACCATCAGTTTTCTTAAAACCCCGCCCCTTCCATACAGCTCCATGTAAGTGACACACATTATGGGCGTAGGCAGAGTCTGTGTACACTGTTACTCTCCGTTCGGTTCCCAAGTTGCATGCCTCTGTGAGGGCAATCAACTCAGCCAACTGAGCTGAACAAGGCTGAGGAACAGCCTCAGCTTGTTCCACAATGAACTCTGAATTTTGGGATCGGACTATGGCATACCCAGCACATACATTTTCTCCTACCTGGTAACAAGATCCATCAGTCCAATACTCAACATCAGCTTCCTTTAAAGGCAAAGCTAGTAGGTCTGCTCTAAGCTTAGAGTACCTCATGGCTTCCTTCACACAATCGTGTGGCTCCCCATCTTCTGGGGTTGGCAAGGTCTCTGCTGGGTTAAGTGTGTTACATCTTGCTAATGTTACATCTTCCCTTTCCAACATCCTGTAATAATCCCTAATCCTAGGCATAGTCAAAGTGTACTTGCCTTGATTCAAGAGATTTCTTAGACTGTGGTGGCAGAGAATGGTAATTGGGTACCCCATTGTTAAGGTTGATGCCTTCTCATACATAAGATATGCCCCGGCCATTGCTCTGTAGCATGGCGCAAAACCCATTTCTACCTCTGAATATGCGACAGAATAATAGGCTATGGGCTGTGGACTAGGTCCAATGCCTGTTGGTTGAGTAAGAACAGCGCAGGCATACTTCCCTCCGGCTGAAGAAGAAACATACAATCCAAATTCTTTAGAATAATCTGGAAGCGCTAAAGCTGGCGCTTCTTGCAATTTGTGTTTAACTGTCTCAAACGCCAGATCAGCTTCCCTTGTCCAAGTGATGCAACATTGGAGGTTACCACTACCTGTTTCCTTAATCATCCCCCTCAATGGAGCTACCAGTCTAGTGTAATCCTCCACCCATGCTGAACTATACCCAGTAATGCCCAAAAACATCATCATTTCCCTAACTGTTTGTGGTTTTGGAGCCTTCTGAATAGCTTCCAAATGTGCATTAGAGACACTGCGATGTCCCTGTGTAATAGATTGTCCTAAATAAGCTACCCTTTCCTGACAATATTGTAGCTTCTTTTTAGACACCTTGTGTCCCTTCTCCGCCAAAACCTTTAACAGTTTAACGGAATCCCTGTGACATGTTTCTTCATCTGGGGCACAAAGGAGTATGTCATCCATGTACTGAATGGCAGTACTACTTATCGTCTGCTCTAACCCGTCTAAGTCCTCCTCCAAGACCTGATTAAAAACATGAGGACTGTGTTTGTACCCCTGCGGCATTCTGGTATATTGATAATGCTGACCTTTGTAGATAAACCCAAATAACCCTTGACTTTCTACACTAAGAGGTACAGAAAAGAAAGCCCCGCATAAATCAATTACTATAAACACTTTGGCTGTAGATGGAATCTCAGTCAACAGCACATGAGGATCAGGAACTTCAGCTGGATAGCTGACAACTACCTTATTCACAGCACGTAGGTCATGTACCAGACGATATGAACCATCAGGTTTCTTCACTGGCAGAAGAGGTGTGTTGCTTAACGGATATTGAGTTATCTTGAAGACTCCTGCCTCTAACAGTCCTTTGATCTGTGGCTCAATTCCATCACATTCTGCATAATTTCTTCCCTGAGGTCTCTTTCAGCTTGTACAGGAAGGATTGGCATGTTCATTAGCTTCACAGTCTGTGGATGTCCCATTCCTTGAGCAGAGATCATCAGTTTTGTAAACTGTCCATCACTGCTCATCCAGATAGCAGGGTTTTCTTTTGTTGTTACAAATCTGGCCTTTTCTGAGTCTGCCATCATTGCCCTTAAATGCTTCTGCTCATAGTGTTCAGATATCATAAGTGTCACATGAGGGATGCTACCCTCAACCTTATGCTCCTGATCTAGATAAGTGTCACTGTTTATCTTCATAGCCACTCCCTGAGGGCCTAGGATTATACAACTTGTGCTAAGCTGTACCTGTTTTGGCTGATGCTTCAGCCACTCATCTGGGTTTGCGTCTGCAGCATTTCTAAAATACTGGAGTGTACAATGCAATGGATCAGTAGGCCTTCTGGCCCCTGACATGTTTGCCAGGATGTAATTGTCCCACATCCTTGCTGGTTCCATTAGGTCTGGGCTAAGCCCTCCCACCCAATACACCATGGATGCGTTGTTGTCCATCATGACAGACAGCTGTCTGTTTTCTGATGGCACCGTCACCTGACAGCCGTCAGGTGTGCATTTCACTGTACAGTTCAATTGACATAGAGCATCTCTCCCTAGCAGCCCTATTGGCGTGTGTTCTGACACAAGTATTGACAGAGCTGCTCTCTGTCCCTTGTACTCTAAGTCTACAAGCTCAGTTGTAGGAATCAGCTGTTTAATTCCCTCAAATCCGATTGTCTTCACATATTTTCCAGACATAGGAAGGTGCCTGTCTTCAGGCTTCAGACAGGTATAGGCTGCTCCACTGTCCACCATTAATTCTAATGGACGTTGATTGACCGACACCCATATTGTAGGTTCATCTTCAGGCCTGTTTGTCACCACCAGCTGGCACCTCCCCCTCGGATCTTCTGGGCACCCCTATAGCCCAGCTGCTGGGCCTCCGTAGGGGTTCACCACTCCTGGAGCCGGTGCAGCAGGGGGCCAATATCCTCCTCTTTGTCTCCCCCCTGCGCCCTCCTGGGGCCTCTTGTAGCAGGTACGGGCTAGATGTCCATACTGGCCGCATTGGTAGCATGGCCCTAGAATCTTCCTCCCTGCTGCTGTCCATCCCCCTGGTGGTGGTCCTTGGCCAGGCTGTGTGTATGGCTGGTATGGAACCGCTTGCACCCCTGGTGGCCCCTGTGGGTATGGCTTGTAGGTAGCAGGATACCCCCCTTGTGGCCCCTGTGGGTATGACTGGGGAGGGACAGTTTGCACTACAGGTGGCTGTTGCTGTGGCTGAGATGGGACCTGTAGAGCTAAAGCCTGCACTCTCTCTCTGGTTTTCTTGCCTTCAGTCAATCTTCTGAGTGACTCTTCGTCTTGTGTCTTCTGTACCTGAATCTTCTTTCTAAATAATTCTACTTGATGAGCTACGTTGTCTATATAAACAGCCTTGTTCATCTGTCGTAGCCCCACCACTTCTGCTAGCTTATTCTTAACTGGGGTAGGAAGCCCTTCTTGTATTTTTTCCCTGATTATGGCTTTTTCTAACGGGTTATCTTCAGCGTCCTTCCCTGTCACACTTCTCCATTGAGTGTGCACACGGGCAACAAAACCCCTGGGATTCTCATCTCCCCCCAGTGGCTTCACAATGATATTGTCTGGGTGAATGTGAGTGGGGTAAGTCTCCCTGATTGCCTTCCACAGCCTGCCTCTGTTGGCCGCGAAGAGCTCTGGATCATAGACCGACGTATTGATATATTTATGAAGTCCTGCCTTCATCAATATCTCCTGCATGGTATCCAACCCTGTAATTGAAGCTAAGAGTCTTTTCAGGTCTCCCATCGCTGCTTGCGTTCCTGTCAGTCTCACGTCTACCTCTGTTGTCCAAGGGTGCCCCCCATCCTCCAGAACGGGGAGTTTCTCTATCACTACAGATAGATCTGTATGATTCCAAGGACGATATTCTATCTTGTTACCCCGAATCAGCACCGGACAGTTCTTCAGAATTTCCTCTTCCTCTGGTGTCTTACCTTGGCTCCTTAGGTTATAATCGCTTACTAGTTTCTTCATTATTTCGTCCCGCCTTGGTGTCACTGCGGAACTTGAGAGGTTCAACTGGGATGTATGTGATGGCACTTGACGATACTCTTCCTCCTCCCTTTCTCGTTGCTGCATCGATCGTCTGTGTTGGCTTTCTTCCTCTCTTAGGAGTCTCCCGTGGTGTTTCCTCGCCCTTTCTTTTTCTTCTTCCTCTTTCTGCAGCCTCTTCTGTTTTTGCTTTAAGCTCTCTTTCTTCTTCTCCACCTTCAGAGGCTTCTTCTCATCTTCAGAACTACTTTCCTCTTTTCCCTTCTTGTAGTGTCTTGTCCCACCCTTCTTTTCGGCCCTGGCTATTATTTTTCTGACCTGAGCATTGTAGCCTGCCTGTGCATCGCTGTCATCACTTGAATCTTCGCTGTCATCTCCACTGCCACCTTCACTGTCATCTGTCTTACTACTCTCCTTGTCCTCCTCACGGTCTTCCTTTTTGCCCTTTTTCTTGCCCTTTGGTTCCTTCCCTCTCTTCTTTGGTTTGGCACCTGACTTGTTCTCTGGTTCGAAATCCACGGTCACATTCGCTCTTCCCCTCTCTAGTACGGTCTCATACTCATCTTGGATAGTGAAGTCTCCGGTCGTACTTAGGACGGGGACCTGAGGGTAGATCCGCTGGGAATTGTCCTCCAGTATCTTGGCATAGGGAGGAGGACTGGAGACTGGAGACATGTGTGAGAATGGAATGTTCAATTTCTCTTCCAGTGCTTTGGCCAACTCATCTTTTTCTTTCGGTTCCATCTGTGCTGTTTTCTCATTCCAAGCCAATGCTAATTTCTGCCCCTCTACCTTAAAGAGTTCTAAAATGTCTAATTCTAACTTGCGTTTCTCTGACCTATATTTTCCTTTCTGATGTGCCTTGTGCACATTGATAAGTACTTCCAATGTTGCAATTACTTGTAAGTCAAAGGTGCCCTCTTTTGGCCACGGTTGTTCAATGTCTGCCCAACGAATATTCCATTTCGTTGACATTTTGCTAATTATCATACCAAGAGGATTCATTTTTTCCACTATAGCCATAGGGGATAAAGTTGCCAATATTCCACTATCCTTATTAACAGCCTTTAACATTTTACTTGACTCTGTCCCCATCTTGAGCTGATGGGTTCCTAAATGCTTTATAAACTGAAAATATACTGTAAATTGAATAAGGTGTACTTTTCTTACAACCCACCTTCTTTTGCCTTATTTGCTAAACAGATGCTAGTCTAACTTTAACTGTATTAACTGTCCACACAGAATCACTACAACCTAGAACAACGGATTGATTTCAGTGGTATTGTGTATTATTGACTTAAATGTGTGTGTTTTGACTTAAATGTAATCTATGTGTGTGCTTTTTCACTTAAATGTTTTTTCCTTATTGTTTATGAATATGTGTCACTTAATTGCTCATTCAATACTAATTATAGTTCAGGTCAACTTACTTATTAAACTACAAAGGCTGGTCAACACAATTATCAAATCACAAAGGCAGGTCACGCTCCAAGTATTTACTGATTTACAAAAACCTTTTACTGCTCAATTATCAAATAGGAACTAGTCTGCTATTCCTTAATCAAAAGCTGTGGAAATGACATAACTAAAATAAAAGATGTAAATTACAAATATTAATTACAACCTGTAAAGAAATCGACTTGTTATTTGAAAGGAATGAATGATTAGTTAGAATTATTCATTGTACAATCATATACTTCATTGATTTAAACCTGTGAAGTCAATTAGCTATTATCAAAATATCAAACAGACAATGAATGATCTGAATTATTATTTTAACCAATTAGTAACTAATTAAATTAATTAAAGTAATGTAATATTCAACAGTCATTTACAAACATCAATCTATGAATGTAAAGGATTATTTCAACAACCTTCTGCAAACAACTACACAAAGGAACCAGTGTTTTTAAATGTCTTGTCGTGCTTCGGCCAGCAGATGGAGCCAAGCAGCCGACTCGCGTATCGATTTCTTAAAACGCCCTGAATCTGATCTAAAGTCACAATCTATTATTTTTCTCCTAACAAACACAATGCTTCAACTTCCGTGATTTAGCGATCACAACTTTATCGCAGGGAGGGGTTAAAGGAAAGAGTAGAAATGGAAATGGAAGAAATAGTATTCTTTTGAACTCCGCGCTCTATGTTGGAATGCGGCCTTCAACGCCCTTTCTCTGTGTGTGTGGAATGCGCTCCAGGCTTCGCCCTCCAATGCGCATGCGCCCGCTTCTTACTAGGGCTTGTGACAAATATCTTTAAACTATTTTATATACCCCGATGATCAATTCACTATCTCTATCTTTATTTACTACAGTCTATGTGAATGGATTTATCTTTATCTGTAAGAGATTAGTAATGAATTAATCAAATTCAGCTTCTGTGGTATTCTGTAGTAAGAAAGTAGTTAGGAAAGAATGAGACCGGGAGACACTCAGCTGCTGTTCACTTCGCACGTTTATTCAACCTCTCTTCTTCACATCCGTAAGTGCATACATCACTTCCGTAACTGCATACATCCCTAGCATACTAGCGCCCACTGGCGGTATAAACAGGACACAACATTTCCCCCTTTCTTAAAGGAATTACAGTACTCAAAGAATGCAATATTCTGTAGACTGGTGTCAGTACAATTGAAATAAAATGAAAACTAAGGAAATGAAAATGAATGAATCAACAGAATGAATAACAACAATAAACAGTTTATGACAGTGAACCATGAAATGAACATTCACTTTTGTCATTGCATTGTAGGACCTTTTTGTACTAAGTTAGAACCGTGTTCTATCCTACCCTTTTAGTACGTTCTCTACGGCACAAAGTCTACCAGCCACCTAGGTGGGTTTCTGACTCTAAGGTTCCTTCTTGGACCTGGTTCATTAAACACATTCTCTGTCTCGGGCACCATGAACTCCTTGATAGTTGGTGAATGTTCAGAAGAGGGCGGCGACCTAGATTTGTTCCTTCCCCGTTAAGTGAATAATTAATAAATTGCTCAAGTAGACAATTAAGATAAAGTTTATTCCATACAGCGCTGGGCAGCCTCTCAACACACGGCAAGCAACGAGGAGAGACACGCACCGAATGACACTTTGCAATGGGCTTATATCCTAGATTTCCGCTGACACCGGAAACAGCTGTACCTTGCCAATCACCAGTCACCAGTCATACATGTTGTTTACATACTAAAGTTAGAAGCCAGCTTGCCTCTGCTTCCCTACCATAACGGGTTGGTCGTTATGGCAACTAAGTTACTTGACTCTGGTCAACTGACCTATTGACATCAGTACCCATATAAGTCTCCATCCTGTGTCCCTGTCGTACCACCTTGCTGACCACCACAAGGCTCCAATGTCCTTAGAGCCAAACTGGTCCCGTGGTCTCTATATTTGGCTCAGGTCCAGTTACAGACAGGGAGTTTGCAGCCTGTGTCAGCACTTTAGATATTACAACTTGCTGATAATCACCAATGATTAAAGTATTTAGGGTTTACCTAAGCACAATGTAAAACGCATCCTATCAGCCCACTCTTTTTTTTCTCCTCTAATGGACAGTAACTTTAATTATTTCTCTTTCTTTCCCCATGGTTGAGATCTTGCATTCCTCCCCCGGAATCGCCATTAAATGACTTTTCCCATGGACAAATGCAAGTCCCCAGTCATGTGGCCTGACAAAGTGAACAAACATCTCACTCCACAATTGACTTGGCATGAGTAAAAGGTCACTTTGTGGTTAACTACTCTGATTAATAATCACCTTCTTTGGATAAAAACCTTTGTTGTTTAAAGGAGAAAATATCCAAATAGGTTTCTCATTACTATGTCTAACTACTCATTACAAATGAAGTAGGTATCATTTCCATCATTAAGTCAAATCAAATGTTTTTCCATAGTTTGTTACATAATTATACATTTTTAACAAATAGGGATATCGTCAATCAGTTTCTTTAGGTGTCTTGGTTCTTCGATATCCTAGGTCGATCTTCAACAGAGGGACCATCATGCTTTTCCGGTCGCAATGAGGCACTATCTGAGATGCTGGTGGAACATTGTTGTCTTTCGCCTTGTCGTCCTCTTGTCTTGTTGCTGTGTTATTGAGAGACTCACAGTAGAAATTATTTCATTCACCATCATGATGCTTGCTCAAATGTTTTAACAGTGTTATTGAAACTCTAAATCCTTACCCCCTACTTTTCTCTCCCCTATTGTTCTATGTCCCCATTGTCTGATCTTAAAGGTTTAATCCTGTTGTGGTGAATACGTACAACAATCTCCAACAAACTGGCAAACTCCTGCAACTGAGTCTAGTGCGCTATTCGGTTTAACTCCCTGGATGTCACGACGCATGCGAACAAGATTAGTGTCAGAGTCTTCAGTTAAAGTAAAGTCTGTTTCGTTAGTTAACACCCAGAGCGTATACAGAACCGATAAAATTGTGGCAATCCATCTTATGCACAACGAGGCCAGGATCACACGGTTTCTCTCGGCACGCATCGTCTGTCCGGTATCTCTTGTCCTAGTTTCAATCTTAATTCACAACAACATCAAGAATAATTGTTAATAGCAGAGATAGTCATCATTATGGTACTGGAATCAGTAATCGTTTGTCATAATACGTGTTTTCCCCTTTGCTTGGGTCTCATCGTCAGAGTCGAGAGTGGGTTGGGCCCCCTGTGGTCCCCCCCCTCTAGTGAGTTCTGCACTTGCCTGCTGAGACATTTTTAGATACAGGGATTGCACAATCGTTAAGTACAGGTAGACAGACATTTAGTTTCTCTCAAAATGGTTAACTCGTCCTTCATCAATGCTCCTAGAGGAAACAAAAGGATGTCATTTGAGGTTCATGCCATGGGTATCAAACTAGGACGTGTGTTGTGAAAAACCGTGAACCGTCCCTTTAATATCCAAATCAGTCTTCAATGCTTAGTTTATTCACTGTCAATGTGCAATCTGAGTCAATTCCACTAAGCATACTTTTAATGAGGTAGATAGGTTCTATTCTACCCGTATGTTAAAAAATTCTGATCACAATCATAACTGATGGCTTGAATACTTCCCCGTTGGTCTATGTACAGTATAAGCTTATTTTGCATTAAGGTTTAAATTTGCTGTGAACATTTAAATGTTCTATCCCTCTCTTATAATCAATATTTCTCAGTCAATCACCCGTTGGTTTTAGTAGATTTATCAGAGACACTCTTGAGTCAGTGTGAATGGTTTTCTATCATAAATGTTGCTTTAATGTGTAATGCTCGTGCATTCAGCTGTTGGCCGATTAACACTGTTGGTTGTGTGAAGTACTGTCATATTCGTATGTGTAATTGCTTTATCAAAGTCTGTAGTCTGTCATGTCATTATCATGTTTCCGCTTCCAAACAGAAAAACAACATTTTCATTTACAGTTACACAGAGAATTATTATTTGTGGTTTCCCCTTTCTCTCATCCGTCAATCGTTCACTGTCATTTCAGCCCCCACTTCTGTTAGATTGGCCCTCAGCAACGCCCCCGTTTTTAGTCCGTCGCTCAGTTTCTCTGCATTTTCTTGGTTCTGTCAGGAGATAGAATTGGCAAGAGTTGTCCGTTTGGGATTATCGTCCAATCAAAATGTCACATATTCCTCTTTGCTTGTGTGAACATTAACAGTCATCAATGCATGTCTCTGTTTACTAAGTAAATTCAAATGTTACGTTTACTGAGTCAATGCAGAATTGTATGATAATTCTAATAAGAGACAACTACATTTACATGTATATGAGAAACACTTCTATGTGTTATCTGCAAGAATGCGTCTGTGTGTCTGTTTCACAGAGGCTGCGTCTTGTTTGCAAGGGCAGTTCTATTAATAGTGTAGGTTCAGAGTGTCGTCTCTGGTGCAGCTTTTGTGGAGCACAAGTGCACTCGTCTCTTACCACTTTTTGCTGTTAGTACTAAGCTATTTCGCTTGTCCTGAAAAATACAATAGTTATTCATTTCACTCTTTATCATTTGTTTACAATATGTTAATCAATACAAGGATTATTATTACTTAACTCAATGATTTCCCTATAACTTAATCACTCGACATGCTTCACGTAAGACTTCATTACCCATAATGCTTAGTATTCATTCCATCCCTCTAGGTCCGTGTATTGCGCAAGCTCCAAGACTTGTGGTTGGTGTCGCTTATTAAACAATCCCAAAGCTTCTAATTCCCTTATTCGTTTTTCAATCAATGCTGGTGTCATTGAGAAAATGTCTGGTGTTGATAATTTGAAGTTCTTTGCATCTTCTCCAATACCATCTAGAATCATGTTTGTAAAGAACGCGTTAGGTTTGTCCTCTAATTCCAAATTCGCCTTTTCTCTCCAGGTATTTTGGAATCTGATTACAAAGTCAGACATTGTTTCATTAGGCTTACGTTTACAGTTCAGAATTTGTGAGATATCACGGTTTTGGCTGGCATGGTCGTTTAGAAATTTGGTTAATTGTTCAATATGAGTATGCTTGTGTTCTTTATTAAACCATGGGAATCGTTCTGTAATTGTTTTACCTCTACATGGCCCATCATTATTTTCATTCAAAGTTTCACAAGCATTTATCAAAGTGTCAATTTCAACATCTGGCATTAACGTGATCAGAATGTATCTTAAATCCGTGCCATTCAAATTACCATGTAGCAACATTGTTTTATACCAATTTATGAATCCTTTTGGGTTAATCAAGGGTCTGGGTGCGTCAGCTATGATCGCAGATACGTCAGATATGGTTAATGGTTTATACAGGACTTTCTCCTCTATAGTTAGCAGTGGCGCTTGCACCTGGATCACGCTGCGTGTCACAGCCTGCTCCGCCTGCACAGGAGGAGACGCCCTTATAGGAGGGGACACGCTCTGTACCTCCTGTATCCTGGGTATAGGGTTAGACCTATTGTGTTCCTGCTTTCTGACAATATTACCAGGCCATTGATTAGACATTATTACCCATGCTTGATAGACTTCTTTCATGTAATCAATATCCCATAATGGGTCGCAAATGCTTTTGTTCGATATCAAATATTCATCAATAATCTTCAGTTTATTCTTTTCAAAACTCCCGATACTTGGGAAATTATCGTCACTCCATTCCGCAATCTTTGTTAGAAATGGTTCTGCATAGAATGGTCCTAATTTAAGTAAAATCCATCCTTTTGGTGTCACTGTATCAGTGTATTTTATCGGAATATCAATTATGTGTGGATCACTTTCCAATAGTTTCTTAATGGCTTGTCTTTCCCCTCTTGGCAGGTCCCTAACCGACTTATACTTAATAATCCGTTTCTCACAATTTGCCGTCCTAGACGTTTGATTACCCATGTTTGATTAATTACACTGCACACAATGTTAGTAAAAAGGAATTCTTTTATCTAAATTGTCTCGTTAGAGCGTTATAGTTACCCAATTCGTGTTTAGTACTACTTATATGCTTTAATTCAGTCTGTTGTATTGCGTTTCATCAAGGTCATTTAAATCCACGTCTCATCTGTTCTCTCCTGTCTCAATAAATCAATCTTGTCACTCAAATCTGTTGCGCTTTAACATTGACACAAATACCATATCTTGTTCAAATTCTTATCGTCCTACAACTGTCTTTTTACCGCTGATCTTTATCTTTCATTATCCTGTTTCTCTACAGAATATACCCACATTACTAGACCACTTATAAACACTTTCTTTAAATCATACTTCAAATTACATACCATAACCGCTTGCGTGTCAATACCTTATTCATTTAACCCTCTTAATCAACATTCTACTTCTGATTTCTGTTGACTCAAGCGTGCTCTGCAGTTCACCTTATTTCCTGTCAAATACCTCAATATGTCTGTACATTATAAACATATTCCTTACAGATAGACATAAATAAAACCCACGGAATGCCCAATTCCGTTTAATCAATTCTTCTATGAATTAATCAATATCCAGTGTCAGTATTAATCTCCTCCAGAGTGACACCTAGCAGCTCTGTCCTTTTTATAACGTTTTATCCTATATGTGAATAAATGACCTTTATGTACACAGCAATACTCAAACTTTAATATTTAGTCCAATTTAGTCATCAGCCCCCCCCTCATCAAATTCATTCCCCTTTCCTTCATTCAAGGAAAAAATTTACAGGTTTTTTGTTCAGCTGGGAAGGCAGTCAATATGTTTAGATATTTCCTACCTTTTGAAGCTGATCCTGTTCGAAGACGCCAATTGATAGTTGGTGAATGTTCAGAAGAGGGCGGCGACCTAGATTTGTTCCTTCCCCGTTAAGTGAATAATTAATAAATTGCTCAAGTAGACAATTAAGATAAAGTTTATTCCATACAGCGCTGGGCAGCCTCTCAACACACGGCAAGCAACGAGGAGAGACACGCACCGAATGACACTTTGCAATGGGCTTAGATCCTAGATTTCCGCTGACACCGGAAACAGCTGTACCTTGCCAATCACCAGTCACCAGTCATACATGTTGTTTACATACTAAAGTTAGAAGCCAGCTTGCCTCTGCTTCCCTACCATAACGGGTTGGTCGTTATGGCAACTAAGTTACTTGACTCTGGTCAACTGACCTATTGACATCAGTACCCATATAAGTCTCCATCCTGTGTCCCTGTCGTACCACCTTGCTGACCACCACAAGGCTCCAATGTCCTTAGAGCCAAACTGGTCCCGTGGTCTCTATATTTGGCTCAGGTCCAGTTACAGACAGGGAGTTTGCAGCCTGTGTCAGCACTTTAGATATTACAACTTGCTGATAATCACCAATGATTAAAGTATTTAGGGTTTACCTAAGCACAATGTAAAACGCATCCTATCACTCCTCTAGCTCAATCTCCTTTTCACCACTGGTGCCAGACAGAGCATCCTTGGGGAAGCGTGTAAGCTTGGATGCATTCCATTTTCGACCATCACTGAGCAGGTATGTATTCTGTCCTGCTTTACTAACTACTGTCAGCGGTTCTGTGAATCTTGATGATCCCTTTTTTACATGCTCCGGTCTGCGGACACGTACGGTGTCATTCACTTGGAACATGGGCACTTTCGCTCCCCTCATTCTGTCTGTGTACTCCTTACTCTCCTGTTGCTTGCGTCTCACTGTCTCCTGCACTTTCTCATGTGACTTAATTTGTTGTGAGACAGGGAGGACATTTAGTTTTGTACGCATCTTTCTGTTCCTCAGCAACTCAAAGGGAGTAGCTCCTGTAGTAGCATGCGGCGTAGCGCGATAGTTCAGTAAGAACTCTGTTACTGCATGTTTCCATGGCTTGTACATTCTCTCAGCCGTCTGAATACACTCTTTGAGAACTCGATTAAATCTCTCAATAGCCCCGTTGGCTCTTGGATAATAAACACTGGAACGCAGGTGCTTTATCTCTCTCTCTCCCAGAAAGCTTGCAAAAGCATGGGAGGTAAACTGACATCCGTTGTCAGAGACCAGGAAGGAAGGGTTACCTTCACGACTAAACACTGTAGTCAAGAAGCTAATAACCGCCTCTGTAGTTACAGTAGAGACAAACGCCACCTCTGGCCACTTACTGTAATAGTCTGTGAGTGTAATAGCATAACGGCAGTCCCATGTCGCACAGTCAAAGGGACCAACAATGTCAATGGCCACCTTCTCCCATGGTCCACCTGGCAGTTCCACTGGGGTAAGTGGTGCAGGCGCAGTTTTGGCTGTTTTGTCATTGTATTGACAGGGTACACATGAGCCTACTAATGTCTGGACACATCTGTCCATTTGCGGCCACCAATATAGCTCTCGTAGTCTCTGTTTAGTACGCACTATTCCCTGATGCGCTTCATGAGCTAAATTTACAACTTTAGACCGTAGTGTAGTAGGAACCACCACACGGTCGGGGCCTCTCATGACAAGTAGTTCATCCACAGCCAGTTCATCTCTCACTCTAAAATATGGAGCAAGTTCCTTTGTCACATTCTTACTGCATTTTGGCCAACCTTTCTGTATCTGCTGTCTCAGTTGAGTCAGTTCAGGACAGGCCTCACAGGCAGCAGTGAACTCGGTCACAGATATGGCATGTGAGGAACCTGTGAACACAGTAGCCACCATGTCTGGCTCCTCCTCCACCTCTCCTGTCGAAGGCAGAGGGAGTCTGGACAAGCAGTCAGCAGTCACATTACGTTTCCCTGGATGGTAAGTGACATCATAAGTAAAGCATAGTAGACGTGCAGACCATCTCGCTATTCTCAGACCTGCGCGACCCGTACCCCTGGAAGTGAGTAGGGTTGTCAACGCTTGGTGGTCTGTGCGTAGGACAAAACGATGTCCCCACAGGTAGGTTCTCCACCTTTCCACCGCCCAAACGCATGCCAGCGCCTCACGCTCGACGGTAGAGTACTTTCTCTCTGCAGGCGAAAGTGTCCTGGACGCAAAAGCTATGGTTCTCTCTGTATTGTCTGGGTGAATCTGGCTCATTACAGCCCCCAATCCATAGTTAGAAGCATCGGTAGTGACATAAGTAGGTAACTCAGGATCATATAATGCTAAGGTAGGACTCTCAGTAATCAGTCTCTTAACCTCAGTAAAACTGGACTCTGCATCCGCTGTCCATTCAAACTTAGTGTCAGTAGATTCCCTGAATGTAGCACGTAGCGGTTCCACCACAGTAGAGAAGTCAGGTATGAATTTACTATACCACGATGCAAGTCCTAGGAAGGACCGCAGGGAGGATGTGTCGTGCGGGGCAGGCGCGTTCGCCACAGCACTGACCCCGTCTTGGTCAGGATGAAGACCATCTTTGGACACAGTGTGGCCCAGGAAGCGCAGAGCTTTCTGGTTGAACTTACACTTGTGCATGTTCAGTTTAAGTCCCACTTCCTTTAGAGCATGTAGCACTCTCCGTAGGCTGACATCGTGATCCTGCTGTGTGATGCCGTAGCAAATCACATCATCCAGGTAGGCCTGTACGCCTGGCAGGCCTGTCAGTACAGTCGACATCATTTTCTGAAAAGCTGAAGGAGCAGAAGCGAGGCCAAATGGCACTCGGCAGAAACGAAAGAGACCCTCATGCGTGATAAACACAGTTAAATCACGGCTATCTGGATGCAATGGCAACTGGTGATAAGCAGAGGCTAAGTCTATAGTAGAAAAGACTGTGGCTCCACGGAGCTCAGCGAACAGTTCATCCATGTGCGGTAAGGGATGACAGTCACTGATGATTGCCTTATTAGGTTCTCTGAGGTCAACACACAGGCGAGGCTTTCCTCCCTCCTTTCTCTGGGTCACAACTATAGGGGAAACCCATGGAGATGCGTCTATACGTTCTATAACGCCTTTTTCCTGTAGATCTGCGAGCTCATCGGTCACAGCCTGCCTCACTGAGAACGGAAGCCTCCTCAGTTTCTGCTGTACTGGCACAGCATCTGGTTTAACCTGTATTTTGTGCATAAAACCTTTTGCACACCCTAACTCCTGTACTAGAACCTCTGGTTCGGTCTGTGGAGTGGTACTCTGTACAGTAGGTGCTCGGAGCACAGTAGGAGAGCTAGCAGAGCTAACAGTAATAATTTTGTTACCCTCAATGCACATCTGCAATGCTACAAATAAATCTAGTCCCAGCAATGCATTTCCTGATTCAACCACTATCAATGAACCTGTAACTGAATGTCCATTATGAACAACTGTAGCATGCATGCAACCTTTAACAGGAATTTTCTCTCTGGAGTAAGTAAGCAGATTCACTGTAGGCTCAGCAAGGACACATGTATGGAAAAGTGTCTGGTAAGTACTCTCTGGAATAATAGAAACAGATGAGCCTGTATCCACTATCAGCTCAACATCATGGGAATGATAATTTGCATCAACTCGTACAGTACACATACTTTTATCATTCACGACGGCCCCCTGCATGTAAAGCACAGTAACGTCATTCACCACTACCTCACGCACCTCTTTTTGAGCCGATCTACACACCTTGGAAAAATGTCCAACTTTTCCGCATGTATTGCAAGTCACCTTAACCGCCGGGCATGTAGGCTTGTTAGCTAAGTGTCCTGTGGATCCGCATCGGAAGCAGGCGCGCTGATTCCCAGTTGTAGCTGGCTGGCTGTAGACCGTGGCAGGTGCAGTCGTCGTCGGAGCTTTCTTCTTGCCCTTGTCGAACCTCCTCCTCGTCGGCTGTTTCTCGATGGCTCTCACCGAAGCTGTAGCTCCAGAGAGAACGTTGGAGTTCCGTAGTCCAGCCTCGATTTGTAAGGCCATTGAAGTAGCTTTGTCCAGAGACAAGTCCGATTCAAGCAAAAGTCTGTCTCGTATGCGTGTATTAGCAACACGCTCAATCAGTTGATCACGAATCATTTGTTCCTCCATGGCACCAAATTCACAAGCTGCAGCTAGCTCGCGTAATGAAGCAAGGAACTGATTAACCGTCTCGTCAGGACCCTGAGCTCTCTGTCGAAATTTGTGACGTTCAGCAATCACATTCACCTTAGGAACAAAGTACTTTTTCAGTCCATCCACGGCAGAAGTGTAGGTAACACCCGTATCCTTTAGAGTGTAGAACAGTCTTTGTCCTTCGGTCCCAAGTGCATGGAGAAGAACCGCGCGCTTTCTTTCCTCCGGCCATTTTTCTCCGGTAGCATCAATTACGAGCATGTAATTTTCAAACATTCTCAACCAAGTAGGAAAAGAAATAGCAGGTTCGCCTGGCACAGGCATGAACGGTGTAGGTAAGGGTACGGAAATAGCCATCCTCGTCGCCAAAAATGTTGTATTCTGTAGTAAGAAAGTAGTTAGGAAAGAATGAGACCGGGAGACACTCAGCTGCTGTTCACTTCGCACGTTTATTCAACCTCTCTTCTTCACATCCGTAAGTGCATACATCACTTCCGTAACTGCATACATCCCTAGCATACTAGCGCCCACTGGCGGTATAAACAGGACACAACAGCTTCCCTTGTAGTAGAAGGGATTTTCAGCTCCGTGTGTGTTTTAGGGCGAAAGCGCGTGTGTTTGAAATGAGACACGCAGAAACAGAGAGGGGGAAGGGGCTTTACAACCAACAAACCACGGTTTTTAACACACCTTTGTTTACACAAACAAATTACATTCACGACACAGCAATATCAAGATTATCTTTCAATGTAGTTAAATTATTATTTCTCATTCTAATATTCTCTAATGCCCATGCTTTCCACGTTTTATGGCCTTCGTGTGTCCGCGTCTCCGTGTTTTCAAGACAATGGACAATGGAGCATTTTAGAATGGAGTCTATTTCCTGCTTGCAAACCGGACTCCACAGTCCAAATACACTTTATCAAATTAGGAATTCTCATTCCATGCACACAATAACACAATTATCAGACTCTGTTCTGATCCAACACACTTATATATTGCCAACCCATCAACCCAACGTCTCAGGTTAATTTTCTGTCGGCAAGGCCTTCAAATGACCCTATAACAGTACGTCTTGCCTGTTATACCACACACACAATAGAATATCGTACAATTAAAACGTATTTACAAATACAGATTTCACAACCCGGCTCTTTGTTCAACCCCACCAACCTTATAAAAGTAATAAAGATCTTATATTCCCAACAGATACTCAAAACACATCAAGATTCTTTTGAATATAACTTATCTGAAATTCACAGTCAATCTTGCACACACTTTCTCCGCCTGAGCTAGCGAAAATTCAACGGGGGAAGGGGGATTAGTCCCTTGACATACCTCTCTGCTGAATTGAAGAGATGCAAAAATGACGGTGAATTCAGATGGTTATGTCGTTTTCTCCTGGCTAGCTCACCATCTGTTGTCTATTAAGTTATCTGTTGGCTGCTAAAAAGGAAGAATAGTTCTTGAGCAGTTTTAAGACTATATATTCAGACAAGGCAGTTTACACAGCATATGGGGCCTCATTCATAGAACGTGCTTAGATCACATTTTGATCTTACCCGTGTCGTACGTAGAAAACCACGTCAACGTAGTGATTTATACAATTTCAGCGTGAGTCAATTTGATCGTGGAAACGATCGTAGCTCGGCGTCGAGTATTCAACTTGCTTACGCACATTACCTACTGGTTATGCGGAGTTATTACAGGCATGTGAGCCGCACTGCCTAGTGTAATTCATGCAAGTGGCTCGTAATAAAATTAACGATGTTGTTATCAGCCGAGAAAATGAGTTTAATTCAAGATTTAAAAGGAACTGATGTTTCTGATTGTATTTCAGTCTTCCTTTATATCCCTCCGTAGCTGTCTATCTCCCCTTCAACATGCCTAGTGCGTTCCACAAAGCTCTAAATTATACTGGATTTTCTCCGGTGTCCGGGAGTGAGCAGCCATATAAGACCACCTGATAAGAATAAGACCATTATATTATTACAGTATAAGCAGCACTCCCCCCTGAAATAAAAACAGTCAAAATCGCCCCCCTCTTTCCACACTTAATGTCATTTTATCAATGAACGTGGTATTACTGCTATTTCAAGGTGCGAGGGGGCACGCACACATGCAATGACAGTTACTGACACTGAAGTCACTGGCGAGGGGATGCTAAAATTGTCCTCTTATGATAAAATCCACCACCTCCCCTGATTTTCTTTTACAACTTGAGTAGAGTATAAGCATGTGCCTGTGTGCCTGGTTAGTTGTCATGATCAAACATTACAAATGCAACTTACCGAGAAGCCACCCTTCTCTGCCCTCTCCCACTTCCAGACGAACGCCTACCCTATATTATAGCACTTGTCTTAATTCAGCCGCTATAATTCAGCCTCTATCACAGGGCGTTAATACAATCCTCATTCACCTGCGTTCATTTTTACCTGCGTTGGTATTTATAGAAGGAAGCACGTACGCAACTTTAAACCATCTCAGCCCGTTTTATAAATAATGCTTACGTCCGTTTAGAAAACTGTGCTTACATGAAAGTCAAAGATGACGTTCAAGTACTTTTTTATGAATGAGGCCCCTGGTCTTCTGGTCTGCAGATCAGGTCATCTGAGCAGGGGTCGCAGGAAGTCAAGAGAGCGAACAGATGTTGCCCAGGGGATTTATACTCTTTCATATGCAAATACCTTCACCCCTGGGCCAACCAAAAACAGAGGTCTGGTCAAGAAGATTCTACAACTTGTTCCTAGCCTCTTTAGCCAATAATGAACCTTTCCCCCGTTCTTTATCCTTATATGGTTATGGTCAGTGTGTGTGTGTGTGTGTGTGTTGGTCATCTGGCTAAAAAAGTGTGTGTGTGTGTGTGTGTGTGTGTGTGTGCGTGCGTGTGTGTGTGTGTGTGTGTGTGTGTGCGCGTGTGTGTTTACAAGCTGTCCTAAACCCCCATTTTCAGTAGAATCTTACAGAGCCAAAAGCAAGAATACAGGCCCATTATTATACAATTCATAGTAAAAATATACTACAATAGCACTTGTCTTAATTCAGCGCTATAATTGAGCCGCTATCACAGGGCATTAATACAAGCCTCATTCACCTGCGTTCATTTTACCTGCGTTGGTATTTATAGAAGGAAGCACGTACGCAACTTTAAGCCATCTCAGCCCGTTTTATAAATAATGCTTACGTCCGTTTAGAAAAATGTGTTTACGTGAAAGTCAAAGATGACGTTCAAGTACTTTTTTATAAATGAGGCCCCTGTTCTGAAAGTGTCTCAGCGGCCTGTTCTGAGAGTGCACTGTTTTTTGCATTCGTTCTCAAGTTATATCAAAGTGTTGTTTTCTGCCTTTCTGGAGCACATTTTGACTTGTTGTTGAATGCTCCTACAATGTAACTCTAAATGACAATCAGAGCAACTTGAATTCCGTGTGTGCAGCCTTTTGCTCAAAAGTTATCAACATTTCATTTTCAGAGTCTCTTTTGACAATCTCTTAAGGAGCTGTTTTCAGTAGTTTCCCATGTCTTTGACATGTTGGATTCACCCGCTATAGCTACGAAAAGACAACAAAAGAGAACACCCCTAGAGTCTGCGAGAGCGGGGGCGGAAGATGACTCATCGGCTGACTTTATGGTAACAGACCCTGGACCGGAAACGACTATGAGTATCGGGAGCACAGTGCAAGAGAGTGCCACAACAGTTGCCCCAGCTACAGCCACGTCAACGGGCCACAAACAGCAGATATGTCCCTGTGGTTGGAGGAAGAATACATCCTACCGGGGGTTGAGAATTCACCAAGGAAAGATTAAGTGTTTGACAGAGGAGAGACAGAGGCCTCGCGTTGGTTACTTTCTGCGAAAGGAATCGAATAAGTCGAATGAAGTACAGCAACTGGACGCAAACCATAGCTTGCAGTACATTAGTACCACTGTCGTGGAGGAAGCAAACACAGAGGGGATAACAACAGTGGTAGAACCGACCCAACCCCCTAGACCTGTAGTCGAAAAGAGACTAGCAGGGCATAGACTGCATGTGAAGTGGCCTGGTGCCGGGGATAAGAAGCTGTGGGAAACTATCAATACTGACCTGACCCTGTCTCTTGAGCAACTTAAAGGGACAGTGGAAAAGAAGTTGGAGAGAATGGGGGATATCATCTACCAGTATGGGGCAGAACGCTTTGGAGTGCAAGAAAGGAAAGGCGGGAAAGATGTTCCAACTGCACACGTTTCCAGGAGGCAACAGGAGATCCAGCGCCTCGTCCTAGAAAGAAGACAACTTAGGAAACGGTGGAAAAAAGCCTCTGGAGTGGAAAGGGAAGGCATAAACGCACTTCAAGTCGACATCAAATCACGGCTGGCATCCCTCCGTAGAGCAGAGAACCTCCGGAAACGTAGAAGGAAGAAAGAACAAGCTAGAACACGGTTCTATAAGGATCCCTTCAAGTTCCTTAAAAGTATCTTCACAAAGGAAAAAAGTGGAGCTCTAAAAACAACAAAGACAGACCTGGAAAATCACCTGAAAGAAACACACTCTGACCCAAGGCGGCATGAACATCTGACCATTCCCTCTGATATTCCACCAATCGACCCCCCTGAACACCACATGCTGATCAGCCCTCCAACCTGGAAAGAGGTGGAAAACACAGTGCGTCGAGCAAGAACGGCATCAGCCCCGGGGCCAAACGGAGTCCCATACAAGGTGTATAAGAACGCATCAGATGTCCTGAGGTTTCTCTGGAGGCTCATGAGAACAGCATGGCAGAAGAAGATAATACGTGGCGCAGGGCAGGTGGAGTCCTCATCCCAAAGGAGAAGGATGCAGTCAACATCAGCCAATTCCGTCCAATCTCCCTGCTAAACGTTGAGGGCAAAATCTTCTTTAGTGTCATTGCACAGAGGATGGCCGAGTATCTGAGAAGAAACAAATACATCGACACATCTGTACAGAAAGCAGGAATATCAGGATTCTCGGGGTGCTCAGAACATTTCAGCATGATCTGGCACCAGATCCAAACGGCAAAGGTGGAGAGACGGGACATTCACGTCGTCTTTCTGGACCTTGCCAATGCCTTTGGCTCTGTGCCCCATGAACTCCTGTGGTCTGCCTTCGACTTCTTCCACATACCGGACACCATCGCAGCCCTGGTTAAATCCTACTTCCAAGACATGCAGTTCTGCTTTACCACCTCTGACTTTACCACCTCTTGGCAGTGCCTGTATGTAGGCATCATTGCGGGATGCACTATTTCACCCCTGGCATTTGTGATGGCAATGGAAGTCATCATCCGAGCCTCAAAATGGGTTGTAGGCGGACAGCGAGTTGACTCTGGTCAGCGTCTCCCTCCACTCAGAGCTTACATGGACGACATTACAACGTTGACCACCACCGTCCCATGCACCAGGAGGCTGCTCAGAAAACTGGAAGAGAACATCAGTTGGGCCCATATGAAGATCAAACCATCCAAGTCACGAAGCATCTCAATTGTGAAGGGAGTGCTCTCTGACCTGAAATTCTTCATCGGCGATGATCCAATCCCAACAGTGTCTGAGCAACCTGTAAAAAGCCTTGGCAGGTGGTATGATGCAAGCCTGAAGGACAAAGACCAGGTGCTACAACTGCGCAAAGATATCAGAAGTGGCCTGCAGTCCATCGACAAAACACAGCTACCTGGAAAGTTAAAGGCTTGGTGCCTGCAGTTTGGACTCCTACCACGGATGCTGTGGCCCCTCGCAGTGTATGAGGTCCCAATCTCAACCGTAGAGAAGTTGGAAAGAGGAGTCACAGGCTACATCAAGAAATGGCTCGGAATTCCACGATGCCTTACCACCATAGGTCTCTACGGAGATAGCATCCTCAAGCTGCCCCTCACCAGTCTCACAGAGGAGTTCAAGTGTGCAAAAACAAGACTCCAGATGACACTGAATGAATCCAGAGATTTAGTGGTGAGCAACAACGCACCAACCTTGGCAACCGGGCGCAAATGGACACCAGCCAAAGCGGTGGAGGAAGCAACAGCAGCCCTCAAACATGCTGACATTGTGGGGTATGTTCAGCAGGGAAGAGGAGGCTTCGGGCTAACAGCTGCTCGCCCTGCTTGGAGTAAGGCCACAGCACCAGAACGGAGGAAGATGGTGGTGGAGGAAGTACGCCATCAGGAGGAGGCTGGAAGATGGGCCAAGGCAGTCTCTCTTGCCAAGCAGGGACAGTGGGCGCGATGGGACAGTGTGGAGAGGAGGAAGATTAGCTGGAAGGACATGTGGGCCATGGAAGCGAGGCAGTTGAGCTTTATTATCAGAGCTACATACGACGTCCTTCCAACACCAGTTAACCTTGGCCAGTGGTATGGTGAAGACCCGGGGTGTGCCCTTTGTTCCACGCCAGCCACCCTCAGGCACATTCTTTCAGGATGCAAAACTAGTCTCGCCCAAGGACGCTACACGTGGCGTCACAACCAAGTCCTGAAGATCTTTGCATCCACCCTGGAGGACAAACGAGCTGCCACCAACTCCCTACCGCCATCAGCATCCAACCACCAACAGGCAATTACCTTTGTCCGTGAGGGGGCAAAGGTTACCAGGAGCAGCTCGACACCATCTGAGCGAGGCCAGCTACGGTTGGCCCGCGACTGGAAGATGCTGACTGATATTGGACGACAGCTTGTGTTTCCTAAAGAGATCGCCATAACCACCCTGAGACCTGACTTGGTTCTCTGGTCCCCTTCTCTAAAAAAGGTGTACATCATTGAACTAACCGTACCCTGGGAGGACGCAGTGGATGAAGCTTACGAGCGGAAACATCTACGCTATGCTGAGCTCGCCGCCGAAGCACAACACCGCGGCTGGAACACTGAAGTCCGCCCAGTGGAGGTGGGGTGCAGAGGGTTTGTGGCAAGATCTACCACCAGATTGTTTACAGACCTGGGAATCAGAGGCCAAAGCCTGCGTTCAGCCATCAAAGCTGCATCGGAAGCAGCCGAAAGAAGCAGCCAGTGGCTTTTTATGAGAAGGAAAGATCCCTGCTGGGCCCCGAAGTAGCCAACCAGAAGGTATGCGGTCAGCTTAGGCCTGACTCAGGGAAAAGGACGCCCCTGCCTTGCATAGTCTCATGAGACGTCAGCCATTCTCATGACGAATTAGGATTGACGCAAGTTCGGGGCTGATCCCCCTGAGCTGGCCACCTCTGGCGAGGGTGTATAGTGTGATGGCCGAAACACCCCATGACCTGGAGGAACACTACTGATGATGCGTCCGAAATTAAACCTAATCCCAGCCCCCCCCCCCGCATGAACCACTCACCACCAAGACGACACACACGCACACACACATACTCTCACGTACGTGCCTGCACAAAGGAATTTACATCTTATCCTGTGTTTCATAAATCCAAATCAGTCATAAACAGAGCTGGGGCCTCATTTATAGAACGTGCTTAGATCAAATTTTGATCTTACCCGTGTCGTACGTAGAAAACCACGTCAACGTAGTGATTTATACAATTTCAACGTGAGTCAATTTGACCGTGGAAACGATCGTAGTTCTACGTCGAGTATTCAACTTGCTTACGCACATTACCTACTGGTTATGCGGAGTTATTACAGGCATGTGAGCCGCACTGGAAAAACGTTGCCTACTGTAATTCATGCGAAGTTTAAGTGGCTCGTAATAAAATTAACGATGTTGTTATCTGCCGAGAAAACGAGTTTAATTCAAGATTTAAAGGGAACTGATGTTTATGATTGTATTTCAGTCTTCCTTTATATCCCTCCGGAGCTGTCTATCTCCCCTTCAACATGCCTAGTGTCTTCCACAACGGACCTTGCCCGGCCACGCGCTAAATTATACTGGAGTTTCTCCGGTGTCTGGGAGTTCGCAAAGGGAGTTCGCAATCATGTTTTCAATGTCACCTGATAAGAATAAGACCATTATATTATTACAGTATAAGCAGCACTCTAGTTGAGGCGGGATGAAAACAGTCAAAATCGTCCCCCTTCTAAAACTGCCCTCCCCTCTTTCCATACGTTATGTCATTTATCAATGAACGTGGTATTACTGCTATTTCAAGGTGCGAGGGGGCACGCACACATGCAATGACATTTTTACTGACGCTGAGGGGATGCTGAAATTGTCCTCATATGATAAAATCCACCATCCCCCCTGATTTTCTTTTACAACTTGAGTAGCCTACTGTATAAGCATTTGCCTGGTTAGTTGTCATGATCAAACGTTACAAACGCAACTTACAGAGAAGCCACTCTTCTCTGCCCTCTCCCGCTTCCAGACGAACGCCTACCCTATATTATAGCACTTGTCTTAATTCAGCCGCTATAATTGTCACAGGGCGTTAATACAAACCTCATTCACCTGCGTTCAATTCCAAGTATATTTGGTATTTATAGAAGGAAGCACGTACGCAACTTTAAACCATCTCAGCCCGTTTTATAAATAATGCTTACGTCCGTTTAGAAAAATGTGCTTACGTGAAAGTCAAAGATGACGTTCAAGTACTTTTTTTTTTATAAATGAGGCCCCTGGGGCCGGATTCACAAAAGTGGTCTCAAGATATTTCTTAAGACAATTCTTAAGAAAAAATACAAGATGTTCCTAGCTAAGAATGTTCTTAAACGCTATTCACCATTTTTTTCTTAAGAATTGTCGTATGTCTTAGGAACTTCTTAGTTTTCTCACTTGAGAAGTTCTTATGCCTATACGGAACCCCTAAAGGGACGTGGGAAAGAAAAAAAAAAAATGTTTCTCGTGCTCACGAGATAGTTTTCTCGTGCTCACGCGATACTTTCTCGTGCTCACGAGATAGTTTTCTCGTGCTCACGCGATACTTTCTCGTGCTCACGCGATAGTTTTCTCGTGCTCACGCGATACTTTCTCGTGCTCACGCGATAGTATTTCGAAAACAAGTAGTCGTCAGATGTGCTAACCATGGCGGAAGATATGACTGTTCAAGAATTAGTTAAGCTGTATTTTGACCTGGGACTTCATTATAAAGACATAGTTACTTTACTTGCAAGTCGTCACCATTATGTTGTGTCTCAAAGACATTTAAAACGAATTCTGAAGTCGTGTGGTCTTTCTCGGCGCAAGAACTACACCACTTTGGATCGCGTAGTTGAGTTCATTGAGGAACAGTTAAAAACATCTGGCCAGCTCTGTGGGTATAGGTGGATGTACAGAAAATGCATGAAGAATGGATTGCACGTCAAGAAAGAAGAGATCCGATTAATTCTGAAAGAACTTGACCCAAGGGGTGTTGAACTCAGAGGACTAAGACGTCTCCATCGCCGAAGGTATTTTGCAAAAGGGCCCAATTATATTTGGCACTTCGACTCCTATGACAAACTGAAGCCATTCGGTATCTGTATAAACGGCTGCATTGACGGGTTTTCCCGTAAAATTATCTGGATGAATGCATTCACTACCAGCAGTGACCCAAAAATCATTGGAGGCTACTACATGGAAGCAGTCAAGAGATCAGGTGGCTGTCCAAGGATTGCCAGAGCCGACCGGGGCACAGAGAATGTTAAAGTCAGAGACTTTCAGCGTTTTCTCCGTCGCAACATTCACGACGGCTCTGGTATTGACAGCTACATCGAAGGGGCAAGCACCGCAAATCAGCGAATAGAGAGTTGGTGGGGCTTCCTCAGAAGGGAATCAATGGAATTCTACATTTCTCTGTTCACTGATCTGAAGGACCGTGGTTTGTTCGATGGTACTTATTTGGACAGAAGTCTAATTCAGTTCTGCTTCATGGGTATCATTCAGGTGAGCTACAAATGTGCCATAGGCTATTGTGTTAAACATTCTATCATCTGAAACTTTCCAATGAGCAGGCACTGCATGGTGGTGAAAAGGGCCTACTGTATGGCACTCAAGTGTCTCATCCATGTGGTGTCCTACAGTAATAATTCCAATAATTCATAATGAAAAGCGAAGATGGCTCTAACAGCGTTTTTTTTGCATGGTCTGCGGTGCTTTTCCACGTCAGCTGAGCTACGAACCTGTCCATGGTGCTGACATGGCAAATGCAGCGCGACCAACTCTGATTTCCGATGTTTTGTTTATTACCAATAATTAACTTCATCAACAACTTTAACATTTAACATGATTAGTTTCAAATAATTTCATAATGTATGTAAGGCCCATGAGAATAACGAATTGTATTTTTCTAGGACGAATTAGATGAGACCATCAAAGTGGGATTCACATCGAAGAATAACGGGGTACCCAGTGGTCGACCCCGAATCATGTACATGTTCCCAGAACTCTACCGAAGTGAAGACTGCCTTTCCCCAGTGGACAGAGCTGATGTACAGTTATGTCAGAGTAACTGCACATTTCGACCAGCAGTGCCATGTGACACAGACATCTACAACATCTGCAACGTTCTGATGGTTGAGTCACAGCTGCATCTTTCAGCTGATGCTTATCAAGCAGTGGATTTGTACCTGCATTTGAAGAATGAGATAAGATCTGCTCTCTAATTTTAGATGGAACTACATTTGTTGTGGTATAGGACAGGAGCATTGTCATTGATGTTTTACTTTGACTTTAAATCAGTAATGAACAGGAAACAAACATACCGTAGCAGGTGGTTAAGAGCTGTCTGCTCTTGTGGATTTAGACTATCAGTTGATGGCTTTATCATCTGGGCCACTTTCTTGTTAGTTGGCCTCTTAGATTCGTAAAGCTCCATTATGCTCTCTTTGGTTATGAGTGCTGGCACAGCATTGTGAATACAGGAGTGGAAACAGTCAATTATGAATTTAGGCTCTTGAATCAGAGCTTTGTGCGCCATTGTTAAGATGGCAGCTCGTAAGTTATCTTTAGAGGGCAGGCAGTGTGAGCCCATTCTTGAGAAGATCTCAAGTAAGTCCTCTTCAACAGTTTCATCAATGTTGCCCTGTAGTGCTTTTTCAAGCGATGCACGCTCATTCCCTGAAAGAAATCTGGCAAATGACATCATCAAGAATTCTTCATCCACCGAACTAACTCCTTGACAACAGGCTAGAACAAAAGCTGGTGACAGTCTGATTGGCATGAAATTGTGGTCCAGGTATCCTTTCAACCACACTCTTCCAAGAGCTTGCCATTTCTTCTCGGGATAGTCTGGTTGTAGTCTGGGCACTCGTTCTTCTTCCCCCTCACACTGTTCCAAGAAATTTTCCCAGAACGCGGAGTATGCCTCTCTTGACACACCATCAATATCCACAGCTTTCTCATTTGTAAACTCAATTTTTAGATTAGCTTTCAGTACTTTTGGTTCCATGAAGACATTAAGGACATCATCAACTATGTTTACTCGTCTTATTTTCACAAGGACAAATTCTTTTTCAAATGGGTCTGGTGCAGCTGGAAGACTGCTTGATGATTCAGGTCCGTCATTCAGTGTAGAGTGCTACAAGATTTTAAAAAAGGCAGTTAGGTGTGATTATAGATTGATTCATCAATTAGCAAGTATAAAATGAATAAACATCTTGACAATCAATATATTAATTAGCATGAAAAGGTGTGGTTAGGTACGATTTTAGGTGTGATTTTGACGGCATGTTGGTTTCCAATACCGGAGCCTTCTTCTGGGTTGGCAGGAGTTTTCCTATGGTTTTCCCCAAGCCTCTCTCTTACTTTCTGCATGAGAGAAGACTTAACTGTCTCCACTCCTCCTGACTTCACAGTTTTTTGGCGACAAAATGCACGGATTGCAAGTCGGTCACCATATTGTTCTATATACTCTTTTAGCTGCTCATCAGTCATCACATCTATGACGTCGATGTCGATCTGAAAGGCAAACGTATAAAAATCTATTGAACGGAAGGTGCTTGCACCAGAAAGCTAGAAATAATACTCTATAGTGTATTGCTTACTTTATATTATAAATTAACATTCATTCTCACCTTATCTGCTTTTAGTTGGTTTATTACCCGGTCAGGTATATCTCTTGACTTCATGTACAAGTATATATCTTCCGCCATGGTTAGCACATCTGACTTCTTCTTTTTCTTCTTCTGTTGGGTTTAACGGCAGCTTGCATCCTTAGGGTTGCACTACTGCCATCTTCTGGATGTGTCCAAGTCTAGCACATCTGACGACTACTTGTTTTCGAAATACTATCGCGTGAGCACGAGAAAACTATCGCGTGAGCACGAGAAAACTATCTCGTGAGCACGAGAAACATTATTATTATTATTTTTTTCCCCACGTCCCTTTAGGGGTTCCGTATGCCTATGATACACGAGCAACGCAGCAGGCAACTCTTCGGGATCCTCCAATCAGAATACAGATTTTAGTCATGTGACTATTTTTTTTCGGCTGAAGAAAATCAACGAAGATGGCGGCCAATCTTGGAGAGGCAACTAATTTCATTCTTCTCAGGTAAATTGAACCATTAAAACATGTGGTTCCCATATATTACGAAAGTGTAATGTGTTGTTCATTGTTTTCAGCAACTGTCATGAACTGTATTCTCAGCTATCTTTATTTATTAGCTTAAGTTACTACTAATGTTTTCGTCCGTTTTCATGGTAACTATGGGCTCTGGCAGTAAAAATATGTAATTAAATTGATTATTAGACGGAAATCTATAAAAGTAACAGATTCTGGGTCATTTACATGACCTAATCTTCAAAGCTAGTACATTGAATAAGCGTAGTTTTTACCTAAGAAAATCGATGCTAATCATGATAGCTAGCTGGCTCACAGTCAGGCTCACACACATCTATGTTACCTATACGTAGTTTAACTCTTTCATCACTGACCACTGTGTAGCTGTTTTAACTGACTTTCTGTTTATATCTATTTATTTTTTATTTAATGTATTTGTTGATTTCTGTGTCTTTGTATTTAAGCTCGTCGTCACTGTAAATGAGGGAAACCTCAGTGCCTTACGAGTTGAAATAAAGTTTGAATGTTTGACTAAATTGAATGAATGAACATCTCATCCCTCTGTCTCCATTTTATTGTAGAACACCCATGCCGTTGGAATGTGAAGCTTGAGGTCTACAAAGACAAAGACATCTTAAATGAAGGAGGAGAACCTGACGAGACAGAGGATAACATCCTGTCCTTTTCTTCTGCTTCTAGCCCTAACATGTTAAATCAATTCGAATAAAATGTCATTTCATAATCACCTGTTCACTTGGTTTCATTACTTTTCTATGTGCAATGTGAATTAGAATGAAAAATTATTTTGAATAAATGCGTTATTATAATCATAATTCCTGACTGCGTTAGAAGAAGCTGGATTTCAAGTGAACTGCAACTCTGGAGTCATGGAATCATCTTCCAACACATATCAAGTCATAAACAGGAAACTTGCGTTGCAACAAAAAGTTGCCCGTGTATCATAGGCTTTAGATTTTGAACTTAAGATCACTCTGATCATTACGTTGTTATGAACCCCAAGAGAAGAGAGAACATTATCGATGGCAGTAGATACGTTTCCGATGACACAGTATACCTAGGCTCTGTTACATTGACTGTGGCAATTAGCTGCAAAAACTATTTTTTTCTTAAGAACGCTTTGTGAATCCGGGCCCTGGGCTCTGAGGAGGGCAAGGAAGATCATGGCCGACCCCTCCCACCCCCGCCACGGCCTCCTCACCCTGCTTCCCTCTGAGAGAAGGTTGCGGCTGCCTAAAACAGTAAAGGCCCGCCACAGGCTCAGTTTTTTCCCCTCAGCCGCCAGGCTGCTAAATGACTCTGGCTTCCCCCTCCCCCCCGCCCCCAAGTCTGCTCAGGACTGAATATGCACTGGACCCATTGAAAAACTCTGCACTGCACTTTATATATACGGTATATATAGCACTATCCAATGCACTGTCTGTCCTGTGTTGTCCTGTTTTTGCATTTGTTTTTGTTCATGTATACATGTGAAAAAATGTAATGCCAAAACAAATTCCTATATGTGTCAAGCATAATGGCAATAAACGTTATCTGAATCTGAATCTGAATCTGAATCTGAAGCCAGATATCTCGCGTGATCAAACGTGAACTAACGTAGTACCCTGACTGACCTGTACGAGGCAGCCATGTGCGACAGGGCAAATAAAGTGCAGAAGAACGAAAAGAAGAAGTCAGCTCGCTTCTTGATTGGCTACATTCCATCCACGTCACAATCGGACTCACGAGCAGGGTTGCCAGATGGGATTGACATTTTCCAGCCTAATCACAGTCCAAAACGGCTAATTCCACCAGAAAACTGAGCCCATCTGGCAACCCTGCTCGGGCGTTGTCGGGAGTCGGGAGTTGCCCACACACATGAGGATTTGTGGTCGTAAATATTGAACACGTATAATATTTACGATTGTCGGCCCCGACCATTTTCCGAGCAGATTGTCGGGATAAATTGACTCTTAACACACCTCACACCACAGGATAATCTTGTAGGATAATCTTTAGAGCCATCCGATAATCTTTAGAGCCATCCGATAATCGGGCATTTGCTGTCCTTGGTCGGAAGTGGGAAAATCGGCCCAAAATCGGCCAGATTATCTTTATGTGTGTACCGGGCTTAAGGGAGGATCAAGGAACAGCCTAATAAACACATTGGGTAATTGATTCATATTCAAACCATGGACCCTATGAAGACAAAAATATTAATTCATTCTGAAATCATACAATTCTTGCACTTCTTAACTCATTAATGATTTATATATATATAAATATATGTCCAGTAGGCTGCCGAGTCTCCAACAGTATGTGGAGCTAACCAAAAGTGCTGCTGCATCATCTGAGTTGTAGTCTTGGCCCCCTGGAGTGTTCAAAGCTGATGTACTCAATGACCGGCTCTGATACATTACAGCAGTCTGAGAAGAGGCTGTGCTAATCCTCGCGCTGTGTGCAGCACTGCGGCCGCTAGGGGCGAGAAGCGCAGTGCCACCAGGTCCACTAGGAGGCACTGTAGAGCGCCTAGGAGGAGCAGGGCCAGCAGGTAGCCTATGAAGAGCAGGCTCTGCCAGTTGCCCTCGCGAAGCGCACATGGGCCCTCAGGGTGCAGCAGGCACAGGAACCCCAGGACCAGGCTCTGGTTCACCAGCAGGGTGAAGGAGAGGTCAAAGGGCGAGGCGTGTGAGCCGCCACGACGGCGCTCAGCTTCTGCTGCCTTGCTCAGCCATGCCAGAGAGAGGCTGTGGAGGAAGAGGCCCAATGGGGCATAAACACACTCCAAAGGCCCCACCCCTGGTAGACACGGAGAAGCTGCAGGGAGAGAGGGAGGAAGAGGGGGGGTTGAGGTACAGCGTTACTGCAGTGTAATCAGTAACCAGTGTAATCAATAACATCACTTCCAGGCTGGTTGGAATGGAGAGTAGTCGTTCACACAGTCAGACTGAGATAGACACATTTACCTGTGATGGTGACGGAGGTGACGGTCACAGCAGCGAGGAGGCCTGTTACTGGGACTGACGGGGGTAGTGACAGCCCCAGAACATGGCTCCAGCCCACACAGAGCAGGGGTAGCAGCCTCATGGTAAGGGGGTACAGCCCAGAGTGAGCACTGGCCTTAGCCCACACACTCAGCACGGCCTGCGCACTGCCACAGATGGAGGGCACCAGCAGACGTTCACCCAGGGACAATGAGTAGGGCTTCAGTGGCGCTAGACCCAGCGCATGGAGGAGCAGCACGTATAGCAGAGCAACCAGCACCTGGGAAAGATATGTGACGGCAGCTGGTGAAAGAGGGAACAATTCCTTTAAAATACCTTTAGAAGAGCATTGATTTAAAACACATTGTTTTACTGAAACATTGTTGAACATCAATGACACACTCGTTCAAGCCAAAATATTGCAATGCGATGGATTCTGTGAGTTATATTTTTCAGAATAAAAGTCTGAACAGAGACATGACCGTGCAGTGTGACTGCCGCATCGGCGTAGAGGAGGTGGGGCCAGTTGGCCAGAAGAGTTGGAGGAGTGGAGTGAATGGGCTGATGTTTGGGGGGTGACCAAAACATCAGGCAGTGGTTGATCCTTTTGCCGCCTGGTAGGCGAGCACCAGGGTCTTTGAATCTGATGCGAGCTGCTATCGGGAGCCAGTGAAGGGTGCGAAGGAGGGGGGTAAACATGGGAGAAATTGGGGAGATTGAACACCAGACGGGCAGCAGTATTCGGGATGAGCTGCAGAGGTCTGATGGTAGAGGAGGGAGCCGGCCAGGAGTGTGTTGCAGTAGTGGTGGGGTAGTGGTGGTCTAGTGGATAGTGGTGGTCTAGTGGATAGTGGTGGTCTAGTGGATAGTGAGTTGGACTTGGGATCGGAAGGTTGTGAGTTCAAATCCCGCCTGAAGCCACACCACTACTAGTGTGCCCTTGGGTAAGGCCCTCAGTTACTCCAGGGGGAATGTCCCTGTAATTCGTAATTGTAAGTCGCTTTGGATAAAAGCGTCTGCTAAATGGCAAAATTATTAAATTTATTAGTCAAGGCGAAAGATGACCAGTGACTGGACCAAGAGATGAGCTTACATCTCTGGTGAGGAATGGACGTATCCTTCTGATATTGTAAAGGAAGAATCTGCAGGAGTGCACTGTTGTTGCGAGAGGGGAGAAGTCATGGAGAGGGCAGGCTTTCCCAGGGAGGAAGAGTAGCTCAGTATTGTCACGGTTGAGCTTGAGGTGGTGGGCTGTCATCCATGCAGAGATGTCAGCAAGACGTGCAGAGACACGTGTTGCCACATGGAGGTCGGAGGGGGGGAAAGTCAGGAAGAGTTAAATGTCATCTGTGTAGCTGTGGTAGGAGAACCCATGTGAGGAAATTACAGAGCCAAGGGTTAGGAGGGTTGAGGAGTTTGGAAAATGTGGAGAACAATTACCTAGGGTTAGAGGCAGAGGATAGTATTTTGGAATCGTAGTAGGATGATTTAGCAGCTGATGCAGAGGAGGCGTAGTTGTAGAGGAGAGAGTGATAAAGGTTTAGGTCATCAGGGAGGCCAGTTTTTCTGTTTCCTCTCAGCTGCCCGGAGCTCTATTGTACAAGCATGTAGGGTTTCAGAGAGCCAAGGAGTGCGTGGAGAGGATTGTGCTGGCTTCGAGGTCAGTGGACAGAGAGTGTCAAAGGATAAGGAGAGAGCGGACATGAGGGTGGAGGATGCTGAATCAGTGGATAGAAGGGAGAAGGATTCAGCAGAGGGTAGGGAGGATAAGACAGAGGAAGAGAGAGCAGAGGGGGAGAGAGTGCGTAGGTTGTGACGAGAAGGTACAGTGTCTGTGTAGAGACAGACTGGGAGACACGTGGATTTAAGGGAAGGATACAAAGTGATGATCAGAAACTGGAAGAGCTTAACAGTACGGTTGGAGGTATGGGAGGATCTGGTGAAGATAAGGTCGAGCTGATTGCCTGCTTTATGAGTCGGAGGAGAGGGGGACAGGGTAAGGTCAAAGGAGAGGAGAAGGTTATGTACTCCAGATGAGAGAAGCTTCTCTGACTGGATGTTGAAGTCACCTAGTAATGCGAGCGGTGTTCCATCATCAGGGAAGGAGCTGAGAAGGACATCCATCTCTTCTAAGAAGTGACCGAGCTGACCTGGGGGATGATAGATACTGTAAAAACAATGTGATGTTTGACAGGGCAGGTGACAGAAACAGCATGGAATTCGAAGGAGGATATGTACAAGTGTGACAGTGGAAGGACAATATTATGTGACCACTTAGGCGAGATGACGAGTCCTGTGCCTCCCCCTCGACCAGAGGGTATAGCGCAGGGGTGGCCAACCCACGGCTCACGAGCCGCATGCGGCTCTTTGCCTGTCTGTGTGCGGCTCTTCAATCCATTCATTAAAAGTGTGTGGCTGGCTCTCTGTGTCTCGATAGGCATCGTTTTGGTATGGCAATTTATGGCACTCGCCATACCTGGCTTTAAAAACCTGGCTTTTTCCCCTGAAAATTAAATCTGAAACACGTTTTGTAATTTTTTTTGTTTTATCCACACAACGGTAACTCAAAATCCTCCCGGCTCCTTCTCACCTATAGGCGCTGTAGTGGAGCGGGACATGAGGTTTCTGCTCTGGCTAGTAGCCTAGCAACAGTTCCTCAATAAACAAGCCATGAAGTAATGTTAATGTTAAAAACTTGTCCATGATCCTTGTTCATTCATGTGGGTTAAACAAACTGTATAAATAAACATTAATGATCATGTCTATGTCATGTTGTGTTAATACAAACATGTTCTAATATGTTATTTTAGTGAAAAATCCGACCTAACGTCACCCGCGATTGTGAAGCTAACTCTAACAAGCTAGTTAGTGAACGTTAAAGGGAACAACAGCTAGTTTAAGTACAGTATGTCAACCATGTCTCTATTCTCAATCATTTATGTAATGATTGTACCAAATTGGGGCCAGTAACAATAACTTTTGTGTGAGTAAGTCGTCTCACTTTTAATAGGTGAGCTGTAACACAAATATGCCAGGGAAAAAAAGGAAAATGGACATAACAAGGACCTTTTTTGGTCAAAGGGCAGCAGAGACAAGTACAGGGACACAGGTGAGGTCTTACAATACTAGTGTTTTAACTGTGCAGTTATTGTAGAGTTGAGAATAGCTAAATCTGTAATGTTTGTTTTTTGAGATTGAACCAGGTCCACCTGCTAGTAAAGATGTAGATTACTACCTGAGATGTGTACCATGAGATTACTACTGTAGTTGAGACCTTTATTCATTACCTTAATGTCATATAAGTGTCAAACTAATAAAAGTAAAACAGATTTTTTTTTAAATCCACTGAGAGAGTTCCAGACCTCCAGTGACAAGGAAGTAGTGGTCAGCTGAGCGAGGTGGATAGCTTATATTGGAAGGGTTGTGAGGGGGGGCGGGGGGTGAAGTGCCTGTGTGTCCTCCTGAAGGACAAAATAACAGGAATACGGAGAAAGCACATTGTGATATTGGTCAGTTGAGAGGTAAAGTGTAAAGGTCAAAACAAGATGCTGGTAGCACTCAAAGTAGGCAAAGACAACAATTCATTAAAACAGGGGGAAAGATACTTAATGTTCTGGCCTTCCTCAATGGACTCCCACAGATACTCCCTTGTCTTGTTGTCAGGCGTCTTAGGCTTAGTTCACACGGTAGTGAAATGTGACCCAAATCAGATTTTTTTGCCGGCATGTGACTGAGGTCGGATTTATGCATGACCGTGTGAACAGCGCAAGTCACATGAATTCTGACTTTTTAAATCCGACCTGGGTTGCGTTCAGAGGTGGTATTATATCAGATACATGTCTGATATTTAGCAACGCGCCCGCCGTCTGAACTGTCACGTCACGTTTAATGCGACTTTTACGTCACTCTAGCAGGGTTGCCAGATGGGATTGACAATTTACAGCCTAACCAGTTCATAACTGTTAAATCCAGTAGCCCATTCGGCGTTAACCCACCCCATATGGCAACCCTGCGCTCTAGACGCAAGTATATAATAGCAGCGAGTGCTCTACAAAAAGCCATAGCTAAGCATTTGGCTCTCTTTTTCCTCATCCTTCTTTTTTTGACCACTTGGTCATATCTTTGCCGGCTTCCAATGCACAAAAACTTGAAAATGAAACCAGTTGTAACGTTATCATGTTATCCATGGTTACTTCCGTAAACAGTGCGTGACATCCTGACATCATTGTTATTGTCCTTCTGCACATGCGGGTCTGTTCAGGGCCGTGGAATGTTCACACGGGAGTCAATGTAGGTCAAATATAGGTCCCATTTTAAAAGTAATGTGAACTGCCAAACCAAAAAATCAGATCTGTGTAAAAAATTTGAATTGAGCATCAAGACCTGCCGTGTGAACGAAGCCTTAGTGGCAGGAGGCTTGTCACCCCCTGAACGTCCAGATATAAATGGAGATTCTGCAGATTGCTGATGACTAACAGGCTTGCATCCACTACCACTTAACCATCAGATAATGACCAGACAGGTACCTCCACCCAGTGTTAGGGAACATCACAGATTAATGCTTGTTATATAGAGCAGACACAAGTCTAGTGTGAGATTCTTCTCTATCTTAGTAAAACTGACTAAAAGGGGACTTTTATCCCTATGACTTTTATTCCTATGTACCTTACAGGGATAAATAAATCACCTACCTGGGCAAAGGAAATTGGCACAGCATACGGGTAGTGGTACTGGGGAATGAAGATGCCAGCAACAAAGCAGCGGAGTTTGTCTCCTAGAGCATAGAGCACCAAGACCAGCAGGGCGGCGCTATAGCAGAGGAACGGGACCAGAGGCTTCCATGAAACAGGTGAAAGCATCCTTAGAGTCAGGGTACACTTTCTCCATCGTATCCACCAAGGGCTACACAGGACAGACAAGGAAACATATACTATTAGATCACATTAGATTGCATAATCCTCCAATTTATTTAAACCGCAGACATTAGTTTGGTTTGCTCTTGATTGTTGAAGTGAGTGGTATCACCATGGTGAGATCAACAGAGCTCACTGAGGTCTTCAGAAAGAAGGTTGTAGATTGTGTATGAGTCTGGGAAGGGATTTAAAGATATCTCCAAACAATTAGAAATCAGCCATTCCACTGTCCAGAAAATAATTTACAAGTGAAGAACATTTAAAACAACTGCCAACAGCAGACGGCAAAATGCTTAAAGAAGTCTCCAACAATCCTAAAATGTAATCACGGGACCTACAGGTAGCTCTTGCCACAGTTGATGTCAAATTACATGCATCTACCATCAGAAAGGTATGCAAGGAGGAAACCCATGCTCTCAAAAAAAAGAAACTTTGGGACAATGTGCTTTGGACAGATGAATGCAAAGTTGATTTTTTGGGCACAGTAACATACCACATACGACATGTTTGGCGCTTACCAAGGCAGCATTTGAGCACAAGAATCTCATACCAACAAGAAGCATGGGGATGGAAATGTCATGGTGCTTTGCTGCAGCAGGGCCTGGCCAACTCACCATCATAGAATCCGCTATGAATTATTTATTGTATCAGAGGGTGTATGCGGAAAATGTGAGACCATCTGTCCAAAAATTCAAGCTGAAGCGGATGTGGACCATGCAACATGACAATGACCCAAAACATTCCAGTGAATCCACCATGGAATGGCAAGAAAAAGAAAGAAATGGAGAGTTCTGGAATGGCCAAGTCAAAGCCCAGATATTAATACTATTAAGATGCTGTGGGGTGATTTGAAACGGGCTGTGCATGCAAGACACCCCTCAAACATCACACAGCTGAAATAATTCTGCATGGAGGAGTGGGAAAAACGTTCTCCCAGTCGATGTCAGAGCCTGGTAGACAGTTATTGGAAATGTCTAATTTATTTATTTATTTCAGCCAAAGGGAGCAATACCAGCTATTAGCGCATAGGGTGTCCTAACTTTTTCCTCAGTAGGAATCGGCATCTTTCTTTCTTTTTTGTTAAATAAATTATAACAAAGTTACATTTTCATTGTTTTTGGTGGTGGTTACCGAGGGTTACACAAAGTCAAGGTCAACTAGTCATTATAATATCCTACCTCATCAGACTGTTGGTCCTGAATATTAAGTAAGAATGAAAATGCAACAATGAAAGTCTGCATTGAAGGCCACAATGTGTTTATGAATACTAAAGAAGAGAAAAGAAAAAAAAGACATGACTACCATTCTGTGACCAGGGTAGCCCTACTGACGGAGTGGGATTCCCAGGGCTCCATCCCCATATTCCAGCTGCCTCAGAGCAAGGGGAAGACGGGCTGAGGTCGAACCATCACCCACCTCTACCAGAGCAAGTCATAGAGACACAGCCATCGCTCATCCGTGCCCTAAACATCAAAATAACAGTGAGCACATCCAGATCACAAATCACACTGACATTTGTATTTCTTTACACTAAATAGTGTTGCATTGTGACTCATTTTCATTTATTAGCAACTACCAAAACACTTGAGCAGAACTGCTGTATAAATGTGCATTCATAAAAGACTACTTAAGGACATTGCTGGTAGGAAATATCATGTAAAGGCCTACCATACTGTACATATAAATGTCTACAAAACATGATTTTTCTTTGTGTGTCATTAAAGGGCCAATCTGGACATGCATTTTTGGACTTATAAATGATTTATACATAGCCATTAATTCTTTAAGTTATAACTTATATACAGATATATACCTCATGAGCTTAGTTCAACTGTCTAACCCCATCATAACGCAATATATAAGCTTGTTTTACTGTAAACAAACATTGTATAGCTTCAATGCATTGGTTACAACTATCATATTGATCATGGAGTGTCAGTCCTTGCAGCTCTTTCTTTGAATTTAAGCGTGGCTAAACTCCAGCTTCAACCCTCAGCTGTTTATTAAAAAGAATGGTCGATAGGCTGTGTTATTTCTTTAATCCAAAAATGCGCACAAGTATAAAGTATAAATAATATGGTGGGATTTTAAAATGTATTTCTTCATGCTTTGACATTATTGAAATAATGAAAATGAATATGTGAATACGCCATACAGTATATATGTTATTAGTTACCTTGGTGAATCATTTATGAAGGCACATGTTTGCGTATCAAGTCAGCAGTGCAATAACAATTACTGCGAGAAGGATTTGTTCATCACACGCTAAAGCTAGAAAACGCAAATATGCTATGTAAAATTAGTCATTATTGTTAATGGATAATGGATAATGGATAAATTATAGACTATAAACCCTAAACTATAAACCAAGGATTATGCATCATAAAATGATTTACATTATAATTCATAAACAAAACAAGCAGAAGAGCTTGTATAACTCCTATTTTAGAGACTCTACACTGGCTTCCTGTTAAGTTCAGAAAAGATTGTAAGATCCTTCTGCTTGTTTATAAAGCTCTCACTGGCACAGCACCAGAATATCTTAAATACGTTTTGCTAGCATATCAGCCCAATAGAGCGCTCAGGTCTTCTGACGCTGGCTTTCCAGAGATTTGGTGAGGCTGCATTCTCATTTTATGCACCCAAATTGGGTGGAATGCATTGGGTGGAATGCATTGCCAGTTTACATTAGGGATGCAACCTCAGCAAATATGTTCAAGTCAAGATTAAAAACCCATATTTGTAATATTGTTTAATATGACTAAATAATTAAATTATGATTATATAATGATTAAAGCACTTTGAGTTGCAACGTTTGCAGGAAAAGGGCTATACAAATAAAAGTTTTTATTATTATTATTATTATTATAAATAACTAAATATAGATCATAAATACATATCAATTTTTATCTAATCTCTCTCTCTCTCTCTCTCTCTCTCTCTCTCTCTCTCTCTCTCTCTCTCTCTCTCTCTCTCTCTCTCTCTCTCTCTCTCTCTCTCTCTCTCTCTCTCTCTCTCTCTCTCTCTCTCTCTCTCTCTCTCTCTCTCTCTCTCTCTCTCTCTCTCTCTCTCTCTCTCTCTCTCTCTCTCTCTCTCTCTCTCTCTCTCTCTCTCTCTCTCTCTCTCTCTCTCTCTCTCTCTCTCTCTCTCTACGGATTATTTTAAAAATCTATTATACCAGAAATGGAATCATCAAATTTCGACTTACCGTCGTATCATGTCATTTCTTTTAACCCCTAGAACACCAATGCCAACGTTTCTTCTGCTCTCCAACTGATATATACCAATGAAAGATTGGGTATACTGTATATAATTGTCAATAAAACTCCTTTTCTTGTCCCTTGTTTCAGGTTTAGAATAACATTGTTCCTTTGATCTCTGAAGCAGCTGTTGACTGAGTGAGATGACACTCTGAGTTTAATGTATTCTCCACTATTATCTCCACTGAGCCCTCAGTTAGTTATTGATACCTAGATGGACTTTAGCCTTGGCTTGTCATCCCCTACACGATTAGAGAAGCTATAGAAGGCACTGAAGGATCTCTGCTGCATGGGAAAGTTCCTGAATACACATTCAGGAATTAAAAATGTTAGCTATTGAGGGCATCAAATTTGAGTCATTTATGTCTTTGGATATTTATTATCTGTATAAATTACCAGTCTGGCCATAGTTTTGAAGTTCCAAACAATAACATCTTCCATGATAATAATACAATATAACCGGCAGCCACCAGAGATAGATAGGTGAACATCAGTGAGTCCACTTCGCTAGAACACCCCTGGCCAATTGTAGGGGGGGGGGGGGATTGCACGGCACCGCAGTGACTGGTGCGAAAATCCATGTCTAACTTTTAATTCCATCTGGCCAAAAGATACTGTTTTGGACCGCAATTTCCATTATTTATCATATGCAGAGGATGCAACATTAATGCTTATTAACTGCAACCAGGCCCAGCACCAGGGAAAGGTAACTAAGGCTTCGTTCACACGGCAGGTCTTGATGCTCAATTCCGAATTGTTACACAGATTTTGTTTGGCAGTTCACATTACTTTTAAAATGTGACCTACCTATTGTGTGAACATTCCACGGCCCTGAACAGACCCGCATGTGCAGGACAATAACAATGACGTCAGGATGTCACGCGCAGCGCACTGTATACAGAAGTAACCATGAATAATAATAATAATAATAATAATAATAATAATAATAATACATTAGACTTATATAGCGAGTCTAGACACTCAAAGAGTAGTAAAATAAAAAGAAACAAAAAATAAATAAAAGAAAGTATAGGGGTCTGTTAAGCCTCATTATGTAATAACTGCGCATTATGTAACAAAATCCCCAAATGTAATAAAAGGTCACTTTCAATATGTAATAACATCGCATTATGTAATACCCTGCACATTATGTAATAAATCACCTGAACGCAAAATGTAATAACGTTTGCCTTATTATGTAATAAATGTATTACATATTGTGCAGGTTATTACAAAATGCGGGGGTTGCACTTTTTTGTAACACAATTGAATTCTTTTGGAAAAAATGGAAATGTAATTAATATATTTGACCATGAAAAGCATTTTAATTCTCCAACATTAAAATGTTCCAGAATTGCATGTTGTGTTGAAACTAAATAGTATTTCTATCCACCACTTATATGCTGATTTGGTTGCTTTATTCTCAAGTTATGAAGCCCCCAATGGCAATTTGCTTGTTTAGGAGACTTATTACACAATAAGGCAAACGTTATTCCATTTTGCGCTCAGGTGATTTATTACATAATGTGCAGGGTATTACATAATGCGATGTTATTACATATTGAAAGTGACTTTTTATTACATTTTAGGATTTTGTTACATAATGTGCAGTTATTACATAATGAGGCTTAACAAGGCTGTAAATTGTCAATCCCATCTGGCAACCCTGCTAGAGTGACGTAAAAGTCGCATTAAACGCTACTTGACAGTTCAGACGGGGGGCGCGTTGCTAAATATCGGATATGTATCCGATATAATATCACCTCTGAATGCGGCCCAGGTCGGATTTTAAAAAGTTTGATTTCATGTGATTTGCGCTGTTCCCACGGTCATGCGTGGCGGGTGGTGCCAATAGCAAAGGGGGAGGTGCCCAAATTAACGCACATAGGGGGAACGCCAGAGCGCAGCTGGGTGATCAGGTCGGAGGTGAGGCAGTTGCACACCTTACTCCATGCTGACAGGCAGGGAAAGCCACTGGGCAGAAACCAAGAGGTCACCTGCTCCCCTGCTGGGTAGTCGCTGGTAGATAGGACGTTGCCATCGACGTCCCCCACCATTGCCACTCACCGGGTTAATCCCAGTCCGACCATCAGGGCAGGTTTAAGTGTGCCATATTTATAAATGATTGCAGTGAATCCTATCACGTGTGTAAACTTGTTCACCCAGAGTGCCAAAGTATTTTCCCTACGGGTGTGTGCAGTGAACAAACTTTTCCTACAGTGTGTAGCCTACTGGTGTGCAGTGAATATAACCCCTGCCCTGGTAATAATAACTGAGGTTCTTTGGAAAGAGGTCAATGTGGGCCTGGATTGTGAAGCTGAACTAATGTAATAAAACTATTTGCTATTTAAAAGTACATTCTCAATTGTCATTCTTATGCTAGGGACCTATATGGTGGGTGTAACACATAAATCAAACCTGGGGGGTATTCCACGTACGTTGATTAGTATATCGCCGATTAAAATAAAAACCGCGTTCAGGCAACTCGTGATTGGGATTCAAGCCTCAGGTGATTCCTCGAACGAGGATCAGGCTTGTGTCATCAGTGTTCACAGAACACCGGTTTAGAAATCCTCGATAGGGGCGCATGCACGCAGACATGAAGAGCCCCAAAGAGTCGAACTGTCGAAATGAAGATACTACACTCCGCAGCGGTCCTACTTTTTGCGCAGCACTCCTACTTCTTGATCTTTATGAAGACGAAAAATAAGATGTAAAATAGTGCAATACTGCCGCAATTAACAAGGCGAGGGAAATGGTTTGGCAAGAAATTGCTGACCGATTAAATGCGTAGGTCATACTAGCCCCAGTTATTGTTATATGTTCATATTTTAATAAATGAATATTTACTACTGTGGTGATATCAGCAGCAGGCTACATACAATCATTTGGCCATGATGGCATAGTGGTATTGACCGCTGCCATAGTATTTATTTGTCATTTTAAGACGGTGGTTCAAATCCCTCTTCTGACACACTTTGTACTGCATTTCTTTGTCTGAATCTAATCTAAAATCTAATCTAAAAAAGTATGTAGGCTATAAAATGTTGGTGCAGGCTAATTTACAAGAACTGACACGATTACAATGGTGTTTGAAGCCTTTCTGAGTAGTAAATTATGTTCTTCTAACTCAGTGGTTCTCAACCTTTTTTGGGCCAGCGCCCCCCTGTCCATTATCCAGGTCTCTTACCGCCCCCCATCCAAAAAAGTAGGCTTATTTTCTTCCCTGAATATTAATGTTGACTAATATTCTGTGTTATATCACAGAACAACAATAACACAGCAGCAATTTCACACATGTCCGGTGCTGAACAAACAGTAGGCGACAAAACTGTACATTACAACTAACATTGTTTGTTTTTTAAGTGTGCTGGTGTTGCATTTCGCCAAATTGCTGTTTTATGATGCTAATATTTATTCATTTTTGATTGGACTTTGGGGGGGGGGGGGGGGGTCACAATATGGCGGCAAATGCTAGGGGGCTATTATTTAAATATTTTATTTAGTATTCTATGGTATTAATTTCATAAACTGACCACTTAGTTCGAATTTCTCATATCAAAACATAACAAAGTTCCAAAGTTCAGAGCTCTGCGCTCCGGGAGCGCTCAGAGATGGGTGCTCTGACTGAAAACACGGTTTTGCCCGAGCAAACTGACCGTTCGTGCATTTACGAACGTACCCGTAATAACACTGATGACAGCTGATCAATCGCAAGCAGAGTAGTGGTTTCCAACAAAAGACGCTGACAGCTGTTCGGAGTGCTTATGTGTTCGTTTCCAGGACATCACAAGAGGAGCAACATATCACAAAAAAGCGATCGTATATTTTAGTTTGTAAACGTTAAGACGAACACATCGCAATGCTAACCTCAGAATGGCACTAGGGATAACATCCACAACAACACTTAACAGTAATACATTTATGTAATATACTGTAATGAACCTGCGAGGGGAGGGGACATTCGTAGCTGATTTCTCTAGGTTCGATTATTGTTAAGCGACAGAGAGCTTTCCGGACTGGTTACAATACGATCGCTTTTTTGAGATAGGTTCAGGGTTCGAGTTATGTGGGAGCCAATGGGAGCTGAGCTCCCATAAGGAAGGTCTGAGCTCCCATGAAAGCAGTAAAATCATACATCTGTGGGGGTCGCTAATAATACATTACCACAACCATTATTTGATCAAAAATGTCAATGTAATGAGTATTATTTATATTTATTTATATGATAAATATTCTAAAATAAACACGTTTTCCAAAAGAACTACGCGCACCAGCATTAATCTCCTGTGAATGATAGTATGCCTTTGACTGCCTGCACTTTACCACCAAGACACTATGGGGCGCAGTAGAATATTGTGCAACAGCAGAATATGATCGTTGAGAGCTTGCAAACGTGATTATTGAGAAGAAAACATTCAGTAGCTAGCTATCATGCCGCCCCAAAAAAGGCCACTGCTGCCGACCGAGTCGACAAGCCTGGAAAACCCCCCCCCAAAAATGGCCGAGATACCCGTAACTATCGCTTATAGCTGTTGTTTCATGTGGTGCTGTTGATGTGGTGAAATGAGTAGCCTATGCTATGGCTAATTAAAACGTGTAAGTCCCATCGCTGTGTGGGCATGATTCGCGAGCGTGCATGAGAACATTTCGCACTGTTATTTTGGAGACCCCCACAAAGCTCAGCTTATAACTCGAACCCTGGATAGGTTGTTCCTGCTGTGATGTTCTGGTATGGTGGTATGGTATTAGGAATTAGCACTAATTTTAACTAAATTAAACAAGCTGTATTGAAAGGAAGCGAACGCATAAGCGCAGAGGGTAGTGTGTATACGTGGGGAGTGAGTATTTGGCACGTCACTGGCGGGGACATGGACTGAGTATCACAACTAAAATAAGAAATGTTTCGCTTATAGCTAACAATTACAATGAGCCCACAAACTGAAACATATGTCACTCAAGCATGGCCTACAAGGAAAACACTCATAGAAGTTGGGCATTGGAAGTTGGCTTGTGCTAGCATTAGCTATGGTGCATCCATAGCCAACATGACGTTACAGATGGGATGAACCGGGGTTCTTTCTATCGTAGCCTAGCATAGTATTGCAATTTCTGCACTGTACATGAACTGTCAAGATTCTTCTACAATGCAGCTTACCCAGACACATTGGAAACTATCAAAAGCTCTGCCTTTGCTAGCTGGGTTTTTTAGCTTCTCCATCTTCTTGATGACACTCACTTTTATTTTTTTGGGGCGCTGCGCTACATATGTTGTTACGGGTCTACTTAGATCGATGCCATCGGCTATCGACTTGTTTGGTTGTTTCTGCATGACCCGTATGTAGGTGCTTGTTCCCTCCACTTTGATATTACATGGCTGAACTTGATAGACGTCTCTGTCATCATTGCTGCATCATACCATACACAAACATGGTGTCAGAAGCTGCTGAACTCACGTTAGCTGAATATTAGATAATATATTTTTTTTTGTGATCAATTTTTTATTATTATTTCACGGAGTAAAACAAGGGGAGTGGTAACATACAAATAAACAAAGGAGAAAATAGAATAACACAAATACGGTTTACCAGTACAAATACAAAATGCGCATAAACCTTTCAACCCCCCCCCCCCTCCCCTTCCCTTCCCAATCTCCCTTTACCCCAATAATTCCCCACCTACCCCTCCTCCCACAAATGTCCCTCCCGCCAGATACCTCCCACCCACCCGCCCAATCACAACCCCCCCGCCACCCACCCCCCCCTATCACAGCCCCCCGCCCACCACCCCCCACCCAATCACAGCCCCCCGCCCCCCCCCCCCCCCCCCCCCCCCTACAGGACCCTATGGAAGGAGCAAATCGATTAGCCTATAATAGTGTCTTGAGGATGGTTATAGTTTGGTCCCAGCATGAAACATTGTCCGAGATTGCATGATGCCTGTTGGCTATCCAGTGTTCCATGCTGGCTATGTCAATGAAGTCTAAAATCCATCTCTGCGTAGTCAAGAAATGGGGTGACTTCCACCTGCAAGCTATAAGCCTTTTGGCTGCTGTAAGGCCGGCCAGCCAGATGCGTCTTTGTTTGATGTTTAGATCCAGGTTTGAACTGTCATTTAACAATAGGACTAATGGTGAGTGTGGAATGTGTTTGGATAGGATCAGGGACAATGCATCACAAACTGTCCTCCAGAAATCAGCCACTCCCGGGCATTCCCATACCATATGAAAAAAGGTGCCAACTGTATTTCGGGTGCAAAGAGTACAGTTAGGTGAAGGTATGGTCTTTATTTTATGTAGCAGATATGGAGTGAAGTATGTCCTATGAGTAAAATTGAAATGGATAACCTGGTGGTTGGGATTTCTGGAGGAAAGGGATATGTTTTGCCAAATTAATTGCCAATTTAAGTTATTGTGTGATAAAGTATCTTTCCACACTCTGTCAATGTGTAATGGTTTTAAAGAAGCCTTAACCAGGATGGAGTAAAGAGCTGAGACCTGACCCCTGGGTCTGGTGAATGCTATGTGAAATGGATGTATGTCTAATGAGCTATTCCAGGGTACCCCGTATGTGCGCATAGCTGTACGTAATTGAAGGTAGAAAAAAAAGGACGTACCCGGTAAATTAAAGTTTCTCTGAATGTCTTGGAATGAGCGGAGACCCTCAGCCCCAAATAAATCTGAGAATGTGTGAACTCCCTTGTCACTCCACTGGGGAAATGAGATTGGACGGCCTCCCAGCTGGAGAATTGAATTTTTAAATATAGGCGAATGGAGGTACCATTTGGTTGAGATTTTGCAGAGCTTTTCTGCGCATCGCCAAACTGAGATTAATTCAGTGATGATGGAGCCGAATTTCAATTTGGACTGTTTAATAGAAATGTTACAGTATATTACATCTTGTAACCTATGAGGATGGACAATGTTTTCCTCTAAGGGGCGCCAAGAAACACGAGCAGCCGGATCAAACCATGTGGAGAGAGGACGCAGCACAAAGGACCAATAATACCATTCGAAGTTTGGTAGCGCCAATCCCCCTTCGTTTTTTAGCCTCTGGAGGGTTGAGAATTTGAGTCTGGGCTTCTTCCCCCTCCATATAAAATGAGAAGAGATAGAGTGTAGTTTCTTCCAATAACCACTTGGTGGGGCTAGAGTGAGCATGGAACTAAATAAGTTTATTCGTGGAAGAATATTCATTTTAATAACTGAGATACGGGAATGAAATGTGAGGGGTGAAGTTTTCCACCTTTGTAGATCAGAATCTACCTCCTTCAGCACATTCTTATAATTAATTGATACTGTGTTTGAAATTGAGGGGTAGATAGTGATACCTAGATATTTAATATTCTGGACCACTGGGATGTTCAGTGAGATATCTAACTGTCTAGCTGAGGCATTCAGTGGCAATAGAGCTGATTTTCCCCAGTTAATTTTGTAACCTGAAATTCGGCTAAAATTATTAAAGATGTTTAGAAGGTGAGGGAGTGACTGAGGGATATTCTGAATAAAAAGAAGGATATCATCAGCATACAGAGATATGTGATGTTTGGTGTTCTGGACCGTAATAGGATCATGGGTGACTGACTGGCGAACGGCCTGGGCCACAGGTTCCAGAGATAGGGCAAACAGCAAAGGAGAGAGAGGGCAACCCTGGCGCGAGCTGCGGGATACTGGGAACTGTTTAGAGCATGTGTTCCCTGTTAGAACCATTGCTGTCGGGTTAGAATATAGTAGTTTTATCATATCCACATAATGATCTCCAAAGCCCATATAGCGTAAAACCGCCCATAAAAAGTGCCACTCGAGACGATCAAAGGCTTTCTCAGCATCAAGTGAGAGAATAGCATTTGCTGAATCAGTAATATTTGAAGAGTCAATAATATGGAGAAGGCGGCGAACATTGTCTGAGGCAAGGCGATTTTTAATGAAGCCTGTTTGGTCCTCATGCACTAAGGTAGTCATAAATGGTTCCAGTCGAGAGGCTAGAACTTTGGCGTACAGTTTAGTATCTGTATTTAAAATTGACAAGGGGCGATAGCTTCCGCAGTCAGTAGGGTCCTTCCCCTTTTTCAAGAGCAAAGAGATTATAGCTATATTGTTGTTTTTGGAGAAGGAGCCATTTTTGATTGCAGAATGAATCATTCCCAATAGCAAGGGGCCAACTTGGGGCCAAAAGGCCAGATACAATTCAGGTGGTAGACCATCTAACCCTGGTGACTTGCCTTTATTCATGCATGAAAGAGCTTTGTATAGTTCAGATAGCGTAATAGGAGAATCTAAATCAAGGGAGTCATTTTGGGAAAGCTGGGGGAGCTGTAAGGGGTTCAAGAAAGAACTAACAGCTTGATCATTATAATCAATCTCAGAAGTATATAGAGCCGAGTAGAATGCCCAGAAGTTATTGTTAACCTCTGTTGGATCAGTGCACAAAGTACCTGTAGAACTTTTAATTGAAGAGATGTTTGCTAGTTGATCATTGGTTTTAAGTTTTGAGGCTAGTAAATGGCTTGGCTGTGCGCTGTGCAAGTAATGGTTTTGTCTAGTTCTATGAATGAGGAAATCAGCTCTATGTCTGAGAAGATGGTTAAGATCTTTAAATAACACTTCTCTCTCAAGAACTAGCTCAGGGGTAACATTTCGGAGTCATTGTGATCTCCAGTTCAGCAATTTTCTTTTCTAAGTCTTGAATATGTTTTAATCTGGATTTGTGTAGATTAGAGGCAAAACCAATAGTTTTATCCCTAATGAACCCCTTCACCGCATCCCAGAGAATACCAGGATCATCCACAGATGGCTTATTAATTACAATAAACTCATCAAGTTGTTCCTTCATTTCCTTTAGGAATGATTCATTCTGCAAAAGGGTGGAGTTAAAGCGCCAGCGAGGAGCCCTTTTAGGCTTCAGGGAGATCGCTACTCTGCCAAAGACCGCCCTGTGGTCAGAGAGAGACATAGGAAGTAAATTGAAGTCTGATGTCTTATCATACAGATGTTTGGATATAAAAATATAACCTATGCGAGAGAATGATCTGTGTCGAGAGGAGAAACAAGTGAATTCTTTCACGGAGGGGTTAGAAGAACGCCAGACATCTACCACAGCACAGTCACTAGCCCATTTCCTTAGTGCAGAGGACGCCAGGTGTTGCTCTCTCCCCTCGTTAACCCCAGTTCTGTCCATCGTGTGTAGCCATACAGCATTAAAGTCACCCCCTATTATTAAACCAAAATCAGATAGATCAAACATCAATTTAGTTAAGTAGTCATAAAAGCCAATATCAAAGGAATTTGGTGCATATACTGAAACAAAGGCCAGTTTCTTATCATTTACCATCATTTTTATATAGCTTACTCTGCCCTCAGAGTCTTTCCCAGATCCAAGATCTTTAAACTGAAAACTGCGCTTGGCAACGATCACTACTCCCCTTTTTTTGGGGGGTATTTGAGGAGGAGGCAATTACATGGTAATATTTATTCTGTAATCTACTAACATCTTTTTCCAATAGGTGAGATTCCTGAAAGAAGGCCACATCTATCTTTTTTCTCTGTAGGAAGTCTAAGGTACTTGTGCGTTTATGAGGGATATTTAGGCCCCGCCCATTCCAAGACAGAAGTGTAATGTTAGTCATAGCTATCTTGGTAAAAGAAAAAAGTGAAAGATACTAACCGAAGAGCTCCAACCATAGGATCCTGTCCCTCCCCCCCAACCCCCCCATAAGCCCCATGATCATAGCCCACCCACCCCTTGCCCCCTAATCCCAATCGGCACCCCTCTTCCCCAACCCCCCCAAAAAATAAATGGACAAAAAGGTCCATCCAGAGCCCACCCAACCTCCCCCCTCCCCCCCAAAAAAGTGACAGTGAAGAAAAGATAGTCAGATACCCCTCCCTCTCCCTTGTAGCTATTCCTTGTTTGAGTAATTACCATATATAATAAAAAATAATGATAATACAGAATTAGAAACCAAAGAAAAAAAGAAATAATTTTCAAGTATCATTTGGGGTTATAAAGCCATCAGCAATGAAATTATATATTTATTCAGTTCTATTATAAAAAACAATAATTGTGTTCAAGCTACCTATAATGTCATACGTAAATTGGGACACCCCATATGTTCAAAATACTCAAATAAGCAAGGTTGTGTGGAACAGGCAAACTTAAAACATTAGGCTATTATACCGCTATTCAATCTGATTAGTCAGCAACCTATCATAGAGTTCAGATTGCGAAATGTGTCGCACACAGTCAGCCACCATACAGCTGGATCAGCATTTACAGTAAATAGAAAGCAAAAATAATAACTATAGTGGTTTTACAGCGATGTCAGCCGGATTTACACTCACTGAGTTGCTACACGATAGAAATAAACAAAGAGAGTCATTGGAGTGACGTCCTCCGTGAGTAACGCCCCACCAGGAAGTAAACAAGTCCAGCATGTTATCGTCAACAGTTATCGTTTGAAAAACAAAGTCTAGAGCGAGCTCTTGTTAAGAGCCTTACCCCGATCAGGAATTGTCCTCAAGTGAAGAAAAGAACTTCTCTGCCTCTGATAGTTCGTGGAATAGATGGTGTTCAGAGTTGTGGATGAGCTTGATGACCGCGGGGTACAGCAAGAATGCCTCACAGCGCAGTACCCGAGCCCGGTGCATGACCGGATAGCAGGGCCGTCTGAGTTTAGAAGTGTACTCGCTGTAATCCGCTGCAAAACGGATGGTGCGCCCGGTGATCTCCACGGGAGTTTTCCTTGATTCTTGGAGGATGCGGTCTCTGTCTGTGAAGCGAAGGAATTTAATGATCAAGGACCTGGGATGTGGTGAAGACGCTCGAGGAGACCCGGTGCGGTGAACTCGCATGATCTCCAGCGGCTTGTCAGCCAGGGAGGGGAACCATATTGGGAAGTTGGCAGTGAGGTAGGACATTGCATTCCCCGATTCTTCTCCCTCCTTTAGATTGATCATTCGTAGGTTGTCCCTTCTGTTCCTATCCTCGAAGGATGCCAGTTTGGATTCGAACTGAGCTAGGGATGTGGTGTGTTGAGAGGTAGTGACCTCGGAGTCCTTTACCCGCTCATGTAGCTTGGAGGTGAATGTGCGTTGTGCATTAATCTCCTTCTCGTGTTTGGTCAGGGTTGCCTCCATGGATCCCAGTTGGGTCTCCAGCCGGTCGAATCGATCGTTGGAGTTTTTCTCTGCTATATTAAAATAGCGTTTAAGTGTAGCCTCGAGAGAGGCCACTGTGAGAGCGCTCTCTGAGGTTTCGTCGCCGTCCATCGGCATAGCCAATGTATCTTTGTTTTTGCGCGTACGACTAGCCATTGTGGACAGGACTAAACAGACTAATAAACGTTCAACTGATGTAGCTTAGTATCAGATTTCGTAGCATAAATATAAATGTTTGCTTAGATAAATTGAAGGGAGAGTAACCGCGAGGCTTCTACTCCGCCATCTTGTTCACGTCACGTCAATTTATTAGATAATATGAAGTGAGTACAGGTAGAGTATTCAATGTCAGGATCGGAATCAAGTGATTTGGATACTTTAGAAGACGAGACAAGTCAGCGAGCAACGATAGCTAGCATGGCAGCCATTACTTTTCCACCCCCTTCACCCATGAGCTTCACGGGCGATTGGAGCGTCAATTGGGACATATTCATATGTCTGCGTCACAGAGCCCGGCCAAGTTCAGAGCGCTCAGAGATGGGTGCTCTGACTGAAAAGACAGTTTGTCCAAGCGAACTGACCGTTCGTGCATTTACGAACGTACCCGTAATAACACTGCTGACAGCTGTTTTTCAAGAGAAAAATACTTTATGCGTGAACGCCCCCCAAGAACACCTCAACGCCCCCCTTTAAAAAATATTTGTTCCAGCGCCCCCCGATGTTGTCTGAACGCCCCCGTTGAGAAACGATGTTCTAACTGGACCCTGGATTTGGCATAGATAATTTTTTCTTATGATTACTGATGGATAGATGATTCACTTAGACAGATATATATATATATTGTAAATCGATTTGCATGAAGGCTTTAGTTAAATGTAAAAAAAACAACAACATTAAATTAAATCAAGTATTGAACCGGCAACCTTCAGACCTCTAGCTGGCTGCCTTAACCCCTGCACCAACCACAGCACTGTGATGATGGCAATGCAAGTTGATAGACATACCTATCTTTTTTTACACTTTTTTATTTATCTATCTATCGATCGATCACACTTTCAAAATATCAAGTTATCTATCACACAATCAAACTATCTATCTATCTATCGATCGATCACACTTTCAAAATATCAAATTATCTATCTATCACACAGTCAAACTATCTATCTATCTATCTCGTAAAAAGTGGGAACTACTATTTCCTAAAAGACACTTGACGGAACTGTCGTTCGGGATGTAGTTTCCGCCTGTGAGACATTTTTGACTCACGCATTACCTAAACCAACCTGTAAACCTGCTTGCGACCAGGTTTGCTCAGCGAATAATTTGAGCCACATTGATGGATCCGAACGCAAGCTGAAATTAGCGCCCGGATCTGATTTAAACCTGGATCAGAGTTAATTGCGCTTCGAGGAATAGGGCCCTGAGTCGGATTTGGGTCACATTTCACTGCTGTGTGAATGTAGCCTAAAAGTAACTGCTGTGCCTTTTTCACCACCTGTTTTGTGTGCTGTCCCAGATGAGGTTGTCGGAGATGTGTACGCTGAGGAATTTAAAACTGCTGACCCTCTCTACGGTGGACCCTTTGATGGTGATGGGGTCCTATTCCCTTGGTGATGGGGTCCTATTCCCTTGGTGATGGGGTCCTGTACCCTTTATTCCTGAAGTCCACCACCTGCTCCTTGGTCTTGTCAGTGTTGAGAGAGAGGTTATTCTCGTGGCTGTACTGACCCCTGTGGTCAAGCTCTCTCCTGTAGGCCATATCATCGCCGTCAGTGATCAGTCCAATCACTGTTGTGTCCTCAGTGAATTTAATCACTGTGTTCTGTCCGTAGTGTGTGGTCCTGTGTCCTTGTTTGTTTCTTGTGTTCTCTCCCAGGTGATTGTCCTTTCTCCTGCCTACTGCCATGGTGACAGCCTGATTGGGCACACCTGTGCTCAATCCACAATCAAGGGTGGAGGGAGGATAAAAGGCTGGGAGAGACACTTCAATGGGCCAGACGACAACTCCTGAGTTGTTTTTGCGTTGGTTTTGTTTGATACAGCTGTAGTTTTGTAGATCGTAGTTTTGTAGGTTGTGTTTGTTAATCTTATGTTTGTAGCAATTTAGTCTTATTTGTATTTGGATCTGTTAGTTAGGGTTAGAGTTAGGGTTACCACTTGGTCAGTGAATTCATTTACTTAATCCTTCATTTATACATTAGATTCATCTCGCTTTTTATAGAGTCGTTTTCAGTTCATGTATTTCTCTGAAACCTGTTTGTTACCTTTTTACAATAAATCTTGTTTATTTTATATTCTTCCATCTCCTCTGGTTCTTGTCCCCCCGGTTTTATCTAATTGTTACACCCTATATCCCTAGATCTTATATGGGGTCGTAACACAGTGAGTTGGAGCCGTGCATGGCCACGCAGTCGTGGGTGTACAAGGAGTAGAGGAGGGGACTCAGGACACAGCCCTGGGGGGCTCCTGTGTTGAGGGTCAGAGGGGTAGAGGTCTTTGAGACCATTCTCACCACCTGTCATTGGTCCGACCGGAAGTCCAGGATCCAGTCGCAAAGGCCAGGGTTAAGGCCTAGGTCTCTGAGCTTGGTGTCAAGCCTGGAGGGGACAATGGTGTTGAATGCTGAGCTGAAGTCTAAGAACAGCATCCTCTCATAGGAGTTCCTCTTGTCCAGGTGGGTGAGGGCGGAGTGCTGTGCAATGGCATCGTCGTGGATGTGTTTTGCCGACAGGCACATTTGTGAGGCTCCAGGGTGGGTGGTAGCATGCTGCAGATCTCAAAGCATTTGCTAATGCGGTAATCGTCCTGTTCAGTTTTTCAAAACCTGGCTGCCCACTGTGCTTGGCTTGGAACCACACTGGACTGGAATAAAAGCCATATCAAACTCGCCCGAGCACACAGCAGCCTGGGGCTGTGGAGTGCGCGACCTTGCCCGGTGATAATCAAACTCCAGGGACAAACCAACGATCATCATCAACGATGCCTGCCAGGGTCCCATCAACAAGAATTACAGAATTATAGCCATGTGCTCAGGGCTTGCGCTAGGCAGCTGGCCGAGGTCTTCACTGACATTTTTGACTTGTCACTGGCCCAGACAATTCTCCCCACGTGCCGCAAGTCAGCAACCATTGTGCCAGTGCCAAAGAACCCTGCTGCAGCAGGCCTAAATGACGTCTACCCCATTGCACTAACACCCATCATCATGAAGTGCTTTGAGGGGTTGGTCCTGCCTCACCTTAAAGACCACCATCCCTCCACACTGGATCCTCAGGAGGATGCCATCTCCACGGCACTACACTCTGCCCAGACACACCTGGATAAAAACAACACCTATGCAAGGATGCTGTTCATTGGCTTCCGCTCAGCATTCAACACTATCATCCCCTCCAAGCTGGTCACCAAGCTCAGTGACCTTGGCATCAGCACCTCCCTCTGTAACTGGATCCTGGACTTCCTGACCAACAGACCACAGTTTGTTAATCTTGACAACCACACCTGGACTCTGGTCAATTACTATTGGTGCACCATAGAGAGCATTCTGATTAATTGCATAACAGTGGAATCGCAGCTGCTCCGTCTCTGACCGGAAGACCCTGGTGGTGAAAGCCGCCCAGTACATCACGGGTGCCCAAGTCCATGCTCTCTGGGCCTGCTTGATGCATGGAGAACTGTAAATCCAAAAGAGAGATTTAAAAAATGTCTCTCGCCCTCACCATTCTTTTTCAAGGATCGACTACCTCTTTGTCTCAAGATGGGCCCTAGACAGAACCAGGACGTACATTAGACCTTGTCCTCTTTCAAATCACTCATTTAGCATCGAACGAGTTTCTGAATGCATTTCGTTGTCTCTGTACTTGTACTATGCCAATGACAATTAAATTGAAACTGAATCTGAATATGAATATTAACTTCTACGACCTTACTATGACCCTCTATCCAGACTGGTTGACTCAAAAAGCAGAGTTGGCCAAACATAGATTATTCTGGCCAGGGGCAGGGCGGAATCTAATGTGAGCCCATCCCTTAAAGATGACAAAGGAACACAACAATTTGAAACTAAGCAGATGAGTAAGATTATGAAGGAATTCAGTGGCGGGCCGTGTATTTTACACCTAGGCCTTCAGTGCTATCCTCCCGCAATTAAACCGCATTTGAATAACCTCACCATGACACTAGGGATATAGGCTACTGTCATTCAACATAACCACCCCATATTCAGTGACAGAAACCATTAGCCAAGTGGAATAAAGTGATTTAACACAAGGCTCAATACCGATGAGAGTTACAATACACTAATTGCAGAGATATGAATGACATACATGCTTATTTGAATGTTGGTACACCTCAAATACCAGAGAAACTCGCTCTGAAATCAAAAACAAACTGAAAAATCAAAACAAACATGTTTGCTACCATCGCGTTGGTAGTGAATAGCAGCTAAGAAGGAAAAACCTCTAGGAACATCTATGTTTAGCACATCACAACATGCTGATAGAGCATCACATGTCTCTGTGTGTCTTGCTGACATCTCTACATGGATGTCAGCCCACCACCTCAAGCTCAACCTTAACAAGACTGAGGTACTCTTCCTCTCTGGGAAAGCCTGCCCTCTCCAAGACTTCTCCATCACAGTTGATAACTCTACTGTAGCCTCCTGCCATACAGCCAAGAACCTTGGCGTGATCCTGGACAACCGCCTATCCTGTGCGGAGAACATCGCAGCGACAGCACGCTCCTGCAGATTCTTCCTCTACAACATCTCACACCTTGACTACTGCAATGCATTCCGGGCCGGGCACCCTGCCTCCGCCATCAGACCTCTGCAGATCATCCAGAATGCTGCCTCCTGTTTGTTTTTGGTTTTTTTCCCCTCAGCTGTCAGAACTATATTATCACTCCCCATCTTCTGTTGTGTAATTAAGTATGTTTGTTAGCGAGAGGCGGTCATAGACTAGTGACAGAATCCCCACTCTGAAGTCTGAATTACATTTTTCAAAAGTAAATTTATTACACTGTAATCCACTTTTCTGAATTTTCTTTCTTTCCATGACAGTGAAAATGCAAAAGTGTATTACAGCGTAATGGAATGATTTTCAGAAAAATAAGTGGAGTATCCCTCTACCCCTGTATTTTATACAGTTTAAAATAATAAAGAGATGTGTACAAATGCTATTAAAAATACATTGATTGAATAATAATTGAATAATTGATTTCTGAACTTTCTTTATTATTTCTTTATTCATGGTTTGTCATGTTTCTTGTTTTAAACACCATAATATAAACAAACAATAAAAGAAACAACATTTTACCTTTGGTAAGAGTGCAAAATAACAGCATCCGCACACTCAAACACTGCAAAAAAACATCAACAACCGTTTATTGCAAGCTTTCGGTCATAGACCTTCTTCAGGCATAAAGCAGACAAGTGAATGCAGTGGTTTTAAGGGTTCAAACAACATCTCTTGATTTAGCCAATGCACAACACCTGTGTCAAAAATGTACCTAGTGACTAAGCATCAAGGGAATTGTAGTCTTAGATTTAGTGGACTACCAAAACATACACAAGTGTTCATGAGAACAAGTTGTAAACTTTCTAGGGTATGGATCCAAAAAAGCTCTCTGGCATAACCTCCTGTCAACATCACCCCTTCTCTGAAGAGTAATCTGCTCTATGCCTTGGAACCTTAGAGTAACAGTATTATACAAATTACGGTATGTTATCTATTGTTCTTTTAATAGGCCAGAGCTACAAGAAGAGCACATACACGTTTGACTAATGTTACTTTACGTTACAACATTAAATAAATATACAAACAAGATTCAGAGACTGAAGTCCTCTGCTTTGGACCTTTCCTCCTTTTTTGCAGTATTTTGATTCCATGTCAGACAGGAAGGAGTTAATGTTCTGCTGGCTGGACTTTAGTATTTGCTGTAGGTGGAGATAAATGTCACAATGACACCAGTGACACTATTGGGACAACAAAACGGCCTGGACTTTCTCAGTCAACGGGGGTGGGGTGTGCTGGCTGGACTTTCAGCCGACGACTTCATCATCACAATGATGGACGCAAACATGGTTGCTGATGACAACAGATGTCCTGGGGCGTATTCCATCAAGGAAAGGAAAATCCAGACTTATTTCGTTCAATTTCGCAACATTTAACAAAAGATAAGCCTAAAAAATCAGCCTGGATTTTCCTTTAGCGACGTTGATGGAATACCCCCCAGGGCTGACACCTTGTTCCTTCCAAATACAGAAACAAACCTGAAAATAACTAAGAAAGAAATATGGATAGACACATTTTAGTCAGATTGTATTTCGGTGGAGATTTATAAATATTGTGTTTTCCATGTTTACTGTCGCCTAAATTGCTATAATAGCTGCTGAACAAATAAACCATTTCCATAACATGAACATGTTACATTGGTCCATTTTCAAAATCATTATGGTTCTCCATTATATGGTGCCATGCTGACCCTGGATAATGCAACTAACAGACTGACACGAACATTAACAAATAAATACAAGTCCTGTTATGTAGGACTGATGAAATAGTGTGCATATTGTGTGCCATCTGATACCACCTTGTGGCCAAACAGTTGAACTGCAACTCATCCTCCAGTTGTAAAATGCTAATTGCCTGTCATAAATATATTACAATAGTTAAAATACTATAATTACTATAGTATTTTAACTACAGGGTTTTTGTGAAATGTGTTAGTATTTACTATTTACAATACTGTATGGTGTGTACTGTTTGTAGTATTGGGAGCCTACTGCAGTGTTCAGTGTAATTTCTATGCTGGGTAGGCTATGACCTCTCCTGGGTGGAGGCTGGGTAGGCTATGACCTCTCCTGGGTGGAGGCTGGGTAGGCTGTGACCTCTCCTGGGTGGAGGCTGGGTAGGCTGTGACCTCTCCTGGGTGGAGGCTGGGTAGGCTGTAACCTGTAGGTTGTGACCTCTCCTGCTTAGATGGCTGTTTCTAGGCTGAGTCTGGGCTGTTTCTAGGCTGAGTCTGGGCTCGTCGTCCTGAGAGCAGCACGAGGCTGAGGCCATGACTGTGTCCATGTCCCCCAGGTGCTGCAGGTAGAGTTGCATAACATCCTGTCTCTCCTCTGTGCCTTTACACCCCCTCTCAAACTCCTGGATGTCTCTATACCCCCTCTCAACCTCCTGGATGTCTCTATACCCCCTCTCAACCTCCTGGATGTCCTGCACTGTGGTCAGTAGAGACAGGAGAATGTCGCCCTCAAATGTCACCCTTTTCTTTTTTATACTGTGTGTATCTGCGTATCTGCTGACATAAACATAATACAGTTTAAGAACAATAAACTAGCCATATCATCTAAATCAGGGTTGGGCAAACTTTCTGGCTCATGGGCCACATTTGTGACATCTTCTAGTTTTTTAGTCTGCATGTCGGCATCCGATTTAATGTTTTGACTTTCCTTTAGAAAAATGTGAATACATTTCCGCTTTGTTGAAAATCAATGATGGATGCTGTCCCTATTTCTCCCTCTTTCACCTTCTCTGTCTCTTAACCACTTTCATTAACTTAAGATATCACTGGAAAAACTATTCTGCTATGACTAACATTCTTTAATAGAGAGCTGCTACTGCCAGCCCAATCTTTGTACATTGAGTTTGCCTTTGATAACGGCTGTCAATAATATAATGCGGTTCGAAAAGGTTCCACTGGGCCTGGTTTCTGACCTGAGGGGCCTCTCTCACCTTTGCCATGGCCACGAAGGCATATTAATTTAATTAATGATTTCGCCTCTACTTTCGACTTCCAGGGGACCACCTTCAGTACCTGGGGGGCTGGCCTCTCCGTCCTGCTTTGGGTGGCCACTGGGCCTGGTTGTTGTCCTGGAAGGCTGCCATGACAAAAGAGGCATATGTGGCCTTGTTAACGCAATGGACCTGCAGGAGCCATAACAGAGAACTGGTTATCATTCATGGTTACACAACACTAGTATAACTGCAGAGATATAGAAATAGGTCTGTCCTCCACCAACCTATAGGCCTCCTGCCATGCCAAAGAATACATCATGGTTTACATTGTTTCTCCAATGCATATTTTAGGGGGGGAATTTTTTTTAATCACATATTCATGAGTAATGAAATTAAATGACATTAATTTGTCATACCTTCTCTTGCTTCCTATGATGCTTTCAATTAAAACCAGAAAGAGAATATTAAATTACTTATGAGTTCCCCTATCAGTTCAGATTGAATTATAAGTTGTCATGACAACAGATGTATTATGCCAAAAAGCAGTATCCTTGCCATTTACCATACCAGTGCCATCATTTGACTGGTTGTTACTACACTTACTACTACTACACACTGAAATGCCATGAATGATATCCAGAACTTAGAAGAAGTTAATAATTAGCAATGATGATGCCATGCACCTCAAACAAGACTTTGTTATCATCCCCAGTCAGTGATCGTGTTCCAGACAGATGTTGGGCTGCTGCACTGTGGCTGACCCTGCCAGGGTCACATCACTCATGTCAGATCACATGGCTCATCTGCCCTGCAGCCCACAGATCCACTGGCCCACCAGGGTTTCCAGATGGCCAGTGCTACTGCCCTCTGCTGCTCTCAAAAGTGTGTGCTTGGGTGTTGTGTGGGGTTGAGACGAGAGCAGAGCATAACAGTATTGACCTGCGCAACAAACACCCAGAAACTGTCATTTAGTGTAAGAATGTATTACATGCCACTAATTGGCTAACATTCTTTTACATTTTTGGCATTTAGCAGACGCCTTATTCCAAAGTGACTTACAATCGATACATTTGACTAAATAAGCAATTCACCAGTTGTAGCAGGAAGAGTATTCTAGCTCAGGCCAGGCAGTCGTTGTGATAGGAAGAAAAAAAACATTGGACAGACACCGTCTGTTTTTATTCTGGGCAACTTGCTGTGAAATGGAGCAATTGTTTTAAAGAAATAATAGGCTACTTCTGGCCTTATCTTTATTATAAAACACGTTTCAGCATCCAAAACATAAATGTAAGACAAATGTTTTTTCAAATAAGGAATTATTTATTTTATATAAAGCTCATTATGCAATGATACAGCGTTTACAGCTGTATATTAAACTTAAACACATGTCATTTATATATGCATGTTTACTATAAGTAAAACATATTTTAAAAGAATACAGGCCTCTCCAGAAGTAAAATTAGATTTACTGAAACAAAGCTATTATTTGTCATTTCTGTCAGGTAAGCAGCTTTTTCAACAATCACAGTGCAAGTATATTCAATCTGATCTCTTTGCTGGCACATGATCATCTATAATCCAATACAATGTCACAGTTGGATTAACACCTTTTTAGAAATGTTATGATCAGATAACTGAAAAATGTCCATAAAAGATTTAACAAAAAAAGTATTACCGTCAGAGTCTCAAGAAGTACAGGATCCTCAGGTCCTGTACCAGCAGGCTCTAGAACAGCTTCTTTCACAGAGCTGTCACTCTGAACAATCCCCACATACACACTGTTGAACAACCCCCCCCCCCCCCCCCCCCCGGTCAATGTGAACACTCTACCCTTTGCACATGCCATATTTTTGCTCATTTGTACATACCTCTGTTTGATATAGCCTTTAATTTATACATCTGTATACACCATACTATACATAGCTACCTTAACTGTACATATCCTACTGCTATCCATTCCTGTACCTCTAACTACTGTACTTGCCATACTGTACCTATCACTTATCATGTTTTATATTACTATTTGCACTTCTGGTTGGATGCTAAACTGCATGTTGTTGTATGGTACTTGTACTCTGCAATGATAATAAAGTTGAATTTATCAAAAAAAAATCTAATATGTTGCTTTCACATTGGACGATTTTACAGTAAAGGACGGTACATGCTCATGTTTTACTCACGTTCAATTTTCTTTCTAAAACTGCGACATAGGAATCTGATAAGCGCAGCAGTAGTCAGCAGAGGAAGTAGCACTATAGTTGTTAAGAACACAACGGCATCAACAGAGTGGTAGGAGTACCAAGGCATTTTGTAGGACTCTGTGCGCAGGTGAGCAGCACCTCTGTGTCTCATGACAAACTCAATCCAGAAGAGGGCGCTGTCTAGTGGTTTTATTGGTGTGTCCCTGTGTAACCTGGAAAGCCTCTGCATGTTCATCCTGTAGGACGGCTGATCTAGTACTTCCTTTACAGCCTCAAGGAAGTTATTGTCCTTGTCTACTGTGGCCACAGATAGCATCTTTGCTGCTCCTCTCTCTTTCAGACGAATGAGGTTGTCAAATTGGTCAAAAAGCAGAGGTAGGCCCACAACCGGGACTCCATGGTAAATGGCCTCTTGAAGTCCATTTGTTCCTCCATGAGCTACAAACAGCCTCATCTTGGGATGTCCTAATAGATCATTCTGTGGCATCCAGTCAACTAGTAAGGTATTGTTGCCCAGAGTAACAGGCTTGTCTCCTGTGTGCCTCCAGACGACCTTCTGAGGCAGTTGGGCAAAAGCAGCAGCAATCTCATTTGTTATGTCATTTGGAAGTTGACTGATAAAAGTCCCCAAAGACATGATAATGACTCCATGTTCTTCTGAACTCTGAACAAAATCTTCCAGGTCCTGGGGAAGAGGCTTGGCAGGTTTGCATTGAAATCCTCCCATATAGATAACATTGGGCATCGTGGGGCGAGGGAACTCAAAGACAAAGTCAACTCTCATCAGCCAAAGGTCAGCCCCCTGTAATAACTCATAGTAATCCACACCTGGAAAAAACTCATCACAAACAGCCTGGTAATGTGGTCGAACTAAGAACCTGTTCTGAGCTCTCATCATCATGTAGAAAAGCATGTTCTTTACTCTCTCTACGAAGGTCATTTTGTCAGAGAGTCCTGATCCAGTCATTGGAATGTAAGATACAGGGGAAGGTGCAATGGCAAAATGTCCCTCTCCACTGGTTACCCAACGTACATTATAGACTAGAGGAAGCTGAAGATAGTGAGCCACCAAAATACCTGTTCCCCATGCTGGGTCAGCCAGTACCAGGTCATACTGACTCTCTGTCAGACGGTTCATCAAATCCTTGTCTTTAAACATATTTTTGGACATTTCACACACCATTTCGGAGACTTTAGAGAGGAAATTGAAGAACTCCATCTGCAGATTAAAAAATGCAAATGGAGAGCTATTACCTCTCTCTATGTCAATTATTTTCAAAATCATTGGCTTCAAAAAGTCATCATCAAAGCCCTCCATAACAGGTATTGTAATTGAGGTGTAATATGTAGATTCCTCTTTAATGTACCAGCTTTTGGTTGTCCGTATCACAGTAATTGCGTGTCCGTGAGAGTGAAGCATCTTGATGACGATGTCCATGTTCACCCAATGACTTCCCTCCAGAGAAAAGACCAGAACCTTCCCACCATTGCAGGCTGGCCAAGAAACCATGACACATGTCACGAGAAGACTTGACATGAATACACTCCAAAGATGGTCTGCCATCCTTCATCTACAGTGCTGGGAACGAGGAAATATCGTCACATGATTTACATAGTTAAGTATTTTCATACATATTTTTAAAACAAATTGTGCAGCAACTTAAAGTTCCCTTTTTATGCCAGGGCCTCACATAGAAGATGAAATAATGTCTATTGTGTTGGGGTGTTGATTACTGATTATGTCTCCCTCTACAATTCCTGATGAGTAAAAAGGTCTGTCAATAAAAAGTATGAAAGGAGGGTGTTCACAATATTCCCCTATCATTGTATCTCTTGTGAGACGCAAGGAATTGATTAATTTAAAATGTTACAACATTAATTGTTTTGGTTTTGGGAGGAGATTAGTGTTAACATCTGACCTATGTATCACCTTGAGTAGGCTAATCACATACATTGACTGCTCTTTTTACAGTAAATCAATAAAATGCATGATCAGGTTTACTCACAGGTGAATCCGTCAATGTTTGAACAGCCTGAACAAACTGAGTCTGTGTGGTTGGTTCCCCTTTATTTCACAGTAGTTGAAGTTCAAAGTCCTGCTCTTATAAACACATACGTATTTTCTTAAAGAGATATACCTTTTTACAGTTGATTTAATGTACCTATACCACAACATATTCCATGTAATATTATGGGTTGGGGTTAGGGTTAAATGGTTAAAGCTTTGGAAAGTCACAACTTCATATTTTCCAGAAAGATTTATGTTACTACTACAGTATACCTTCATCGCCACCACCACCATCCTCCATCATCACCTCTTTTCCAAAGCCCTCAGCACTGCCTCAGTGCCTGGTCATCTCAGACACCAAGCTTCAAGTTTCAAGTTTATTGTATTATTACACAAGTGTAAGAGAGCAAAATTCGATTCCTGACATTGCAGCACAACACAATAAGGCAATAGGCATAATTCAAGATAATAAAAAAAAGTGACAGTAGTACAGGACGTAAGTGACAAAAAATAATAAGGATATAGTATATAAGGATATAGTTAGCAGTATCTGGACAATTTGCAGATAATAAGGCAATAGGCATAATACAAGATAAAAGTGACACAGTACAGGTAAGACAGGATACACTAGTGGTGTAATAGTAATAATAGATAGTTCAGTAGTAAAGTGGCTGTGAGCTTAAGGTTTACGTAGCCCGTATACATGGGGTGTGCTCGGGGATGATAGTCAATTGTCTACAGTGGGCTTGTTCATGAGCCCAGCAACCTTACCTGTACCCAGCCCCCTGCCTGTCCCTCCTCCCCTCCAGCCCCCCTGACTCCGATGGCCACTGTGTGCCCACCCACCTCTACTCCAGCCTGTTGCCCCACAGACACACACACACACACACACACACACACACACACACACACACACACACACACACACACACATACACTCGTCAAGTACGCTGGGGTACCACCCCTCACCATCCTGCATTATCTATCTTTATACCATGTTTCCACAACAGAATAGCAGGAGAGAGAGATGGATGTTAGTAAAATGTGGGTGGACACCTCCCTCTAGTGGTTGAAGTGATAAGTGTAATATTTCGGGCCGCTTGGTTGTCGCCCCCAGATCTCTTTGTGCTATTAGCTAACTCCTATCGCTGTTGTTGTTTTTGTTGTTGTTGATGTGTTCCAGTTCCATGTACCCTCGTCACCTCCGGGGATCTAGCCACCGGGGAGGGGTCACCTGGTCAACTTAATCTTAAACTTACCTGTAATACCTTCACTATAATCTTAAAGGAGTGCAAAACACTGCCCACCTTCAAAACCACTCTCAAAAAACATTTACAGGACGCTGCAATCCGTAACTGGACCCTCTAAATCAAAAATCAGATTAAAAGACCCGAACTACCCACTGTACATACTTTGTGTTTTGTCCCCCGCCCCCACCTGTGGTGTATGTCCCCACCTGTCCTACCCGCTGTACATACCTGATGATTTGTTGTATTGTTCTTCACATGATGGATGTATTTTTATCTTGTAGATAGTAATAGTTATTTGTCTGTATTATCTTGTAGATAGTACTAGTTTGTTTTGTCGGTCTTACATGTAACGATGAATTGAGAATCAAGGACCCCAATTGAAATAAGCCAGTGGCTTTCTTGGGTTTTTATCCTGTTAGTTGACCTTGTATGTAATATGTACTTTCATGTACCTACTTCTGCAAATCTTCTAATAAAGTTTTCAATCAATCAATCAATCACTTTCACTGGTCAAATGTCAGGCTATACAATGACTGAATTCATTAATTCCAGTAAGCCAAAGAAATTTGGTCCACGTATATCTCACCTCATTATTTCCTAGTTGGTGTTTAGTGGAAAAAACATCTAATGACTCCTAACTAGGTCCGTGTAAGTCTGTGTATCATCCGTTCATTTGATTTTGGTATAAATCCCAAATAAAAAATGGAAAACTCCTAGGACTAACACAGAAATAAAGGTATGTCACTGCAGAGATCAGCCCACACAATTCTGACAATGCATGCCTAATGAGTTTAACTACTTTTCATTTCAGTTTTGAAAGTACTTAAGAGTAATGAATAAAGCGAAGAATCATTAACATATTTTGAAAGAGCACATTTTAATTAAGAACATAACCTAGTGCTGTCAATCGATTACAATTTTTCACAATAAAAGGGTGTGATTAATCAAGTTTAAAATACTAGTAGCCTATTTACAGTGCCTTCGGAAAGAATTCAATACAGAAATACCTCATGTACATATAAGTATTCAGACCCTTTGCTATGACACTCATAAAATTAGCTAAAATTCAAAACTGTCACCAACAAATTGCTCAATAACTTGAAATCAGTCCATCTTAATGCAAGGATAATAGTTTATGTAATTTTGGAATTAATATCTCTGTTTTTATAGGGTCTCGGAATAGGGCATAGGAATCAATTACATGTAAGGTTTGGACGATAGATAGATTTTCTGGGTAGTTGAAAGAAAGTGAGGATGTGGATGGATGGTGAATGTTGTTGAAGTATACTCCATACGGAATAATTGGAATAACATAATAATAATAATAATAATAATAATAATACGTATGACTGTATATAGCTCATAACTGTAAACTAAACTGTTTACAGTACTACCTCTGCACATATATAGTTACCTATCACTACCATTCTAGTTTTATTTATATCATGTGCTTATATCACTATTTGCTGAAGCAAGCCCACTAACTAGAAAAACAAGTTCTAGAAGAAACTTTGTGGGCTTGCAGTCTTATGTTGGTAGTGTGAAAAGTTTAAAGATGGTTAACTGTGGACGATAGATGGATTGATTAGCTGGGTAATTGATAAAACAGAGACAGCTAGAGGGTAGGATAGAGTTCAAGGTGGGTTTTATTGGGGTTTAGTGGTTGCAAAGAGAGTGCGGTCTCATGCTGTTTTTATTTAAGATTCCTGATAGTTCCATGGCCGTTGCAGTAACAGTACCTACTTAAATAATTCTAAGATGTTAAAGCAAATTAGATATTAATTTAATTGTTATGTAATGTAGTGTATGTTTATGCTAAAAAGTCATCTGCAAAGTATAGCCTAATCCAACTACTGTATATCTTTGTTTGTATTTCCAGTTTTACAATGTTTACAATGTTGAAACACCAATTAAACCACACTGAAGAAGTTGAAGCTTCATTCTGTTCACTATCTGTCTAGCCTTGCTCAGAACGCAATTGTGAGGACAGAATAATAACAACAATAAAGAGCAAGAACAATAGTTGGACTTGCAGAATATTGTCTTTGTTATGTTTTGCATCCAAATATATAGTATATTTCAGAATTTAATGGAGAGCTGATGCTGCTCAATCAATTTCTATATAATAATAATAAAAAAAAAAAAAAAAAAATCATCCCTGAGGGACATAGTCAGCAACAAACAACAAACAAAAACAAAAACATGACAGGAAACATACCACATGACAGAAAAATCATACTATAGCAACAATGAAAGTCCATACAATGCTGAGTGCTTAGGTTTACAACAGGGATCATTCCATTCATAAGTAAGTTGCACATTCACGTTAAGATTTACAACAGTTTGCCAACTGCTGACTGTATGACAAACACATGCTCCTCCCCTGCAGCTTTGTCCAGCAGCCAGGAATTTCCTCCTTCCAGAACACTGGGAAGCAGAGAAGCTTCAGTGAATGTGGAAGGATCACGATAAACTAACCCAAATCCTTGACTGGGGTCAAATTGGGGTTGGTTGGTTTAGATGCCATGCCAGTGGTATCATATAATGCAGACTGTAAATATGCTGGTACTTTGTCTCTTTTTCAAGGGACAGATATTCAACTGTTACAGCTCAAACCGTTATCTTAGTATTTCCCATGTGCTTGGGTTCATAAGACAGCTGCCCAAAAGCAGGAATCAGAATCAGTCAAATATTCAAAGTATGAATTTGTTATCACAAGACGTAACTGCATGAACATTGTTCACATTTAAATAAGGTAAGCCAAACCAAACCAAACAGCAGCTGGTACCAAGCCACATATAAACGCTCGCATTAGTGTGCTGAAACGCACTGGAATGTCAGTCACAATGCCAGACAGACGTTCACGTAGATCGGAAAATGTAACATTTAAAATGTTATATTTTCATCACGTGCATGAGTCATATGGGCAGTTTTAAGCAGAGTCGTTTAGAGTATGATGACACAGCATGTAAAGGGAAGATTTCCGGCAGCAAGAACGCAAAATAGTAAACGCATGCTCATAAATGCTCCACTGGTACCAAACTCCGGTCGAGTGCGTATGTGATCCTCTGCACGTAGCATTCTAGGGACCACCGCCTGATGGTGAGCCGAATACCTACAACGATAAAAGTCAATAGGAAGTTTCGGCTGCCGTAAACGGTATCAGGCACCGAGCAGGGAGCTTTGGAGAGACTGCGAGCGGGACTCATCGCAGGATAGATTTGGACAAAGCGACTTCTGTTGTGCCAAGCTTCCAAGACACATTTCACTCATCATTTCGGTAGGCAACTTAAATTCTACGTTCAATTCAAGATTCTTTGCATCTTGACAATTGTTTACAATTTTACATTAGTTGGTCTAAACATTAGTTGGTCTAATTTCGATATTTGTGTTACTCTGCGCATCAGAGTTGACACCTGAACAACTGCGCATAAGTTATCGATATATTATTGATATGATCAGAAGTTTTCATCATGTAGCCTAGCCATTCAAAGTAATTTCTTATTTAGCTTGAACAGTTTTCTACTGTAATAAAGTAGACTTATTTCAAGTTGCTGGTCAATTAGCCTGCAAATGACTATTTGAATGTTGTTTCGTTTGCTATAGGCTGGTTTTATTTATGGTATTTCAGTTATTGCTTATTTGTTTAATTAAAATGGTTTACGAATGAATGTCTTTGAATAGCAGGCTAAATCAAACCCGACACTCATAAAGACTATTATATATTAGAACACAATATCTGTAACAATTGTTTGTGGAAACCATGTTTCAAACTAGACTTGCAGCGCGCTGATGTTAATTACAGTAGTAGGCTATAAGCTCACCTATAGTGAAAATTAACAAGCGGTCAAAATCCCCAGGGAAATAGCCAAAAAATCCATTCTGTTTGGTAACAGGTTGGGCTAATTTTTAATACATTTGAAGTCGAGCGCAGGTAGAGCATTCACTCACATCCAAGAAGTTTCCTTGCGGGGGAGGGGCGAAGACGTGGCAGTCCATTCCGTATCCTCTGAGTCTAGATAGAACTTTCAGTCATAACGAAGCCTTTATTCTCATAGAGAAAAATAACAGTTATGTTATTCTAACATTTTAGGGGTCTTTTTTTTCGCCGTTTTTCTTCAGGTTTCAGGCCTCTAGCAGCCGCTCGAAATATACTACAAACGTGGTTGGAGCTACCACAGTGATGGTCACTGATGTCAAATTCGATATGTGTGCCCAATTCCCACCAGCATTACCAAGCTCTACCTCTCATTATTTCCACTGATCCAGTAAAGTCTATCATTAAAATATAAGGCACATAAGATGCTCATTCTTTGAAAGAAGTACATAGTGTGACATAAGATGTGGTATTCCGAGACTAGGGTTTTCTTTTCCCATGTTTGTGGCACGATACCTCTGTCTCCCAATGCAATAATTCCCTACACACCCTTGCTTCCTTGTCGCTGACTCTCTCATTGACTGCTGCCCTCTCATAATCATGATCAGATTGGTAACTAAAGGTAATGACAGACTAGTGTAAGTGCAGGGACTGGGAGAGAGAGACCATTGACCTCAAATCATGGATGAGTGATTACCTGACTGATGTGTTACTATTTCCTAGGTAAGAGAGGGTTTTCATAAGGGCTTAACCCTACAGCAGCAGTTATACCACCAGTAAGCCCAGGTGACAGGCCTGCGGGCACATGACAAGCCCAAACGGATTAGTAGTCCAGTACTTCATTTTGGGAAGTTTTCATTTGTTTTCCAATACAGTGATGAACTGGTCTCTGCTGGGTTGTTTTTACCCAGTCTGCAGGCTAGCCATTTGAGATGTGTGCACACAAGCCTCACTTAAGAGTAACACTGTTTTGAGAGGCTCCTTATATAGTACTACTGTCATGACATTATCTTAAGAGTGACATGTCACAGATCACACTGTCATTACTGTCATTTTCTGTGATGACAGGGTTGTCACAGTTTTATGGCTGATATGTAGTATAACAGTTTTTCTCAATTGCTTGAGCACATTTCTTCAAACATGTTTCCCTTAACTGTGAACACTTTTGCCAAAACCCCACATTTCTTTAGCAAAATGCACTGCAACTCTCAAAACTTAGAATACATGTCAGAAAAAGCAAATCAGTGCATCAAAACAGTATCATTTGTCATGTAATGAAAAATGTATTTCACAATTCATGTTATTGTGGTGAGCATGTCAACTCAAATTGTTTAAGTGATCGAGACAAACTGTAAGTCACTACCAAAACACATGAACGTCAGTATTGAGCAGAGCACTCTACTGTGGTGTTGTGGAGTTGATATGCACAGTACAATTGTGCAGTTTCCCTATACAGTGATAACATTTGATTTAAACAGTACAATAGTGTGTTGTGGAATAACTTTACTGAAATACTTAATAATAACAATAATAAAGACCTGAGCTGTTGGATTTTCCCATACCTTTATTGCCAGCGAAAAGGGAGCTACTCTGCCGAGACACCGCAGCTCCAGAACACATCTCAGCACAGAACTTTATACCATTTCATAGTGACTCCTCATAAAATTATCATTTGCATAGCCCACATTCCTGCTGTTCCTGTATCCTCTCCAAACTCTATCCCCTGTCAAAAGCGCTCTTCCCTTGGTCACAAATGGTTCCCCCTTTTGTCTCTGTTCCCAGAATTCTGATCTGTCCCTAAATTCCTTTCATCTTGAGTTCAATCATGAGGTCATTTCAACATATACAATTCAACACAACTTGAGCTCTTCAACATATGCGTTTTTTAACCCAATTGAAATAGAAATCCACCATAAGTGCAGTTTCCCTACACAGTGATAACATTTGATTTGAACAGTACAATAATGCAGTTTCCCTACACAATGTAGGAGTAGGAAGAGTGCTTCAGTGCACCTGCTGCTGAGCAGAGGCATGTTTGGCAGAGGGCCGCCTAGCAGCAGTCATGCCCCTGCCAGCCCCAGTGCCCCAGTGCCTCTCTGTTTACTTTTGTCTCTCACTTGATCTTTTTCCTCTATTTCTTTTGTACAGTATGTGTTTGTGTGTTTGGTAGGCATAGTTTCCCTCTGACCAAAGTAGTCAGTGTTCAGTGTTGATTGGTTCCCAAGGTCTGAGACTGTGATGATGTTTTGACTGATGCAGGGCAGCAGTCTCTCCCTTAAGGAGTGTCCATTCTTAAGGAGTGTCCATTCTCAAGGAGTATCCATTCTTAAGGAGTGTCCATTCCCACGGCTATTTAAAGCAGGGTAGCTTCTAAGTGGGGTCTTTGGGATGACCTAATCCTACGACCTTAAGTCTTACTCTTACCCTTAAACTTAACCATAATACTTACCTAACCCTACCCTTAACCCTAACCATAACCATTTCAAATCTCAACATCAATGTGGTGACATCAGAGTCGGGCCGTCCCAAGCATCCTAGTTAGCATTAACCCTTAAAGCATCCTAGTTAGCATTAACCCTTAAAGCAGTGGGACCAGAGGGAGCAGAAGAGCTGAGTTCTCTTTCAGTCGTCTTGGTTCGACATCTCACTATGGGACACGTGACTCCTTATGCAAGTCTTTCGCTGAAGCCCTATTATTCAATCGTGCCTAACAGGCTGGAGAAGTCGTTTGAAGGAAAATGCTCTTCCTTATCCCCGATTAAAATACCTTGCTTAGTCCACTCCTGCTCATTCTTCACCTCTTCACTCACATTTGCATTGGCATCAAGCCCGTTTCAGTATTCTCAAGACTAGTGACTTAGCCTAAAGTCGGACTGACATGTAAACCACTAAATGACGCTCATAGTAATGCCTTGTGTAGCACCCAAGTACCCCACCTAAAGCCCCCGGTGCAACATCAACACCAGCAGGGCTGCCTTTACCACTGCCACAAACAGCCATGAGGGGTCGATGGGTCTGTCAAGAATAAGCTTCCTCTCCTTATCTAATAGTTAAGCTTTGTCAAGACAGAGAGTCCTCTGGTGAGGGTAGCCAGCCCCATTCCTCTGCCAGTAACCTCAGCAAAACACTTGAGGGTCCTGGTCGCATGGTCAACAAGGAGGCTGGGCTTCATTATTTGTTCACACTCGACCGTGGCCCCATCGGCCAGGAATTCAAACAGCTCCTTAACAAACAGGTCCTTAGACTGCTCCGCTAGGTAGATTTTGTGCGCCGTGCTTCCTGCCCAGAGGGCAATCCTGTAAATGCTATTACCACAAGAAAACCTTTTCTTCTTGCAAATGTTCAACATATACTCTGTGTTACAGAATGTCTACAACCTCAAGGAAAGTATTTCCCCATGTTTCTCATTTCCCTGATGTGTAATCCCAATGAACCCCATTGTTACTTTTATGCAGTAGTGGACTAGTGGCATTGTGTAAAGAATAATGTACTACAAACCAAAAGGCTGTGGTTTGGAATCCCAAACAGTGTCATAAAGAACAGTGTTTATTCAATCGTAGTGCATGGAGAAAGTACTCTTATAGCTCATGTCAATATTAAATAAAACATTCAAGTTATATTAATGTAATTAAATGTTCCCCTTCCCTCTCTCTCTCTCTCTCTCTCTCTCTCTCTCTCTCTCTCTCTCTCTCTCTCTCTCTGTCTCTCTCTCTCTCTCTCTCTCTCTCTCTCTCTCTCTCTCTCTCTCTCTCTCTCTCTCTCTCTCTCTCTCTCTCTCTCTCTCTCTCTCTCTCTCTCTCTCTCTCTCTTTCTCAGCCTGTCCAGGATGGAGTTGCGGTGTTTGTGGTGTTTCCTGGTGCTGAGCTGCCTCCTCCAGACACTCTCAGCTGACAAAGGCTTCTTCACTTCCATTGGTGAGACTCTACAACTTCTACATCCATCCTCATCCTACATCCTTTTCTCTCATTCTGTCCATCCTTTAGCATTCATACTTTTTGCAACATTTTTTTTAACATGTCACTCAGAGATGTCCCTTAACTATCAATGTCTGTCTTTCTGTCTTTCTGTCTGTCTGTCTGTCTGTCTGTCTATCTGTCTGTCTGTCTGTCTGTCTGTCTGTCTGTCTGTCTGTCTCAGGTCAGATGACTGACCTCCTGTACACTGAGAAAGACCTCGTCAGCTCACTGAAAGATTATATCAGCGCAGAGGAGAGGAAGCTGGGGCAGGTCAAACAGTGAGTGTCTACACACACACAAACACACACACACACACACACACACACACGCACACGCACGCGCACACGGACACACACACACATGCACACGCACACACTCGCACACACACTAAGACTAAAAAGCTTTTTGCTAAACTAAAGCTAAACAAAGTTAACAATTAGATAAGGAGAGGAAGCTTATTCTTGACAGACCCATCGACCCCTCATGGCTGTCCCATCGACCCTTCTCACACACACACACACACACACACACACACACACACACACACACACACACACACATACACAATTGCTAAATCTCATTGACTTCTGCTTTGCTATAGCAGATTACAGTCATTCTACATCCTTTCTTCTTAGGTGGGCAGAGAAGCTCGACTCACTGACGGCAACAGCGACGCAGGACCCAGAGGAATTCCTAGGGCACCCAGTAAACGCTTTCAAACTGATGAAGAGGCTGAACACGGAGTGGGGAGACCTGGAGAGCCTGGTGCTGAGAGATACCACAGGGGGTGAGAGATGATTGCAGTACTCTATGTGTGTCCTTAGAAAGGTTAAAGACTGAAGAGAAGTTAAAAAGTAGTCAAAACAGCAATGACAAGTATTTGTAAACAAAGAAGGTATGGGTTTGTCTGACTCTCTCTCTCAGGCTTCATCTCCAACCTGACTCTCCAGAGGCAGAACTTCCCTACAGATGAGGACCAGACAGGAGCAGCCAAGGCCCTCCTCAGACTGCAGGACACCTACAGGCTCGATGCCAACACCATCTCCATTGGAGACCTGCCTGGTGAGGGACATGACTGTTACCTGACATAAGTGACACGGTCTGGTGAAAAGGGCGGCATGTCAGCAATTCTCAAGTCGCGCAAATGACCAAAACGTTTTCCGTTTTTTTTCATATTACGAAAGTTTAAGTGTTGAAGAACCCACTTGATATATCAAACAACAGTTTTAGGATCTCTAAATACTCATAATTTGCTAATTGGATTCACTGTATCGTCTGCAGTAGGCTACTGGGTAAGTGATACATGGCTTATAAACAAACGTACATTGTAGGATGTGTTCAAAAGGACTGAATAATCATTTAATTAGGTGTAGTTAAGTGTTTTTAGCATGTTTATGTTCTATCAGCATGTTGTGATGTGCTAAACATGCAGTTAGATCAGTGGTTCTCAACCTTTTTTGGGCCAGCGCCCCCTGTCCATTATCCAGGTCTCTTACCGCCCCCCATCAAAAAAAGTAGGCTTATTTTCTTCCCTGAATATTAATGTTGACTAATATTCTGTGTTATATCACAGAACAACAATAACACAGCAGCAATTTCACACATGTCCGGGGCTGAACAAACAGTAGGCGACAAAACTGTACATTACAACTAACATTGTTTGTTTTTTAAGTGTGCTGGTGTTGCATTTCGCCAAATTGCTGTTTTATGATGCTAATATTTATTCATTTTTGATTGGACTTTGGGGGGGGGTGGTGTCACAATATGGCGGCAAACGCTAGGGGGCTATTATTTAAATATTTTATTTAGTATTCTATGGTATTATTTTCATAAACTGACCACGAATTTCTCATATCAAAACATAACAAAGTTCCAAAGTTCAGAGCTCTGCGCTCCGGGAGCGCTCAGAGATGGGTGCTCTGACTGAAAACACGGTTTTGCCCGAGCAAACTGACCGTTCATGCATTTACGAACGTACCCGTAATAACACTGATGACAGCTGATCAATCGCAAGCAGAGTAGTGGTTTCCTATAGCAACAAAAGACGCTGACAGCTGTTCGGAGTGCTTATGTGTTCGTTTCCAGGACATGACAAGAGGAGCAACATATCACAAAAAAGCTATAGTATATTTTAGTTTGTAAACGTTAAGACGAACACATCGCAATGCTAACCTCAGAATGGCACTAGGGATAACATCCACAACAACACTTAACAGTAATACATTTATGTAATATACTGTAATGAACCTGCGAGGGCAGGGGACATTCGTAGCTGATTTCTCTAGGTTCGATTATTGTTAAGCGACAGAGAGCTTTCCGGACTGGTTACAATACGATCGCTTTTTTGAGATAGGTTGTTCCTGCTGTGATGTTCTGGTATGGTGGTATGGTATTAGGCATTAGCACTCATTTTAATTAAATTAAATAAGCTGTACTGAAAGGAAGCGAACGCATAAGCGCAGAGGGTAGTGTGTATACGCGGGGAGTGAGTATTTGGCACGTCACTGGCGGGGACATGGACTGAGTATCACAACTAAAATAAGAAATGTTTTGCTTATAGCCAACAATTACAATGAGCCCACAAACTGAAACATAATGTCACTCAAGCATAGCCTACAAGGAAAACACTCATAGAAGTTGGGCATTGGAAGTTGGCTTGTGCTAGCCTTAGCTATGGTGCATCCATAGTCAACATGACGTTACAGATGGGATGAACCGGGGTTCTTTCTATCGTAGCCTAGCATAGTATTGCAATTTCTGCACTGTACATGAACTGTCAAGATTCTTCTACAATGCAGCTTACCCAGACACATTGGAAACTATCAAAAGCTCTGCCTTTGCTAGCTGAGTTTTTTAGCTTCTCCATCTTCTTGATGACACTCACTTTTATTTTTTTGGGGCGCTGCGCTACATATGTCTGCGTCACAGAGCCCGGCCAAGTTCAGAGCGCTCAGAGATGGGTGCTCTGACTGAAAAGACAGTTTGTCCGAGCGAACTGACCGTTCGTGCATTTACGAACGTACCCGTAATAACACTGCTGACAGCTGTTTTTCATGAGAAAAATACTTTATGCGTGAACGCCCCCCAAGAACACCTCAACGCCCCCCTTTAAAAAATATTTGCTCCAGCGCCCCCCGATGTTGTCTGAACGCCCCGTTGAGAAACAATGAGTTAGATGTTCATAGCGATGTTCCTTTTTAGCTGCTTGCTACAACCAGCAGTTTTGCCTGTGTTTTTATTCAGAGCGAGTTTCTCCGGTATTTGGTTTAAGGTGTACCAACTTTCATATAAACATCTAACATCTAACTATTTTCAGATTTCAATGTATGACACATCATTTGAAAGCTGCACTACAGCTACAATTAGATTTATTTTTTTTACCTTGCCCTACCCTAGTTTTTCACCAGACCCTGTCACATATGTGACATGACTGTTACCTGGCATATGTGACATGACTCTTACCTGGCTGTCACCATGATTTTCTCTTTCTAGTGCTGGCCGTATCATTTACATATTGGGTTACACCTTGGGTTACAACTCCGAACAGAACATTTTTATTTACTATATGCAGCTTTTCATTGTGCTGGCACCCCACTGGTGGAACAAGCTTCCCATTGCTGACAGGAATGCAGAGTCACTACCTATCTTGCGCCATAGACTGAAGACCCATCTCTTCAGGCTACACCTTAACTGTCCATCCTGAGACATCTTCATTCCCTCTACCCCCCTTTACAGTTTCTGTAAAGAAGAAGAAGAAGAAGAAGAAGAAGAAGAAGAAGAATTATAGCTATGCAATCAACTTGTCAGAATTTGGTATTTTATGCTCTAGGCAAGGGGTCGACCCTGGAGAAATTAGGGGTTCAGTGCCTTGCTCCAGGACACCTTGATATATGGCCAGCTGGGGTTCGAACCGCCAAACTGCCAACCTTGTGATCATTAAACGCCGGCTCTACCTCCCGAGCCACTGCCGCCAATGATGATTCTCTTACTTAGACAAATATTTATTGTAAGTTGCTTTGGATAAAGCCGTCTGCTAAATGCCAAAAATGTAATAAATAAATATTTATTTGTCCTCCCCAGGAGTGACCTATAAAAGCTCAATGACGGTGGAGGACTGCTTTGAGCTAGGGAAAATCGCTTACTCAGACTCTGACTACTACCACACTGAGCTGTGGATGGCCCAGGCCCTGAGGCAGCTGGACCAGGGAGAGGGATCCACTGTTGACAAAGTCACAGTGCTGGACTACCTCTGTTACTGCATCTACCAGCAGGGGGACGTGGACCAAGCCCTGGAGCTCACCAAGAGGCTGCTTAAACTGGGTGAGTCATTACAGAGATGCTACATGGAGATGTAAAACTGTATACGTCATCAGCTAATACTTTCACCCGCTATACCAGAAGCATGAACAATTGCATGCGTGGATGCAACATAAATATCTCAGAAAGTTGAAATGTACCCATTCCTGATGTTTAACTTATTTATGTACAGTGCCCTGCGTAAGTAATGGGGCAGTAAAGCATTTTTTCTTCTTTTAGCCCTACACTCCAAACGTTTGGATTCAAACAAACAATTACCGTATTTTCCGGACTATAAGTCGCGCTTATATATTTTTTCATAGTTTGGCTGGTCCTGCGACTTATAGTCAGGTGCGACTTATATATCAATATATATATATATATATAATTTCATACTGACTGACATGAACCAAGGAGTAAACATTACCGTCTACAGCCGACAGAGGGTGCTCTGGGCCGCTCTGGGCTTGTGACAACTATATGCTCCTCCTCCTATACCCCTGAAGAAGTTATCTAAAACATTAGCTTGTTGAAGCTAAGCAAACGGTAGCTTGGTGAACTTGCTTACTGGTAACTTGCTTGTTGGACTCGCTGGCTTGTTATGTTCATTTAGCCTATTCAGCCTCCCAGGCATGTTCTTTATGCTATTGTGTTGCTGAATAACTGTTAATGTGTTATGTTAACATACCGGACTTCTATTCAGCCTGTTGTTCTGTGTGCTATTGTGTAGTTGAATAAACTTGCCTTTCCAGATTAAATGTCTGTTCTTGGTCTTGGATTTTGTGAAATATATTTCAAAATAAATGCGACTTATAGTCCAGTGCGACTTATATATGTTTTTTCCTCTTAATGACACATTTTTTTTACTGATGCGACTTATACTCCGGAGCGACTTATAGTCCGGAAAATACGGTACTAATTATGAGGTTAAAGTGGAGATTATCAGCTTGTATTTGATGGTACTTGCACAGATTGGTTTCACCATTCAGAAATTACAACACTTTTTATGCATAGTCATCCTGTTTCAGGTTACCCAAAAGTGGTGGGCCATTTGGCTTGACAGCTAGTTAGTCAGATGTGTTCCATCACATCATTTGTGCAGTCATAAGAGAACTCTCAATGTCTAATAATATGGATTCTAGGTGTCAACATGAGGACCAAAGAGATGTCAGCAAAAATCAGGGAAGTCATTATAAGGCTGAATAGCCATAGCTATAGCTCAGACATTGCAAACAGCCCGATAGGCCAAGATGATGTCTACAGTGGATGACTGAAGAATGGTCACCATGACTAGGAAAACCCCCAAAACAACAGTCCCACAGATCAGGAACACTCTCCAGGAGGTAACTGTGTGAGACACTACACCAGCGGAACTACAGAGGCTATACTGCAAGGTGCAAACCACTAGTCAGGATGGCAGGTTACGGTTTTAGTTCCAAGAAGAGACAGCAGAGTTCTGGGAAAAAAACGTATTGCGGAGAGATGAGACAACTATTAATATGTACCAAAGTGATGGCAAGTGGTTCTCCAAGTGTGGAGAAAACAAATAATTGTCCAATGGAGGGGTTTATGGCATGGCATGTATGACTTCTACTGTAAGTGGCTCACATGACTTTATTGATGATGTAACTGCTGACAGCAGCAGGATGAATTCTGAAGTGCACAGAAGCATGTTGTCAGCCCAAGTACAAGCAAATGCCTTCAAACTCATTGGACGGTGCTTTATCATACAGCATTTATAAAATACCCAAATTAAGCACACATTTTTTGTGACAATATGTTTCTGTGCACATCCTTTGCATGCAATAACTACCTGTAATCTGGTTCTCTGGTGATGCTCTGCCAGGTCTGTACTGCAGCCATCTTCAGTTGCTTGTTTAGAGGACGTTTTGCCTTCAGCAAATTATATGCATGTTCAATTTGATTTAAATCTGAAGACCCCCTTAACACCTCCAAAATACTTCCATAGCAGCTACAGATTTAAGGGCCAAGAAGTGGAAAGTTGTTGACTGGCCAAGGTAATACATTGAAATTAAATTGAACATGCATTTAATTTGCTGAAGCCTTAAGGCAAAACGTCCTCAAAACAAACAGCAACTGAAGATGGCTGCAGTAGGTTGAACATGAGATGACGACTTGTTTTTATTTGTTTCGTTTTTTACTTCAGATCCTGAGCACCAGCGCGCCAAAGGCAACCTCAAGTACTTTGAGTCTGAACTGGAGAAGCGGAGAAAGGCAGAGGAGGCTGGGGGTCAGAAGGAGGGCGAGGAGGGAGGGAAGAGACAGACAAGTGAAGCCCCCAAGAAGAAGAGATTCAGGGAGCCCCTCCCCGAGAGGAAGACGTACGAGAGGCTCTGTCGAGGCGAGGGCATTAAACTGGTGAGAAGGAGTTATATACACACACACACACGCACACACACACGCATGCACACATACGCACTTGCACAGAAGCTGAGGTCAATGAATTAGTGTGTGTTTGTGCTTGTTGAAGAGTGTGTTTGTGTACACTGGTGTGCACAATGTGGAATGTTTGTGACAAGTAGTAGGGATGGCAATGTTGCATTAGTGAGATATAATTTTGAACTTCTCTATTTTCAATCTTTTCATCTCTGCCTTGAAGACCCCCCGCAGACAGAGCCGCCTGTTCTGCCGTTACTACGACAACCAGCGCCACCCCTGGTACCTGCTGGGTCCTGTGAAGCAGGAGGATGAGTGGGACCGTCCCTATATTGTTCGTTACATTGACATCATGTCCCACAGTGAAATAGAGAAGATCAAAGAGTTGGCCAAGCCCAGGGTGAGTCTCTTTGTGTGTGATAAGATGAATGTCAGATGAAGGGCGGCAGGCCGAGATGTGTTGCTTCCTTATGATAATTAATTAATGCTCGAGGTAGACAATTAAGATAAAGTTTATTCCACACACAGCGCTGGGCAGCCTCTCAACACACGGCAAGCAAGGAGGAGAGACCCGCACCTAATGACACTTTGCAGCGGCTTGATATAGGCAAAAGTTGCTGATCAAGCAGCCAGCTGTTTGTCATGCAAATCATTCCCAAAGACAGGGCTCCGTTGAGTCTAGGTAGGGTTGTTGACGAGAAGTCCCCATCTCCCAAAAGTGGCTGATTGTCCTGACAACCCAGCTACCTGACCCTGGTCAGCTGACTGGCTGGTCCTAAATATACTGACCTATTGACCCAGGTTCTATGCTGGTCCCCACTAGCTGTGGTCTCTATATTTGGCTCAGGTCCAGTTACAGACAGAGAGTTTGCAGTCCCGTGCTGATACAGCAAGAGAGGCTGGCTCATTTCTCAATAGTCAGATGTTACAACTTGCTGATAATCACTAATGATTAAAGTATTCAGGGTTTACCTAAGCACAATGTCAAAAACACATCATATCAGTGTGTGTGTGTGTGTGTGTGTGTGTGTGTGTGTGTGTGTGTGTGTGTGTGTGTGAGTGAGTGAGTTAATATTTACATGTGTCTCACAGAAGGGTTTTATAGCTATATTTACTGTAGGAGGGTATGTTTCTGATGAAAAGCTGTAGATCAGGGTGTTTCCTGGTTCAAAATAAGGTTCAGGTGGTAGAAGTGGAGGTGAATTTCGCTTGCGCAAATTTTTTTGTGTGCGTGCAGACTGGTGCTTGTTCTTATTTTGCTGACATTCAATCTCAATCTCCCATCACTTTTTTTGTACCTTACCGTTACCGCCCAGTCGTGTGCATGAGTGAAGAGCGGGCCTATGTGTTTCATACCACAGATATTGAGTGATTTCAGTCAGTGTAAAAGTGTCCAGATAAGGCTCAGGATTACGGAATAACAGTGTTATAAGCAGGGGTGCACATAACTGGTGCGCCAGTGCGCATGCGTCGCCAAAATGCATGCTGCGCGGCAGATCAGCCGCATGAAGGCGCTCTTGCGCACCAACAGCTTTTTTTTTTAAATTTTTTTTTTTAAAGTTGATTTCAGTGTTTACAGAACAGAGCAGTGCTTAAAGAGATGTCTGTTTATATCAGTGTGTTTAAAGAACAGACATTCAGTTAGTGCTTAAAGAGATGTCAGTTTATTTCAGTGTGTTTAAAGAACAGACATTCAGTTAGTGCTTAAAGAGATGTCAGTTGATTTCATTGTGTTTAAAGGAGTCGGACAGACTTTCATTCTTAAAGAGCAGTCATTTGATTTTGCATTTGTTTCTTTTGTTTTGCACACAATAATTTGGTCGTTCATCTTTATTTATGAATAAATGTCGTTTTGCTAATAATATATCCATGTATCCCTTTTTTATCCATCCTGTGGGACGGGTCGTGACTCGCGAGCTCGGGGAGCACCAAGCAGCATCCCTAGGTGCTCCTCTGAGCACTGGCCCCAAAAAGTTATGTGCACCCCTGGATAAGCCCATGAATTGTGTTCGTTGCTGCGGACAAAGTCTCACAAAGTCCGACCAAATGTTCAGACTTTTATCCTGAACAATTTAAATAAATGTCAACATTGTTGAAAATCAATGACACACTCGCTAGTCAAGCCAACAATTATTATTATTTATTATTTATAATTATTTATTTACATTTTTCTGAATAAAGGTCTAAACATTTGGATTGGTTGCTGACTTGTTCCCCCTTTCACTAGCTGCCATCACATATAACATAATGATAGTCTAGCTGCCATCACATATATATATATATATATATATAATAATATAACATAATGATAGTCTAGCTAGCAGCACCTCCCCTGCTGGGATATCCAAATTACAGCAATAAATGCATGAACAAGTTTTTAGCGTTTATACATGGTTTATACATGGTTTATACATGGTTTCTCGTGCGTGATTTCTCCTAGAAGGCTTAGGTGGGGCGAAAAAAGCCTTAGGCGAGCCATGTAGATGTAGATGCAAGTTGAAAAATGTATCTACTGTACCAATTGCCCCACTAAGGCCACTGGTAGACAGAATGGATGCTAAATTCTGATGTTAAACATGGAGACACACAGACACATGAAAAAAGAGTGCACGTATGTATCAGTTGAAGTTTAAGCTATTTGATGGTGGCTATAATAGTGGGAGTTCTAGCACAATTACTTAATTACTTCATAGTGGTTGCCTATAGATAAAGAGGAGGAAATAGCATGCCCAGTGTCAGCTGTTTACAACAACTCCTTTTGTATTCGCTCACCTTGACGTTTAAAAATGGTAAATGGTAAATGGACTGCTGCTCCAAAGCGCTTTACAACAGCCTCTCATTCACCCATTCACACACACATTCACACACCAATGGCGGCAAGCTGCCATGCAAAGCGCTGGCCCGCTCACTAGGAGCAATTTTGGGGTTCAGTGTCTTGCGATCATTAGACGGCGACTCTCCATCCTGCGCCACAGCCGCCCCCCAAATCCGTTTAAGTAAACACCAATGGAGTAGTTGTACACAGCTAGCCCAATGCTTGATGCTGAGGTTCTCCCTGCAAAAACATTTTGTGGGATGAATTAACGCAACAACATCCTCCCTCTTTTTCCTGTCTCCATAGCTACGCAGGGCCACCATCTCCAACCCCGTCACTGGTGTTCTGGAGACTGCCCCCTACAGGATCAGCAAGAGGTAAGTCACAGCCAGGTCTGGCGGGAATGGGAAAGAAGAGGGGGGGGGTGACAGGAGAGAGATGAGGGATGGGGGCCTCTCCTCTTTCTCTCTGTCACCTCAAGCCCCTTGTCTCTTCTGCCCCTGGCCTATGCCTCCTCATCCATCCCTTTACATGTTCTTAAGATGTACAGTATAGTTGCTTTAGGCCAATTGCAGTGTACAGGGTGTGTCAGGGGCAGTCCTATTCACAAGTCTACAGTCTGTAGGGTGTTCACACATATCATTTTGCTTTCACTTTAGATTACAGGAAATGTATCCATCACTTTGAGAATTGTATGAGAAAAACAATGGTCCAAACCCCATGGTTCTATCATGTATGGTTCAAAAGTTATCAAGGTTTACCTCTTTACATGCCAATTACAGGAATTTATCTCAATAGAATCTAGAGATTCTAGACCTAACAAGTGGTCACTGCTATGCAGAAATGGAACGCAGATTATGAAATTCAACATTATCTTTTAAACTATTAATTTTTATTACACAACCCTATATATCATTATTTTCTGTATTTTAAGACCAATATTAATAGCAAATGGGAACATTGATCACATGAGCCAGCTGATGTTACAAGTTAGCCAGACCATTCACACAAACAGCGTCTAGCGGGCGAGAGTAGACGAGGCTCCGCTAGAAGTTATAACCGGAGCTTGAGGAGGCGACATTTTCTAATCAAAAGCCGCTGGCTACAAGACAAACATGTATCTATATGTATATATTTTTAGATAGAAAACAAGTTGAATTTAATAGAAAACCACCCTCAAAGACGATCAGATTTCAATAACGATGCGTATCTTTCAAGTGTCTCCTTAAAATCGCCACAGGAAAAAACCCTCTGATGTGAGGAGAATTGAGGGTAGACCAATAGGAAGTAAAAATGCCTTCGATACATAGTGTCCATTAAATTGATTACTATTGGTCCAAGCCGTGGAAATTGCAAGAAAGAGAGCTTGTAAATAGTCGAAAATCACCGGAGATAGGGATTAGAACGCCGCCGCTGAAAGCGGTAGTGAGTAGTAACGGTAACGTTGGAATTACAGTCTTAAAACAATAAGTACATCGAAAACAAGTACACAGAGTTAAAACTATATTACATATGGACATGTATGTTGACACATGTCAGACAATCTCTTTTTTAATGGGAACAATGTAAACAATGTAATACTTTTCGAACCCAGGGGGGTATTCCATCAAATCTCTCAATACTTTTTTCCTTTAGCAATGTTGATGGAATACCCTCCAGGTCTGCTGGAAACTAGAAAGTAAAACCTAACATTTGGTAGTTATGTAATGCATGACTTTGGCTTCACCTACCATGTATGAAATAACCCCTTGACCTAAGACGCATCAACCGCTTGTAGTGTTCTTCTCTTAATTCACTTCCTCTATTTACCTCTATTCCCTCGTTGTCTCTTGTTGTTTGTGTTTCAGTTTCTATCCTAATGTCTTCTCTCTCTCTCTTTTCTCTTTCTCTCTTTGTCCTTGTGCCCCTGTGGAAACTAGTTAAGACGTGTCACGGTGCATGACCCCATAACTGGGAAAATCAACATGGCCCAGTACAAAGTCTCCAATAGGTAAGGGGTCATACCATAGACCCCTACTGTTCTTTACACACTTCACCAAGACCTGCCCTGAAATCCCAAAACACCCTGTACTGGTGGTTGTATACAGGGTCCACAGGGGGTTCCACATTTCTCTAGTGCAGTTTATTTTTATTTTTATATATATATAGAAACTGGCAGTGCCAATTTGGGCTACAGTTACACCGTTATCACAGTTAAGATGTGATTACCAAACATGATTACCAAACATCAGGAAGTTAGGGTGACTGTACTGTGTAGGCCTAGTTTAACTGCAATACCGACACTGACATCCATGGAGTAAATGTATTAATTTTGTAAAAAACAGTGGTGGTTTACCACTCCATCTTGCATTAGCTGCATTGCATTCTAGGTTATCCAACTTTTCAAATGATCATAGATAGAGGTCTGTATTGCAGAGGGTATGAAGAGAGGAGCATGTCAGAGCTGTGCTTCAACAGCCATTTGTGCTTCTCGGCAGGGCCGCTTTAAGGGGGGGCTAGCTGGGGCGGTGGCACAGGGCCTCGCGCTTTGGAGGGCCTCGCGTGAGGCAGGGTAAAAATAAAAAATAAAAATGTTTTATTTTATTTTTTACTTTTTTTTGGTACCCTGGCTGGCGAGGCCCTCCAAAGCGCCAGGCAAGGGACCATATTATTATTTTTGCCTTTAATACATTTCTAAATGTTCACACATGTGATAATCATAGTCAATCATATAGGTATAGGCTATCTAAAATCTAGCATACCTGTAGGACAGGGAGATTCTTAGCAACAGAAAAAAGTAATTTCCCCCTATGACACCTTACGTCAAATGTGAATTTTGGGCGCGCGTTGACACTTGTTGTGCATAGTGACTGCTTAGTGCAACAGACAAAATGCAGAGGGAACGAGACTGAGGAAGAAAATGTTAATCGGGTGCTGAAAAAATAAATAAAAATAAAAGGCTTCAGGGCCTCGCTTAGAGGTTCGTTCGAAACATTTCTAAAAACAAGTGAGGCTCCCGTTAGCACCGAAGAAGCTAACGTTACTGCTAGCACTAGCAATGCTAGTAGTAGCACGGCACAGCCCCCCCTGAGAGGCAAAGATGATGTCTCGGAGGTGGAGGAGGACAACAGCTACACCGGCAGGCAGCAGTGGGGCTGCCCAGCCCCAGGTGATGATGGTCAGGAGTGGCGAAGTAGAGGATACGGAGGCGGAAGATGGAGCTACTCAGAGCAGCAGCAGGGCTGAGAGTGATGGAACGCAAGACGAGCCTACGGTGTCAGATATGTCATGTATGATGATCCTGGTAAATTGGCCGGTACATATGGACTCTACAGTTACAGAAGTGATCATTAGAAGAGGTCCCCCAAAGATGAAACCTGGATTTAGTTATCCTAAAAATAATGAGAACAGAAACTTTAGTGAAACTTTATTTCTCCGAAAACTACCAAATGGGGAAAAAATAGAAAGAAAGTGGCTTGTGTACTCTCAAAAACGGGACATGTCTTTTTGCTTTTGCTGTAAGCTTTTCAACATAAAGGATAGGCCTAAATGGTGGTGAGTAACATCTCTATTCATGTCAATAATGGCTTGTGCGTATTTAATGTTGGGTATGATGACTGCTTTATCCTAAATCCTAATCCTTTACGAGTATAAAAGGTTTGAAATGAAACAAACATGGTTGTAAACTATCTAAATAAGTAGATAATAATAATAATAATAATAATAATAATAATAATAATAATTCATTCGATTTATATAGCGCTTTTCCGAGGCTCAAAGACGCTGACTATGGGAAAAAACGGAAAAAAAAGAAACAACAAGCAACAGATAACATGAGCACATAGAACACAGAGTTAACGAACGGGGAAGGGGAGGTTGTATGCATGTCCATGGGGGGAGCGGGGTGGCAGGGTTAGGGGAGATGGTTAGGGGTAGGGGAGGGTGTATGGATGTCCAGGGGGGGCGGGGGTGGTAGGGATGGGGGAGATGGTTAGGGGTAGGGGAGGCTGTAGGCATGGGAGAACAGGTAGGTTTTGAGGTGGGATTTAAAAGTGAGGAGTGAGGGTGAGTCTCTGAGTGGTTGAGGGAGAGAGTTCCAGAGGCGGGGTGCGGCTCGTGAAAAGGCACGGTGACCGAAGCCTTTGAGTTTTGAGGGTGGGACAGTGAGGGGAACAATGGATGAGGATCGGAGGGTACGGGTAGGGCGGTGGGGGAGAAGGAGGTCAGTCAGGTAAGGGGGGGCCAGGCTATGGAGGGCTTTGTATGTGAGGATGAGGACTATTGATATTCTATTGTCTATCAGCACAGCATGTGAGCGCATTTCTTGCAATATATCGGTGCGTGCGTGTCGCGCGGTTATAATAGTTGCCTACATCATTATAAAAGGCCTCGCAAATCTGACTTCGCACAGGGCCTCGCATATCTCCGAAACGGCCCTGATTCTCGGGTTGGGGATTTCACTGACACGTCTCTGTTTTACAGCAGAACTTGAGTGGCCCTGGGCCATCTGTGTGCTGGATTAGATTAGCCTTGGTCGCAGATTACATTGTCATGTCTACCAGTGGTACACTACTCTCTGGAATCTGCTGAGCAGCCACATGTGCCTGTGCGTCAACTCCAGTATGTGCTTAAATTAGGGGTGTAACAGTACACAAAAATCACGGTTCGGTACATTCTTCATTTTTCAAGTCACAGCTGCACTGACATCCTGACATCTTAGGTCATGTTCTCACATGAAAGTCTGAATCAGGACCCGGAGCAAGTGGATGAGTTTGCAACATTGTTGCATAAATAATTTCTTCAGAGCAAAGCAAACTTTATCCTAAACTCCGATTCCAAGTGAAGCAAATGTTCTAGTGAGAACACACCCTTACGGCCAAGCTCCACCATGGCCATCGAGCGTTGCGTCAGCGTTGCGTCTAATGTGCGTTGCGTCCGAAATTGGGATCAAATGCATTGTAATCAATGAAAGGTGCTCCACCTGCTGCGTTGCGTCAGCGTTGCGTTGCGTCAGCGTTGCGTCCGATGGCTGCGTCCAAAGTAGACATTCCAAAAAGTTTGATTTTTGACGGTGGACGCACACGTCACAATGAGACCAATTGTATATTTGCCCCACGTGGGGCGTGAGATGTATATTTACAATTGTAGTTGTTGGTTATAATTGTATAGCCTATTGGTTGTTTTCTGGTGTTGTTTTATTGTTTTGCTCTGTTTGTAGTGCACTTGATATTATGATATATATATTATAATGTTTTTATCAGCTGTTAAATCACCACAGCGGTTAATAGAGATAATACCAGATTGAAAATGCTTGTAGCCAACTACTCAGCTATTGCGAATTGCTATTCACGCGAGTCAGCTGTCAATCACCACAGGTGCTTGAAAGCTTGTTGCAGGAATGGACGACGAACGGCTGGTCCTTGAGGTCGAAAAATATTATTTTTTATATGCGACTAGTTGTTGCTGTTGATATGTAACTAGATTTATGGTTAAGGATAGGGTTAGATTTAAGGTTAGGGCAAGGTTTAGGATTAGTGGTTAGTTAGTTGAAATGTTGTTGACAGTTAGTTGAACATCTACTGAACTAACAACTATCTATTTGGGAATATGTAGATAAAATATTACCCTGATTGGAAAATGTTCTGTATGATGTTGTTATTGTTGTGGACATATTGCAGTCAAGGGTGAAATCACTCCCGTATACAAAAAATGCCAGTGGAGCTAGAGTAGAACGTTGACGTTGACGCAACGCTGACGCAACGCTCAGGTGGAGCTTGGACAACGGGAAGTTGACGCAACGCCGATGGCGAGTTGACGCAACGCAGCAGGTGGAGCTTGGCCGTTAGACATCCTAAATGTATTTTTACAACTGTCCTATTCTGCCCGCTTCTGACCATAATGGTTTCTTCATGTCCCACCCTCATCCTAGTGCTTGGCTAACTGGAGATGAGCATCCAATGATTGACACGATAAACCAGCGGATTGAGGACCTCACCGGACTGGAGATGGACACTGCAGAAGAGCTGCAGGTGAAGTGGGCATGTGCATGTGCCCGTGTATGTGAGCTTGTTTGTGTGTGTGTGTGCCTGTGTGTGTGTGTGTGTGCATGGGTGTCTGCTTCTTGACAGTTACCATATCATCCTCTTTCTTTTTGTAGGTCGCAAATTATGGTGTTGGTGGTCAGTACGAGCCTCACTTTGACTTCGGACGGGTAAGTAAGGCCCTTTAACACAACCCCCCCCCCCCCCCCCCCTTACACACACACACACACACACACACACACACACACACTGAAAATAGGTTACAGTATGTGATGCCATCCTGACCTGTCAACAGAAAGATGAGCCTGATGCCTTTAAAGCGCTGGGGACTGGAAACCGCATCGCTACCTGGCTCTTCTATGTGAGTGTCCTAACCACCTAACTGTTCTATCCCCGAATGTTCTCTAACCAAAACAGAGAACAGAGAAGTGACTTGCCATTGTTGGTGTGTCTCTTCTTCTCTGTTGTAGATGAGTGATGTGGCAGCAGGGGGCGCTACTGTGTTTCCAGACGTGGGTGCCGCGGTATGGCCGAAAAAGGTAATTAGAAAAATAATGCAAGTGTAAGTGTGTGTGTGTGTGTGCGCTTGTGTTTATGGAACAAGCAGTTATTATTGCTTCCTCGCTCACAAGTTCACACGAGACTCAAGACGGAGTATTTGAGGAGTAAGCTTACCACTTCAACTAGGTTCAATTTAGGTTGTCCCTCCTAACCACATATTATGTGCTGTGTGTATTGCAGGGCACTGCAGTGTTCTGGTACAACCTGTTTCCCAGTGGAGAAGGGGACTATAGCACGCGGCATGCAGCCTGCCCAGTACTGGTGGGCAACAAGTGGGGTGAGCCTCTCAACATAAAGCTGTTTAATGAATGTCAACAATCACTGTTGTGAATGCCACTCTTTTAAGAGTAAAGTCACTACTACTGTATAGCATAAGTTACTACTGAAATCTGACATTGCACGGATTTCTACGGATGTATTATTATACCCAATTTCTTGACTGTCTGTTTCTACGTCTCCTCTTCACTCCTAGTGTCAAACAAATGGATCCATGAAAGGGGGCAGGAATTCAGACGACCATGCAGTCTCCGGGAGACAGAAAGATGAACCATTCCCACATACACACCTGGGTTTCCGTTAACCGGCAATTACCGGTCTTTGTCCGGTAAATTTTGTTGAAGTCCGACAAATTGAAAAGTCGTCGGACATATTGTCCGGTGAAAATAATTCCCTTTGAATACAATTCGCTAAAGTTCACATTCTGATTCATTCTATTTTTAAAAAGACGAATATATAGGCTATGTATTTCTTTTATTATGATATGATTTGACACCGGCATGATGATGACTCCTAATGTGTAGGCCGGCCTATGCGAAACAGCGCACAGGTGCCACATGGGATTGATGCCAGATGGGATTACAGTTTAACCAGTCTATTACCGCTTAAACACAGTAGCCCATTCGGCGGTAACCCATGCCTATCTGGCAACCCTGCCAACCCGTCCACCATAGTAATACGGTTTCTTGATTTCCCATCTATGGGTGCGTTCGTAAACACGCTCTGGAAATCCGATCAGCACTCGCGGAACGCCTCTCGTCCAATCGAACGACTCGGTCGCTCTGTGACATCGAAGCCAGCGTGCGCTCCGGCGCTCTCAGAGCGTGTTTACGAACGCACCCCTAGAAGTTTCTAGCCAGCTAGCTGAAGCTGCTACACACACCAGAGCCATGGCGACCGAACGGCAAGTTAAACAACATACTATAAAAGTGACATTGTTTTACTCATTACTCATACATTTGTTGTCATTCAGTTATACAGTTATGTTCTTCCCATTGTCATACTCCCGAGCTAAACGAAATGCCTTCCCAACCAGCGAGACTTATAGAAATGACGTTGTTTTATTGATTTTTAAAAAAGGGTAAAACTGGAAAGAGAAAATAGAAAACTCACATTAATCCCAAACAATTTAACAAACTTCAGTTAACGTAATGTGGAGTCCGTTCATTGATCGATGCTGTCTGTTCAGTTCCCAGTGAGGCGCCCGTTCAGCGCTGGACCCGTTCAGCGCTGGATTTGACGCATGGCATAGCGCGCATGCGTCAAATCATGTTATATTATTATATATTATATAGCTCGCATCTAATCGTATCGGATGAGAAATAGACATTAAATGGCATATATAGGCCGCTACACAACAGTAATCACCGCGACAAACAGCTATATTAGATTTGGAAAAAAAAAAAATGATTTTGATTTTTTTTTTTTTTATTATATTTTAATATGATGACCGGAATATATCACGTTTGTCCGGTAAATCGAATTCTTCCCGGACACGATGTCCGACGGCAAATGTTTCTAACGGAAACCCTGATACACACACACACAACCACACAATCCCCTCCTCCCAACCCTTCCTCCATCCCTTCTCACATCACTCCTCCTTCACCTCACTTGATTTCTGAGCCTAGATCATTTCAACCTGAACTGTATTAGATGCTCTGGCTATGTTCTACTTCAAGGCTGTTGGATGTGTCTTAAAGTGACAGTCTGGGATTGGTACATCAATGTTTGTACTTTTAAATGATTGATATATAGCCATTGATTCTTGAAGAAAGTCATTTAATAAATGCCCTAACCCTAAGCGTGTTATACTCTATTGTTGTAAACAATGTACTTGTAAACACACTGTATAGCTTCAAAGCATAGTTAAAGCAATCATTTCGATTTCATGGATAGTCCTTGCATGACTATATATTTAAAGGTGCTTACTTTTTTGTTATTGTTTGAATCCCAGATTGCCCCTTTATGGAAATGTTTTCTTAGTTGTCTGTGTTTTTTGCACTCTGTTGGGCCTCTGTGTATTCAAAAGGATGGCTCAAATGGAAACTCTGGAACACAGGTTTTGTGGAACAGGTTTGTGACAGTGTAATTTATATGAATATGTTTTACATTACTCTAATTTACAGCCTACATAGTTATTGTTCTATTGCCCCTTTTTGCCATTGGCTTTTTAAATTATGTGTGCTTATATTGTTTTATGTCCTATGCACCAACCTCACCATGTCAATTTCCTGTATGTGCAAATATACTATATAATTCTGATTCTGTTCAATTGGTGGTCAAGTCTAGCTGTACGCAGCTGTACCTACATGTTACAACCCCGTCAGTGGCGGACTGGCCACCGGGCAAGCCTGGCAAATGCCAGGAGGGCCGCGAGACTCTGGGCCGCTCAGAATGTATTATATTTAAAAAGATATATATATATATTTGTAATTTTGTCTCTGGTGATTTTCATTGAAAATAACTTATTTCAGCAGACCGCGGCCCAAAACATGTTATATCGGCCGGGCCATCCACGCAGTTCTGCATCGCGGATGCCCAAGGCCCTAAACCAATAGGAGCAGAGCTCCCCTATGGGGCGGAGCTCCACGATCTAGAAGGATAGTTATGGAGATATACTCCAGTTCTAGGGCTTTCACACCGGCAAAGAACCGTGCCGGTTCGCGTTCGCGAACCAAGTCTGGAACCGGCCGGCGCGTTCAGACCGAAGCTCAATTGGTTCGGAACCTGAAAAGTTGGTTCGCAGCGGGCACCAAAAAATAGTGGTTCTCAAGCGCGAACCAAAACGTAGAACAGTCACGTCGTCAGTGGGTGTGTCCAGTGGTGTAGTCTACGTGATACGCAGGACTACGCCGTATACCCACTAGGAAAGGCCAAGGATTTGCGTATACCCACTTAAAAATGTGCGAGGATACGTAACGGCGTTTTGTGACAGAACTTTCAGACTTTTATTAATAAAATTCACCCCGTCTGTGTTACGAAGCACTTACTTCGAACTTTCGGACATGTTTGTTATCACATAACCAGTCGTTCTGAATGCTCTCAGTATTTCCCCTACGATTGCCTTGGGGTGGGCGGGCCAGACCTACCTCCACACTTCGCTTCGTGCTGTGCCAGCGCTGGAGAATGGTTTTGTTTTTGCGCGAGTGTGCGCGTGCGACGCAAGAGAGTTTTTGCAGGGTGAAAGCTCTGCATAAGAAAGTAAGCAAGTTGAAACGTTAGCAAATATAAATGACTGTGTTCTGACAGAGAAAGTTGGTTCAAATTAGTCGTTATTATTGTGACTAGAAAATGTCTGATTATAGTTTCATATGTGAAACTAAGGCCCTTGCACACATGCCAGCTAAAGAGCTAACTGGATGCACTTCATTATTTTACTTAAAGTAGATATACAATCTTTCTTATTCTGCTAGAATTGGGCTTTATGGTAATACCATAATGGTATATTTACAGTATAAATAGAAGCATTGGAACAAACATTATAGTAGAAGCATTGGAACAAACCCTCACTCATTGGAAATGTTTTTTGTAGTTGGACATACGATTTTCTTACAGGTGAGAGAGTAAGTAAAGACAGTATCTGACTGCATTGGCCACAGCCTATCTCCTGTTTCTGTAGCGTGAGGCAGCTTGATGTACAAGTACAGTCCATGCCACCCCCCCCTCCCAAGGCAGCAAAGACTGGTGTAGATGCATACTGTATGCATAAGTGAGTGTGGTGGTGCTTATGGGGTGTCGCTACGGGACAGGTGTCGCTCTGACTGGGAGGGCAAAATCACAGTATACCCACTAGAAAAAACTAGACTACACCACTGGGTGTGTCCTATTCTAGGCTGCAGAGACCAGCAAGGACGAAGTAGACAAAATGTAATCTAATCTAAATCTAATCATTAGTGATCAAAAACAATATCAAAAGTGTCATTATTCCCTCTATCTTCCTCACATGCTCAGCAAACACACACACGCACACGCGCGCGGACATGCGCGAACGCGAATTTCGTAAGCCATTTCTATTCCAGTAACGGAGCAGCTGATTAGTAAAAGAACGCATATAGAAAGTGTCTTTTGTTTTGTTTCACAGAAAATAGTGTTTATTTCAGATACTGTAGTGGAAGATATTATCCTCTTTTCCAGTGAAGTAGCTGCCATCTAGTTGTGAAATGTTTGTTTATCCCGCCCCTTCATCACCCAGCGTTGATGACGCGGATGGTTCAGGTTACACTGGTATGGTTCGCCAGACAGCACCAACGTTCGGAGGTTTCCGAACGCGAACGCGAACCGGCACGGTTCTTTGCCGGTGTGAAAGCCCTAGTGGAGCGGAGCCCCATAGGGCTGCTGGCCCACTTCGACTTGTTCAAACCCGGCTGGATTGTATGTTTGGGAGAATGAGGGAACGGAGGACGCCCATTTTATAGCACCCCAGGGTGGGCGTGGACATCGAACAATTCAGTCAATTGCTACTTTAGGTAGCGGGGTAAACCAATAGGAGCAGAGCTTTAGGTAGCGGGGTAAACCAATAGAAGCAGAGCTCCCCTATGGGGCGGAGCTCCACTCATAGAACTGGAGTATATCTCCATAACTATCGTAGTCAGCTCTGTATCGCCAGTGGACACGCACCTCATGTCATCATTCCGTTTATAATGTTGTATATTTTCATCTTCTGATGATTGTCAAAAATGAGGAAAAGTTCTGAGCAAAGATTAAGACTGTTTATTCAAAAAAGTCAGCAATCAGGTCATCACAGGATCAGGTCATCGACAACAGGCATCACGGTGGGGGTTTCCGAGGACAAAGAGCATGATCCTTCTGTCTCTCCAAGTTTTATACCTCCCCAGCTCACCTTTGAGCCAACCCCTTCCTCCTCAGCTTTTGCCCCAATAAGGAGCTGATCGATCGTTCCTCAACCTCTGTGTGTGTGTGTGTATGTGTGTGCGCGTGCGTGCCTGTGTGTGTGTGCGTGTGTGTCTGACCATGTGGTCTGTCGCAAGACCCCCTTGTTTCAGAGAAAGGGAGCAGTCAGGCAAGTACTGCAAGTATTTACAAGAAAGTTGCCTTGGGACAAGGCGTCTGCCAAATGCCAACATTGTAAATGTAAATATTACAAAGCCCCATACAAATTCATGGTATGTGTGTTTCAAGTAATTTAAACTTAGTCAGGAGGGGTGAGACTCAAAGTATGTGTGTGGTTGCTTACAATGGTCCCAACCCGTATGGGCGTCTTGCTGGCTGCCATACAACCCCCCTTGGGCCCTAATGCAATTCATGGTAAAAATACACCACATATTCCCCCCTCGGAACACCCAGAGGGTGTTTCGAAACTAAACGATCACACAAAACAAAACAAAAACACAAACCCCACATACTGCAGCTAAGAAATAAAAAATAAAATAAAAAATAAAAAATAACAACAACAGACAGAAAAACTATATCAACACCTAACACAAGAAGCACAATAACACAGACCAACCCAGGACCAGTATTAGGAACCAAAGATATCATATACAAAAAATAGAAAACAACCAATAATAAAAAGAATCTTGAAAATAACAATCACAATTAAAGTAAACACAGTTCATCATGCACAAATCAATACAGAAACTTCCAACGACCGATGTTTTCTCTGTCCTTGAAGCGTCAGGGTCAGAGGTTACTAGCACGTGAACCCAGTTGGAGAACAGCCTTTACCGCTGTCTCAGATTGATAACACTTTCATAGTCAGGAGCTTCCATTTTCGTTGCGCTAGGAACAGAACCTCGCTCCTAGCTTCGCGTAACCATTACATCACTCCACAACCGACATCAATCACATGATATAGAAAGAAACAAACAATACACAAATAATGACATTCAGTTATCATAACACATAATTCCCCAACAGTAAGCATAGGACAAAGGGAATGCATTAATGCATAGATCTTCACCTCAGGTGAGGACTAGTCTTCTGAAAAGTTCATCAACGTGGACTGAGTGACTGATTTTCCAAAAACAGTCAATGAGGCCCTGTCTCCTGAGAAAGTCAAAAATCATGTCTGCTATAATAGGTGCTCCTATCTTAGCAAAATAAGTTTCCCATGCCCCTAAGACCGTTTCCAGCCATGCTATCATCTGCTGTCCATTCCCGTCGTTCCCTTTGATCTGCTGCTTCACTACCCTATGCGTTAATCTCTTCTTAACTGGTCGTCGTCTGTCAGTGTCATTCAGGTTCAGGCAGTCGTCTGGTCCCCTCCCACGCTGATAAAGGTCTGGGGAGTCGCCCTCAGCATCATCTGAAGCATGATGCAGGCACTCGTCAGCATCCCCAGTAGCACAGGTGTCCAGGCTTTGGACACTCCCATGCTGGACCTCCAGACTGTCAATACTCTCTGCTTCATTGGTTTCTGGTTCATTGGCATCTGGACAGCTTTCCACTGTCCCCTCGGTTTCAGGCATTGCCGGTGATGTCACTGGCTGTAACTCTGGCATTGCCACTGGCAATTCCACTGGCACTGCCACTGGCTCTGGCAACACCACAGCATCTCGTCGTAGCTCCTCCTTCTCAGGTTCTCTGGGGACCTCGGCACCTGTTGGCACAACATCCTGCCTACTCTGTACATCCACCCCCCTGTCCACCACCCGTGGCCCTATTGGGGTAGGGATATGCCCGGACACCATTGGTGTACCCACTCTGATGTTGTTTCTCCAACAGACCCCACATTGACCTAAAGCATGGTCAATCTGTTCCATCAAATATGGACTCCAAAACCCATATTCCTTGGTGATCTTGCGTCTTACCTCCCCCCTTGCCACATGTGCTAATCCATGAGCTTCCCGTATTAACATGCCTAATAAATCTGAGGGTGCTACAACCAACCCCTCATGATTCCTCCATAGACCTGTGTCATCCTGACTTGCCCCCCTTGCTAGCCAAACGTTCTTGTCTGACATAGTTGCTCTACTCTGTAACATCAATAAATCCTCAAGTGTGACCATGCCCTGTAATTGCATTTCATGTGCGACCAGAAGACCTTTACCTGCCTTGTCTGCTCCTGTAATGGCTTTGGCTGCATCCTCTGCAGCCCTGTTACCTTGTGTGACATGTGATGAGTCAGACCTGTGTGTGGCACACTTCACTATGGCTAATTCCTTTGGCTTCATCATGGCTTGTAACAGCTTCATGATCTGTGCGTGATGCTGTATAGGCGTACCATCAGTTCTCTTAAAACCCCGCCCCCTCCATACAGCTCCATTAAAATGACAAACATTATGTGCATAGGCAGAGTCGGTGTACACTGTCACTCTCCGTCCGGTTCCCAAGTTGCATGCTTCTGTGAGGGCAATCAACTCAGCCAACTGAGCTGAGCAAGGCTGAGGAACTGCCTCAGCCTGTTCTACAATAAACTTTGAATTCTGTGCTTTAACTAAGGAATACCCAGCGCACAAAGTTTCTCCTACCCGGTAACAAGACCCATCAACCCAATATTCTATATCAGCTCCCTTTAAAGGCAAAGCTTGTAGGTCTGTTCTATGCTTAATCACTCTGGCTGTCGATGGAATCTGAGCACCGGATGGCACCGTCACCTGACAGCCGTCAGGTGTGCATTTTACTGTACAGTTCAATTGGCATTGAGCATCTCTCCCTAGCAGCCCTGTTGGCGTGTGTTCTGACACAAGTGTTGGCAGAGTTGCTCTCTGTCCCTTGTACTCTAAGTCTACAAGCTCAGTTGTAGGAATCAGCTGTTTAATTCCCTCAAATCCGATTGTCTTCACATATTCTCCAGACATAGGAAGGTGCGTGGCGTCTTCAGGCTTCTTTGTCACCACCAGCTGGCACCTCCCACTCGGATCTTCCGGGCACCCCTATAGGCCAGCTGCTGGGCCTCCGTAAGGGTTCATCACTCCTGGAGCAGGTGTAGCAGGAGGCCAATATCCTCCTCCTTGGCTCCCCCCTGCGCCCCCCTGGGGCCTGTTGTAGCAGGTACAGGCTAAGTGTCCATATTGGCCGCATTGGAAACATGGTCCTAGCATCTTCTTCCCTGCTGCGGTCCATCCCTCTTGTGGTGGTCCTTGGCCAGGCTGGTTGTATGGCTGGTATGGAACCACTTGCACCCCTGGTGGCCCTTGTGGGTATGGATACCCCCCTTGTGGCCCCTGTGGGTAGGACTGGTAAGTAGCAGGATACCCCCCTTGTGGCCCCTGTGAGTAGGACTGGTAAGTAGCAGTCTGCACTCCAGGTGGCTGTTGCTGTGGGGCTAAAGCCTGCACTCCCTCTATGTTCCTCTCGCTTTCAGTCAATTGCACATGAGTCAATATTCTGAGTGACTCTTCGTCTTGTGTCTTCTGTATCTGAATATTCTTTCGATATAACTCAACTTGATGAGCTACGTGGTCTATATAAACAGCTTTGTTCATGTGTCGTAGCCCCACCACTTCTGCTAGCTTATCCTTAACTGGGGTAGGAAGCCCTTCTTGTATTTTTTCCCTGATTATGGATTTTTCTAAGGGGTTATCTTCAGCGTCCTTCCCTGTCACACTTCTCCATTGAGAGTGCACACGGGCAACAAAACCCCTGGGATTCTCATCTCCCCCCAGTGGCTTCACAATGATATTGTCTGGGTGAATGTGAGTAGGGTAAGTCTCTCTGATTGCCCTCCACAGCCTGCCTCTGTTTGCTGCGAAGAGCTCTGGGTCATAAACGGATGTATCGATATATCTATGAAGTCCTGCCTTCATCAATATTTCCTGCATGGTGTCCAATCCTGTAATGGTAGCTAAGAGTCTTTTCAGGTCTCCCATTGCAGCGTGCGTTCCTGTCAGTCTCACGTCGACTTCCGTCGTCCAGGGGTGGCCACCATCTTCCAGGACTGGGAGTTTTTCTATCACTTCTGACAGATCTGTATGATTCCAAGGACGATATTCCATCTGGTTACCCCGAATCAGCACTGGACAGTTCTTTAATGTATTTGATGACATTCGATGACAATCTTCCTCTTCCTCCCTTTCTCGTTGCTCCTTCAGCCATCTGAGGTGTCTTTCTTCCTCTCTTTCCGCTTTCTCTCGGCGTCTTCTCCCACCTTTCCTTTCGGCTGTGGCTATCATCTTCCTGACCTGAGCGTTGTAGCCTTCATCAGCATTGTCGTCATCACTTGAGTCTTCACTGCCATCTTCGCTGTCATCTTCCTCGTCACTCCTGTCGTCCCCTTTTCCCCTTGGCTCCTTCTTCTTCTTCTGGGAATGGTCCTCCAGTGCCTTAGCATATGGAGGGGGACTGGAGACTGGACACATGTTTGTGAATGGAATGTTCAATTTCTGTTCCAGTGTTCTGGCCAATTCATTTTTCTTTTCCGGTTCCATTTGAGCTATTTTCTGTCCCTCTACCTTAAATAGATCTAAAATAGCTAACTCTAACTTGCGTTTCTCTGACCTATCTTTCCCTTTCTGATTTGCCTTGTGTACATTGATAAGTATCTCCAATGTTGCAATTAATTGTAAGTCAAAGGTGCCCTCTTTCGGCCACGGCTGTTCAATGTCTACCCAACGACTATTCCATTTCGTTGACATTTTGCTAATTTCCCTAACAAGAGGATTCATTTTTTCCACTATAGCCATAGGAGATAAAGTTGCCAATATTCCACTATCTGTGTTAACAGCCTTTACCATCTTACTGGATTCGGCTCCCATGTTAAGCTGATTGATTTATACTGCTCAATATGCTGAAAATATTCTATAAGGTGTACTTTTCTTACAACCCACCTTCTTTTGCCGTATCTGCTAAACAGATGCTAGTCTAACTTTTAACTGTGTCAACTGTCCACACAGAACACTACAATTCAGAACAACGGATTGTTTCAGTGGTATTGTGTATTATTGACTTAAATGTAATCTATGTGTGTGTGTTTTAATCTAAATGTAATCTATGTGTGTGTTTTTTACTTGAATGTTTTTTCCTTATTGTGTATGAATGTGTGTCACTTAATTGCTCAATCAATACTAATTATAGTTCAGGTCAACTTAATTATTAAACTACAAAGGCTGTTCAACACAATTATCAAATTACAAAGGCAGGTCACGCTCTAAGTCTTTCTGATTCACAAAACCCTTGATTGCTCAATCCTCAGATAGAAACTGTTCTGCTATTCTTTAATCAAAAGCTGTGAAAAAGAACTTAACTTGAAATAAAAAGATGTAAAATACGAATATTAATTATAACCTGTAAAGAAATCGACTTGTTATTTGGAAGGAATGAATGATTAATTATTAATTACAATCTGTAAAGAAATCGACTTGTTATTTGGAAGGAATGAATGATTAATTATTAATTACAATCTGTAAAGAAATCGACTTGTTATTGGGAAGGAATGAATGATTAATTATTAATTACAATCTGAGTAATTAATTGAATTAATTAAAGTAATGTAATATATAACCATTCATCATCTTACAGAGCCAATGTTTTAAAAATGTATTGTCGTGTTTTGTCCAGCAGATGGCGCCAAGCAACCGACTTGGGTATCGATTGCTTCAAAACACCCTGTCGTGATCTCAAGTCACAACCTATTATTTTTTACAATCTATAAATAAATCAACTGTTAAGTGAAAGGAATGAATGACTAGTTAGAATTATTCATTATATCATCATATACATTGATTTAAAACCTGTGGAGTCAATTATCGTGATTCAAAATATTAAACAAAATGAACGGTTATTCAGAATGGTTTTCATTAGACAGTCACAGACATTTGACCAAACCTGTGGAATCACAACTTTATTACAGAGAGAGATGAAAGGCAAGGAAGAAAAATGGAGGAAAAAGAATCTGTGTTCTCTAGTCTCTGCTGGGCTACGCCCTTAGTATGGAGTGTGCTCCGGCTAACGCGCATGCGCCCGCTTTTCACTAGACTTATGAATGAAATGTCTTTAAACTATTTTATATACCCCGATGATCAATTCACTTTCTTTATCTTTTTAGAAATACTACACAACCTATGTGAATGAATTTAACTTTATCTGTAAGGAATAAGTAAAGTAATTAATCAAAGTCAGGTTCCTTTCTAAAGGAATGCTCCACTTTTTGTGTTTGTGTGCTTTTGCAGAGGCAAGAAGAGGGGGGCTTTACAACCCGTTTTCCTTGAAAAGCCACCGCGTGTTTGTAGCCTGCTTTAAAACAACCTCTTTAACACAACTTGTTTTTTACAATAATGTTATTTTCACGACACAGCAATTTCAAGATTATCTTTCAAAGTAGTTAAACAATTAGTTACCAAATTAAATCTCATTCAAATATTCTACAATGCCTTTGCTTTTCACGTTTTTCTCTTCCAAGAGAAGGTAAAGGCCTCTGTGTGTCCGCGTCTCTGCGCGTGTCTTTTCTCCGGACAAAGGATAATGGAGTCTAAGAATGGATTCTATGACACAGTTCTGAAGAATTGATTTCTTAATCTACTTCAAATAATGCTCTTACTTACAAAACAAACTTCATAATCCAGTTCCACTTTATCAAATTAGAAATACGTATCCCCTTAACATTAACACATTAATACACTCATCAGAATCTTTTCTGATCTAATACACACACATCAATAATATACCAGTCCACTTCAAAATGCCTTTATCAGTTTGTTTCTGGCAGTCTACACTTTTTCATATAGACACTATTAGAGTACGTCTTCCTCTAATACCGAATTTTACACACATACACGATATTCCATAACACCATGCAAATCAAATCACTCATTTACAAATACCTTACAAATCAAATCGTATATTTTCAAATACGGGCTTCTTAACCCGGCTCAATGTCCAGCCCCACCCAATCCTTAAAGATATTATACTTCAACACATCAAGATTCTTTTGAATATAGCTTAGAGTCACAGCCAGTGTTCGCACACGCTTCCTCCGCCAGGCCTAGCGGAAATTCAACGGAGAGGGGGGGGGGGGAAATCCCTCGAGACTCACCTCGTTTTGAAATGAAGGGTTTGAAAAACGGCAGGTCATCCAAAGCTATGGATTCTTCTGGGTCAGGCTCGCCACGTATGTTGTATATTTTCGTCTTCTGATGATTGTCAAAAATGAGGAAAAGTTCTGAGCAAAGATTAAGACTGTTTATTCAAAAAAGTCAGCAATCAGGTCATCACAGGATCAGGTCATCGACAACAGGCATCACGGTGGGGGTTTCCGAGGACAAAGAGCATGATCCTTCTGTCTCTCCAAGTTTTATACCTCCCCAGCTCACCTTTGAGCCAACCCCTTCCTCCTCAGCTTTTGCCCCAATAAGGAGCTGATCGATCGTTCCTCAACCTCTGTGTGTGTGTGTGTATGTGTGTGCGCGTGCGTGCCTGTGTGTGTGTGCGTGTGTGTCTGACCATGTGGTCTGTCGCAAGACCCCCTTGTTTCAGAGAAAGGGAGCAGTCAGGCAAGTACTGCAAGTATTTACAAGAAAGTTGCCTTGGTACAAGGCGTCTGCCAAATGCCAACATTGTAAATGTAAATATTACAAAGCCCCATACAAATTCATGGTATGTGTGTTTCAAGTAATTTAAACTTAGTCAGGAGGGGTGAGACTCAAAGTATGTGTGTGGTTGCTTACAATGGTCCCAACCCGTATGGGCGTCTTGCTGGCTGCCATACAACCCCCCTTGGGCCCTAATGCAATTCATGGTAAAAATACACCACAATAACAGCAGTTAACGTTACACTGCTTTCATTTTCAGAATGGGGGAATTTGATGAGAGCGATGCAGTTAATGTGCAACAACTGGATGCAGGGAGCAAGTGTAGTTGGAAGTAGGAATGCACCGAAATTCGCATGTATTGGGCCGAAAATAGCACAAAAAAGTACATTCGGTGTGAAAAGGCTATTGAAAGAGATATTGACTGATGACTGCCTACTGATAATACATATAATTACAGCAAACATGTCGGTAGTTTGCATCTGTCCTCTGACTTTTTATGTTAACAATCCGTGTTGCGTGTTGTGTTTGGAAATAGGGCTGTTGTGTCGCAAATGCCAGGGCTGTTTTTTGTTCCCAGTCCGCCCCTGAACCCCGTACAGAATTAGGGGATATGGGGAGTAACAATAAGATAAACCGGGGGGACAAGAGAATATAAATAAAACAACATTTATTGTACAAAGTGTTTCCATGAAACACTTAAACTGAAAACTACTCTATTAAAAAAAGGAGAGAGCGGATAAGTATTAATAACCAGTTTAAAGTAAATTAGATAGCTAGCCAAGTAATGAACAATTAACAATGAAACACGAGTGAAACAATTAACTTAAAGTGATTCAAAACACAAGATTAACAAACATACTCCCTCTGCAAGTCAAAATCATACACACACTACAGGTAGTAGCAACACACTAAAAACCACTACACTATGGCGGTAGCTTAAGCTAACTAGCATCAAACACACAGAAAGATACTATAGTAGAACACACAGTAGCAAACTATAGAACACACAGTAAGGTCATGTTCTCACATGAAAGTCGGAATCAGGAGCAAGTGGATGAGTTTGCAACATTGTTGCATAAATTCTTTCTCTGATTTGCGTTCTCACAGCCCTTTATGAAGTAACATACGCAATCGAAGCAACAGATGTGGTAGTTGATTGGTCAGAAAAATAGAAAATTGCCTGTTTGTCCCGCTCTTATCCAGATCAACATGCATGCGCTGTTGTTTTCCTATGAACAGCCTCGATGAGTTGTTTCTAACCGGAGCAAAACCACCCTTTTCAAGCGGAGCATCCGTTGGTTCTTTGCTCCGGGAGTTACTTCGAATGTGCGTTCTCACCGCTCCAAACGACGCAGAATTTTATCCTAAACTCCGTTTCAAGTGAAGCAAATGTTCTAGTGAGTACACACCCTAAGGTCATGTTCTCACATGAAAGTCCGAATCGAGACCTGGAGCAAGTGGATGAGTTTGCAACATTGTTGCATAAATTATTTCTCTGATTTGCGTTCTCACAGCCCTTCATAAACGAAGTAACATACGCAATCAAAGCAACAGACGTGGTAGTTGATTGGTCAGAAGAATTTAGAATTGCCCGTTGTTCCGCTCTTATACAGATCAACACACGTGCGCTGTTGTTTTCCTATGGACTGCCTCGAGCAGCGTTCTCACCAAAAGCGAAGCAAAGTGATGGATGCGTCGTTTCTAACCGAAGCAAAACCACCCTTTTCAAGCGGAGCATCCGAGGGGTGTTTGCTATGGAGGACAAAGTCTGTCAAAATTAACAATAAATATATAGATACATAAATGAATGTATGATCAAATAAATGAATGAATACACACAGTATAACGAAATACATTTCTATATTTATTTATTCTTTTACGCATTCATTCTTTGTTTTCCACTTTCATTCTGTTTTCCACATTCTTTTCCACATTCATTCTTTCTTTTCCACATTTATTCTTTCTTTTCCACATTCATTCTTTATTTTCCACATTCATTCTTTCATTCTTTCTTTTCCACATTCATTCTTTCTTTTCCACATTTATTCTTTCTTTTCCACTTTATCAGATCTGTATGCAAATATCTGGGGGCGTATCGTGCATGTTGTCCACGCCCCTACGCTTTTTCATTGGTTGATACCGCGCGTGATGTGTGAAAGCAGCGACGCAGTTATCATCACAGACGGGTAGAGTCTATAGCCCCGTTCTCACACAGCCTCTTTCTCCCTATAATTTCCATGGAATCCCAAAATATGTCGACATCCCAAGCTATTCCCGTGTTGTCCCCTTTCACACATGTCGGCAATGGTCTATACTAGTCCATCAGCACTGTATGGGAGAACTTGGTGATAACCACAATACCAGTTGACTCAATTAGACATAGCCCAGAGCGCATATCCGCGATGCAAGACAGCTGAGAGTGTCTCCACTGCGTTTATATCACAAAATGTACATTTGATAAGTAAGCTAGCTAAGTAAGTAATCTAGCTGACTATGACTGGAAACGAAGTACTATCCAGTTAGAATTATAGAAGATCTAGTTGTGTTTTCCTGCTGGTCTCGCTGCCTGGGTTTGAACCTGGGTTTCCGTTAACCGATAATTACCGGTCTTTGTCCGGTAAAAGTTGTTGGAAGTCCGACAAATTGAAAAGTCGTCGGACATATTGTCCGGTGAAAATAATTCACTTTGAATACAATTCGCTAAAGTTCACATTCTGATTCCTTCTATTTAAAAAAAAGACGAATATATAGGCTATGTATTTCTTTTATTATGATATGATTTGACACCGGCATGATGATGACTCCTAATGTATAGGCCGGCCTATGCGAAACAGCGCACAGGTGCCACATGGGATTGATGCCAGATGGGATTACAGCTTAACCAGTCTATTACCGCTTAAACACAGTAGCCCATTCGGCGGTAACCCATGCCTATCTGGCAACCCTGCCAACCCGTCCACCATAGTAATACGCAAACGTTGCAGCTCAAAGTGCACCATAGCGAGCGATTAAATTAATGGAAAGATGGCAAAACAAAGTAAGCGTAGCAATTATTTCATGAAGCCAAGCAACAATGAGTCTGAGCCTGAGGAGAAGTCTGACTCTGAAGACGTTGGCCAAGATAGCCTGCTTGATTCCCGTCTCCAGTGTGCCTGCAGAGAGAGGATTCTCTCTGCAGAACCGAATTAAAACTGCGGACCGAAGTCGCCTTGGGGAGGGGCAAGGTCACACGGCTAATGCGCATTGCAAGTTGCGGAGAGACTTTGATTTCAAGTCCGCAGCTGCACGCTTCAATGCTGCCAAAAAGCGACGTAGGCCTAATAAGTAGCTGAATTATATGAGCAGCCATTGTTATTTTCAGAGTTTTTACTCTAGGCTATTTTATTTAAGGCTATCCCCTATCTATCTGAGAAAAGGCATAGGCGATAGGCCTAGGCTGTAACATCGAACGGAAATTAGCCTATACATACGCATTGCAAGTTAATTTAAAGCCTATTTATTTTCAAAGAGTTTTATTCTATTTTATTTTATCTGATAAAAGGCATATGAACGGAAATTAGGCTAGCCGTGTCACGCCAGAAGCCTACATGCTTGCACTGTTACTGTTCAATAAAATGTTATACATCTAGACATTGTGGTATTTCTTTATATACGTATCCCAGACTGCCTATCAATTGTTTCTCAATAAACAGTTATGTTCTCCCCATTGTCATACTCCCGAGCTAAACGAAATGCCTTCCCAACCAGCGAGACCTGGTTATAGAAATGACGTTGTTTTATTGATTTAAAAAAAAGGGTAAAACTGGAAAGAGAAAATAGAAAACTCTCATTAATCCCAAACAATTTAACAAACTTCAGTTAACGTAATGTGGAGTCCGTTCATTGATCGATGCTGTCTGTTCAGTTCCCAGTGAGGCGCCCGTTCAGCGCTGGACCCGTTCAGCGCTGGATTTGACGCATGGCATAGCGCGCATGCGTCAAATCATGTTATATTATTATATATTATATAGCTCGCATCTAATCGTATCGGATGAGAAATAGACATTAAATGGCATATATAGGCCGCTACACAACAGTAATTACCGCGACAAACAGCTATATTAGATTTGGAAGAAAAAAAATATGATTTGGATTTTTTTTTTTTTTATTATATTTTAATATGATGACCGGAATATATCACGTTTGTCCGGTAAATTGAATTCTTACCGGACACAAATTTTTCTAACGGAAACCCTGGTTTGAACAGACTTGTGGTGACTAAAAATGGCTTTAAAAAATGCCTTCCCACCAAAGAACCGTATATATATATATATATATGCCATATACTATATATCATACCTCCACTATGATTCATATGCCCTAACCCTTTAAAAATAAATAAAAAAACATAATCTATGATTGGAAATTAAGTAGTGTCTGCTCTTGGCTGTGGGCTTCACCACGTCACGCGCAGTATCAACCAATGAAAATGCGCAGGGGCGTGGACAACATGCAAGATATGCCCCTATATTTGCATACACATCTGATAAAGTGAAAGACAATGTTGTATTCACATAGAATAGTTTGTCTTTGTCATTGTCAGATGTGTATGCAAATATAGGGGCGTATCTTGGGCGCACTCTACGCATTTTCATTGGTTGATACTGCGCGTGACGTGGTGAAGCCCTCAGCCAAGAGTACCTGAACATTTCATTACCATCTGTGTGGGCAAATTCTAGATGTGATTTTTGTATTCCTATACATCCCTAGATTATGTTTTGATATGATAGACCTTTTGGTTTGGCAGCTTATTAATGGTTAGGGTTAGGTCCCTGTGGTATTCTGTAGTAAGAAAGTAGTTAGGAAAGTATGAGACCGGGAGACACGCAGCTGCTCTTCACTTCGCACGTTTATTCAACTCCCTCTTCTTGACATCCGTCAGTGCATACATCACTTCCGTCACTGCATACATCACTAGCATACTAGCGCCCACTGGCGGTATAAACAGGACACAACATTTCCCCCTTTCTTAAAGGAATTACAGTACTCAAAGAATGCAATATTCTGTAGACTGGTGTCAGTACAATTGAAATAAAATGAAAACTAAGGAAATGAAAATGAATGAATCAGCAGAATGAATAACAACAGTAAACAGTTTATGACAGTGAAACATGAAATGAACATTCACTTTTGTCATTGCATTGTAGGACCTTTTTGTACTAAGTTAGAACCGTGTTCTATCCTACCCTTTTAGTACGTTCTCTACGGCACAAAGTCTACCAGCCACCTAGGTGGGTTTCTGACTCTAAGGTTCCTTCTTGGACCTGGTTCATTAAGCACATTCTCTGTCTCGGGCACCATGAACTCCTCTAGCTCAATCTCCTTTTCCCCACTGGTGCCAGACAGAGCATCCTTGGGGAAGCGTGTAAGCTTGGATGCATTCCATTTTCGACCATCACTGAGCAGGTATGTATTCTGTCCTGCTTTACTAACTACTGTCAGCGGTTCTGTGAATCTTGATGATCCCTTTTTTACATGCTCCGGTCTGCGGACACGTACGGTGTCATTCACTTGGAACATGGGCACTTTCGCTCCCCTCATTCTGTCTGTGTACTCCTTACTCTCCTGTTGCTTGCGTCTCACTGTCTCCTGCACATTCTCATGTGACTTAGTTTGTTGTGAGACAGGGAGGACATTTAGTTTTGTACGCATCTTTCTGTTCCTCAGCAACTCAAAGGGAGTAGCTCCTGTAGTAGCATGCGGCGTAGCGCGATAGTTCAGTAAGAACTCTGTTACTGCATGTTTCCATGGCTTGTGCATTCTCTCAGCCGTCTGAATACACTCTTTGAGAACTCGATTAAATCTCTCAATAGCCCCGTTGGCTCTTGGATAATAAACACTGGAACGCAGGTGCTTTATCTCTCTCTCTCCCAGAAAGCTTGCAAAAGCATGGGAGGTAAACTGACATCCGTTGTCAGAGACCAGGAAGGAAGGGTTACCTTCACGACTAAACACTGTAGTCAAGAAGCTAATAACCGCCTCTGTAGTTACAGTAGAGACAAACGCCACCTCTGGCCACTTACTGTAATAGTCTGTGAGTGTAATAGCGTAACGGCAGTCCCATGTCGCACAGTCAAAGGGACCAACAATGTCAATGGCCACCTTCTCCCATGGTCCACCTGGCAGTTCCACTGGGGTAAGTGGTGCAGGCGCAGTTTTGGCTGTTTTGTCATTGTATTGACAGGGTACACATGAGCCTACTAATGTCTGGACACATCTGTCCATTTGCGGCCACCAATATAGCTCTCGTAGTCTCTGTTTAGTACGCACTATTCCCTGATGCGCTTCATGAGCTAAGTTTACAACTTTAGACCGTAGTGTAGTAGGAACAACCACACGGTCGGGGCCTCTCATGACAAGTAGTTCATCCACAGCCAGTTCATCTCTCACTCTAAAATATGGAGCAAGTTCCTTTGTCACATTCTTACTGCATTTTGGCCAACCTTTCTGTATCTGCTGTCTCAGTTGAGTCAGTTCAGGACAGGCCTCACAGGCAGCAGTGAACTCGGTCACAGATATGGCATGTGAGGAACCTGTGAACACAGTAGCCACCATGTCTGGCTCCTCCTCCACCTCTCCTGTCGAAGGCAGAGGGAGTCTGGACAAGCAGTCAGCAGTCACATTACGTTTCCCTGGATGGTAAGTGACATCATAAGTAAAGCATAGTAGACGTGCAGACCATCTCGCTATTCTCAGACCTGCGCGACCCGTACCCCTGGAAGTGAGTAGGGTTGTCAACGCTTGGTGGTCTGTGCGTAGGACAAAACGATGTCCCCACAGGTAGGTTCTCCACCTTTCCACCGCCCAAACGCATGCCAGCGCCTCACGCTCGACGGTAGAGTACTTTCTCTCTGCAGGAGAAAGTGTCCTGGACGCAAAAGCTATGGTTCTCTCTGTATTGTCTGGGTGAATCTGGCTCATTACAGCCCCCAATCCATAGTTAGAAGCATCGGTAGTGACATAAGTAGGTAACTCAGGATCATATAATGCTAAGGTAGGACTCTCAGTAATCAGTCTCTTAACCTCAGTAAAACTGGACTCTGCATCCGCTGTCCATTCAAACTTAGTGTCAGTAGATTCCCTGAGTGTAGCACGTAGCGGTTCCACCACAGTAGAGAAGTCAGGTATGAATTTACTATACCACGATGCAAGTCCTAGGAAGGACCGCAGGGAGGATGTGTCGTGCGGGGCAGGCGCGTTCGCCACAGCACTGACCCCGTCTTGGTCAGGATGAAGACCATCTTTGGACACAGTGTGGCCCAGGAAGCGCAGAGCTTTCTGGTTGAACTTACACTTGTGCATGTTCAGTTTAAGTCCCACTTCATTTAGAGCATGTAGCACTCTCCGTAGGCTGACATCGTGATCCTGCTGTGTGATGCCGTAGCAAATCACATCATCCAGGTAGGCCTGTACGCCTGGCAGGCCTGTCAGTACAGTCGACATCATTTTCTGAAAAGCTGAAGGAGCAGAAGCGAGGCCAAATGGCACTCGGCAGAAACGAAAGAGACCCTCATGCGTGATAAACGCAGTTAAATCACGGCTATCTGGATGCAATGGCAACTGGTGATAAGCAGAGGCTAAGTCTATAGTAGAAAAGACTCAGCGAACAGTTCATCCATGTGCGGTAAGGGATGACAGTCACTGATGATTGCCTTATTAGGTTCTCTGAGGTCAACACACAGGCGAGGCTTTCCTCCCCCCTTTTTCTGGGTCACAACTATAGGGGAAACCCATGGAGATGCGTCTATACGTTCTATAACGCCTTTTTCCTGTAGATCTGCGAGCTCATCGGTCACAGCCTGCCTCACTGAGAACGGAAGCCTCCTCAGTTTCTGCTGTACTGGCACAGCATCTGGTTTAACCTGTATTTTGTGCATAAAACCTTTTGCACACCCTAACTCCTGTACTAGAACCTCTGGTTCGGTCTGTGGAGTGGTACTCTGTACAGTAGGTGCTCGGAGCACAGTAGGAGAGCTAGCAGAGCTAACAGTAATAATTTTGTTACCCTCAATGCACATCTGCAATGCTACAAATAAATCTAGTCCCAGCAATGCATTTCCTGATTCAACCACTATCAATGAACCTGTAACTGAATGTCCATTATGAACAACTGTAGCATGCATGCAACCTTTAACAGGAATTTTCTCTCTAGAGTAAGTAATCAGATTCACTGTAGGCTCAGCAAGGACACATGTATGGAAAAGTGTCTGGTAAGTACTCTCTGGAATAATAGAAACAGATGAGCCTGTATCCACTATCAGCTCAACATCATGGGAATGATAATTTGCATCAACTCGTACAGTACACATAATTTTATCATTCACGACGGCCCCCTGCATGTAAAGCACAGTAACGTCATTCACCACTACCTCACGCACCTCTTTTTGAGCCGATCTACACACCTTGGAAAAATGTCCAACTTTTCCGCATGTATTGCAAGTCACCTTAACCGCCGGGCATGTAGGCTTGTTAGCTAAGTGTCCTGTGGATCCGCATCGGAAGCAGGCGCGCTGATTCCCAGTTGTAGCTGGCTGGCTGTAGACCGTGGCAGGTGCAGTCGTCGTCGGAGCTTTCTTCTTGCCCTTGTCAAACCTCCTCCTCGTCGGCTGTTTCTCGATGGCTCTCACCGAAGCTGTAGCTCCAGAGAGAACGTTGGAGTTCCGTAGTCCAGCCTCGATTTGTAAGGCCATTGAAGTAGCTTTGTCCAGAGACAAGTCCGATTCAAGCAAAAGTCTGTCTCGTATGCGTGTATTAGCAACACGCTCAATCAGTTGATCACGAATCATTTGTTCATCCATGGCACCAAATTCACAAGCTGCAGCTAGCTCGCGTAATGAAGCAAGGAACTGATTAACCGTCTCGTCAGGACCCTGAGCTCTCTGTCGAAATTTGTGACGTTCAGCAATCACATTCACCTTAGGAACAAAGTACTTTTTCAGTCCATCCACGGCAGAAATGTAGGTAACACCCGTATCCTTTAGAGTGTAGAACAGTCTTTGTCCTTCGGTCCCAAGTGCATGGAGAAGAACCGCGCGCTTTCTTTCCTCCGGCCATTTTTCAGGCGCATACACTTCACGATGACTCTATCACAACCACAGCCCGAGCTACGCGCGACTCACGCGAAGGGGAGCAAAACAGGGGCGGCGCTAGGGGGTGACCACTGGGGCTCAAGCCCCGGATGTTTTCTGAAAAGCCCCGAATGTTTTACTTAAAAAAAAAAAAAAATATATATATATATAATTTAGCTCGTGAGTAACGTGCAGTACCGGAGTCCAACAGAGAGGCAGCAGCTGCGCGACATTAGCCTGCATACTGCGTAGCCTACCCTGCCCTGAAGAAGATGTGATCTCAATCAGTGCCTGACTTGCAAAATTGTAAGGATGGATATCCGAAAGTAGTTTTCAACAAAACAAGCGCCAAGAACTGTTGCAGCAGCCGTATCAGCAGCTGACAACAATGACATCACCAGCAGTGATGACATAGAGATGATGTTTCAGGTTTGTGAATCTTATTAGAAAGGTGACTGACTCACTGACACTACTTTTCCGGTTTGCTAATGCTAGCTGGCTATCATAACATAACGTTATGTTATAATGAAAATGAAACATAGCAAGGTACTGTTACGGTACATGGTAAGAAATCAAACAAAGGATAATACTGTTATGTATGTATACAGAACATGACTCAAATCTATCCTAAGATGTAACGCTAACTAACTAAGTTTGTTTAATGTCCCAGGGGGGATTTGATTTCACAGTACTATACACAGGCCAACAATACATGTAATATATCGTCATATAACACAGGACAAGACTCTAAATACAATATAAGTGGTGAGCACAGAGTCTGCCCTGATATACATACTGTAACATAACTAGCCTCAGCCCATCAATTATGTAATTCTATACAAATATAAATGATGGTGACTGACAGTAGGCGGTGGGCCGAAGCTGTCTATCTGCTTTCGTTTGTGAAATAATCGATCTACAACTACGGACTAGTTGATTTTTTCATATAAGCTAAATAGGTTTTTTTGGAACATGTTTCCGTCTGTTGGCAGCCGATTTTCGATCGACGTTTTATGAAAAGTAAACTTACGATCCATAAGTTAATAAGGAGAATGATTGGGGCTACTATGCCGCTAACCAATCAAAACCTGTTAAAGCGTCACCTGACTTGACGTCTGCCAATGATATTCCTTCAAAATACGTAAACAAGGAAGTAAACAACGTATTGATTGATTGATTGATTGATTGATTGATCTGGAAAGAAGAGAAGACTGAGTTGTTTCGGATAACTTTACTGTCAAGTAATGTTTCAGGTAAGATTTGCATGTCATACTAATTCATATCACATATTAATGAACACGTCCATGTCATGTTGTGTCAATACAAACATGTTCTAATATGCTATTTTAGTGAAAAATCCAACCAAACGTCACACGCGATTGTGAAGCTAATGAATTAACAAGCTATCTAACTTTAAAGGGTACAATAGCTAAGTTACCAATGTCAACTATGTCTATTCTCAATCATTTCAGTAATAATTGTGCCAAATTGGGACCAGTAACATTAACTTGTGTGTGAGTACGTTACAGTATATGTGTGTGCAAGCATGTTTTTGATATTGTCAATCATCTCACTTTTACGAGGTGAGCTGGTAAGACAAAACCCAAGACTAAATGTATCTTCACTTGCCTTGCCTATAATTGACGAGACTAGACAAAGATTCAAGTGTTTAGAGAACATTTATAACACTATTGTGTTTTCGCAGTGCAAACACAGACACATGTCTGTACATGGTAGGTTGTTAGATTTGCATGTGCATCTCCCTTTCACACATTTTGTTTTTTTGCAGGAGCAGTATACAAGCTCTAAAACTGAAATATTTGTCCCGTCTGCATATTATGCACTGGGCGGGAAGAAGATGTGGTTTTTTATTTAGGCTGAACGTAGTGGTAGTCTTTGAGCGGAGAAGTCTAGGCTTTGGTGGTGTATCATTGTCAGTTTGACCTTCTGCTTCTACTACATTGTAAGGGAGGGGGGGGAGGGAAGGGAGAGAGAGAGAGACATATGATACTCTATGCATTGTAATAGTAATGCTTCCAAAGTTATAGCCTAGTTTATTTACAACTCTCCTAATCTGTTTCCCCAGGTAACCCCAGATGCTCAGCCCTGGACTGCACTGCACATCTTCTGGACCTGACCTGACAGGGCTGACCCTGACCCATTGATGCCTTGTTCATATCTTGTTCATGTCATAGCTTGTTTATATCATATTGTTAATAATGTTCATGTCATATCATGTCATATTAATCTTAGCTTGTTTATATCATATTGTTCTTATAAATAACTTATATTGCTATAAAACACACCTGCAGCCTCCTGTACTGATTTTTCCCTTTTCTTGCGGGCTCTTTCAATGTTTCGTATGTTGGCATACTGCATATAGCATTGTCTATGGTAGCCAATATTGTGGTTATAGTGGTTCTCCAGCTGCACAGCCGCAGAGAGGAAAGCGCTACAGAGAGTCGTGAGATCGGCCCAGAAGATCATCGGCGCCCCCCTCCCCTCTCTGGAAGAGCTGTACAACACACGCTGCCTCAGGAAGGCCTCCAAGATCTCCAGAGACCCATCCCACCCTGGGAACGAACACTTTGTTCGGCTGCCCTCGGGCAGGCGGTTCAGGACCATGTCCGCAAGGACAAATAGACTGAAGCTCAGCTTCTACCCTAGGGCCATTCAGGCCCTGAACACAGCAAATACCTAGATTCTAGGCCCTGGACAATCTAGACAATTTGATGGCAGCTACTAGATTGTAATCAAGTGCAATACTGAAACACAACTGTGAACATTTCAAACCTGCAAACTGCGACACTTTAAATGAATGTGCAATAATACTATGTGCAATATGACAACCCTCGGGTACATAAGGTTCAGAGATAGGAAATGTTAGGATATGTATAGCATAGCATAGAGTACAGCACAGTGTTTTATTTGTATAGTATAGTATAGTGGATAGTGTACATAGCCTTTATTTATGTAAACCAGCTCTTTTCCCTTCTTGTTTTTAGTATTTTTTTTCCTAGCACCAGGGGAGCCCCCTCTCCCAAATATATATAATACCAATATATATAATAGCAATTTGGCTTTCTGCAGTGTGAAGATTCACCCACTGTAGAGAACAATGTACAAATTTGGTCCAACTTGCATCTGAAAATGCTGTAATATTGTCCGTTCGGTTTGTTAAATGCATACAACACTCCATAATTCATCACATCTCGTTATTTCCCCGCGGTTGCTAGGGTTAACATACAGTCAGTTGCTAGGGTTAACAGCCATTGTTTACATTTCGGGGTCCTAATGAAGCCGTACTCGAATTCTGATTGGTTTATCAACTAGAGCGACCAGCGATGTGCCTGAGCAGACAGACTATTAAAAAATAAGTTTGTGAAAATCTCCGACATAATACAGCTGCAAACAAAATTGTTATAGACTTAATAGAATTACTTAATATCGTATGTAAGAGATCGTTTACTCCGTAGATGGAAAAAGATAAACTTCGCGATAAACGCGTTCGGCCCACCACCTACAGGGGGAGCTACGTGTGCTGACCTCCCTCTGTGCCCAGAACCACCACAATTAGTTTGCTTCATTAAAGGTGTTTTTTATTGGTTTTTATAAAAACGCAACACCGTGTATACAATCAATTAATCAAACAATCAGACATTTAAGACATTTCATTCAACAACAACCAACATTAAACTAACTAAAGTGCTCAGTGTTCAGTGTATTGTCCAGTGTAGTGTAATGTTCAGTGTTCAGTGTCCAGGTTCCAGTGTCGGTAGGAGGCAGGGGTAAAAAACCTGTTCGCTGTGCATCCGGGAAAAAAATTCCCCTGCAGCCCTCTAGTTGTAGAGCGACTACTATCCAGTTTGCCCACCAGTGCAAAGCCGTGGCTCCCCCACCTCCCTCCCCCGAGGGACCCCACACACCCGACCCGCCCCACCACCGGCGCATCCGGCCCAGCCCACCAGGCTCAGACTCCTGTAGCCCTTCACGAGGCTAGCCGGACCAGGCGCCCCAGCGGCGGAGCAGATCGAGCACACAGGCCGACCGGAGGCCCCCGAGGAGAGGCCCAGAGAGCTCGGCGCATGGCAGGCAAGCAGAGGCGAAAAACCTGTACACAGCTTATCCAGGGAAAAAGCTCCCTGGCTCTTCTCAGCTTGTTCCGGGCTGGGGGTTGGGGGTTGGCGGGTAGGGGACTGGGCCTGTAGCTGGGGGCCTGGAGTTGGGGGGGGGGGCCCGGAACAGGGGGTTTGGGGTCGCTGAGTTGGAACCTGGGGTTGGTGCTGGGGTGACGTGGTGGTTCCCGCCGGTCTCTGCTCCTGGGTCTGGAAGCCTGGGTAGGTGTCAGAGCTGGATATGACATGTGCCTGAAAAGATACAGGAGTGAGAGAAGGGAGGTGTGCATGGTTTGTGTAGTGTGCATTTTGGTGTCAGGCGGGTGATCAGTACTTCCCTGTGACCCAGTGGTGTTGGTCATCCTGGTGCTGGTGGTGCTGGCAGAGACGGCTGGTTCGGCTGTGGGTTGTGTGTGGTGATATTCTGGTGAGGGTAGGAAGTGGGTCAGTGCTGTGTACATGTGTAGGTGGTGGAAGGTGCAGTAAACTTCCCTGTTGGTGTTGTGCGCTGCTCCTCTCCTGGTCCTTGTGATGGTGATACTGCTGACCAGGGCTTGTGCTGGAACGGTGGTGAAGGTGATAGTGCAGGAACTGGTTGTGTAGTGAGGTAGGCCCGGGGTGGGGGGGGGTTGGGCGATGCGGCGCGGCATGGGGGGCGGTTTAGAGGATGACGTCCTTCCATCTCTCCACCCCCCACACCGCTCTTGCTTGATCCGGGTTATTTTTAAAGTCAACAATAGCATGGTCCCTGAGGAAGAGGGTGATTCTCCTCCTCAGGGTTGTCAGGTCGACGCTCTGTTTCTGATAGACCCTGATGTTCCTCGTCTCCCAGAGTACCTGCTTGACGGCGCTGATGATCCTCCACTGTTGTTGTAGTTGGGGGGTTGTGCACCCCCCGGGAGGACCATACAGGATGTTCTCGCCCGTCAAGCGGGGCAGGGTCAGCAGGCTGTTTAGGGAGACAGAGGGAACAAACAGGGCCCAGACCCGCCTGGCCACGGAGCACTCACAAAACAGGTGGTTAATGTGTTCTGTGTCCGTGCATCCGTGGGGGCATTTCTCAGTCTTTGCGATGTGCCGCCTATGCAAGAATTCCCTAGTGGGGAGACAACCATGAGCAGCCATCCAGGCAATGTCTTTTTGTTTATTGTTAGTACATTTATGATTAATGTTTTTCCATACCTGTTCGGAGTCCACGGCTGTGCTGGCCTTGGGGTGAGTAATGGTTTCCTTCGACCTTATGAAGGTCATAATGTCTTTGTATTTCCATGAGGCCAGCCCAGCCGCGGACAATCCTGTCTTGAAGGCAAAGTCCCTCCATATCTTGTAGACTGGAGGGGGGTCCCAGCTGTAGGGCACAGTGTGATTTATTAATGCGGTCACCCTGAGTGTCCGGAGGATGGGTGTGGCATAGAATATTTCAAAGAACCTGGCTTTCCTATCTTTGTTGTTGATGTTGTTGATGAGGTTTGAGAGTCCCTAATGATGTTTAGGATGTCTGGGACCCCTTTCCCCCCATTCTCCACTGTTTTGTACAGGGTGGTGCATTTTAGTTTTTCCATCTGGCTCCCCCAGACAAAGGTAAACATGATCCTTTCGATGGTTTTGGATACTGCTCTGTCTGGGGGAAACACCCTGCCCAGGTAAAGGAGAATGGGAAGAACAATAGCCTTCAGGACCAGGATCTTGCCTGTCATTGTGAGAGGCCGTGCACTCCACTCACAGATCTTCTTTTGGACCTGGCGGATGGTCTCCTTCCAGCTGCCGGAGGCCCCTCCATCTTTCTGGTAGGTGATCCCCAGCAGCTTAATGTTTTCCGTCTTTACAGGGAAGGAGGTTGCCAGGTTCTCCTGCCAGTGCTGCGACAGAAACAGCTCACACTTACCCCTATTGATCAGGGCGCCAGTGGCTGCACAGTAGTCCTCCACCACTTTCGTTGCTGTGGAAATGGAGCGACTATCTGTGCCGACGATGGTAATGTCGTCCATGTACGCCACCACCTTGAGCCTCTCCCCCCGGGCCCCTGGTAGAGGGTAGCCCATGATGTTGGGGGAGCTCCTGATCTTCCGTAGGAACGGCTCCAGGTAGATGACGTACAGTAGAGGGGCCAAGGGGCATCCCTGCCGTACTCCAGCTTTGATGGGGAAGGGGTCTGTCAACTGGTTGTTGATCCGAACTCTGCTCGTGATGTTGTTGTAGCAGAGTTCGGTCCAGTTGAGCAGGTGCTGGGGGAAGTTCATGCCTCTCAGCACCCTCTGCAGGAAACCATGGCTAACCCTGTCAAAGGCCTTCTCCTGATCCAGGCTGAGAAGGCCTAAAGGGGACCTCCGCTCCTGGGAGTGCAGGATGAGGTCTCTCACCAGGAGCAGGTTGTCGTTGATGGACCTACCGGGGACGCTACAGGTTTGGTCAGGGGCTATAACTGAGGGGAGGAGGGTTTGAAACCGTTGGGTGAGGGCTTTTGTCATGATTTTATAGTCCACTGGGAGGAGATTGATGGGGCGCCAGTTCCGGAGGTCCTTGAGGTCCCCTTTCTTGGGGATCAGTGTGACCGTACTCTGTCTCATTGACTCTCCAAGCCTCCCTTCCCTGTAGACGGCTTTGAAGACCTCCGCCAAGTCCTCCTTGAGGAGATCCCAGAGAGTCTTGTAGAACTCTGCTGGGATCCCATCCGGTCCAGGGGCCTTGTGTGTATTCAAGGAGTGCACGGCCCGGGTGAGCTCCTCCGTGGTCAGCTCTGGGTTCTCACTCTCACCACCCTCGGGGACCCGGTCCAGACCATCCAGGAAGGTGGCCATGAGAGTCTCGTCGGTTGTCTTGATGTTGTAGAGACTCTCGTAGAACTCTCTTGCCACCCCCGGGATGTTGCCTCTGTCTGACACAGTGTCCCCATTGGTGTCGTATAGGGACAGGATAGGCTTGTGTTTTGACCGTGCCTTGCGGAAGAAGTGGCGTGTGCATTTCTCCTCCTCTTCCAGGCCCTGGAGTTTTTCCCTGAACTGTTTCTTTTGTTGTTGCTCCCGGTAGAGGGTGGCAAGGTGTTGTTTGGTCTCGGCCAGTTCTCGGGCCACATCCAGACCACCCAGCTGTAGGAGACTCAGGCGTTGGAGGGCCGCGTTGTGGTGTTGAAACCTGGCCCTCTGTTCTGCCGCTTTCCTCCTTCCGACTGACCCGAAGTAGCCCTTTGTCCTGGCCTTAACCATCTCCCACCACTCTATCGGGGAGTCGAACAGTTCTTTTAGGGTCCTCCACTCCAGGTAGCGCCTGGAGAAGGAATGCACCACTGTTGGGTCCTGAAGGATCGATGTATTCATCCTCCAGGTTCCCCTACCCGCTCTTGTTTGGCCGTCCCATTCCAGGGACACTGTCAACATCCTGTGGTCCGAGAAGTGGGCCGCCTGGCTGGTCAGGGTTCCCATCCTCAGACCTGGCGAGAGCAAGAACATGTCTATCCTGGAGGAAGAATTCCCGGAGGAACTCACCCTTGTGTGTGTCGGCGGGGAGGTGCCACCGGCGTCTACCAGTTGGAAGTCGTCTATGATGGACTGAAGTTCTGTAGTGGATCGGTCTCTCCTGGGCCTGCTGCGGTCCTCATCCCGGAGGGCACAGTTGAAATCTCCCCCCACTAGGACTGGTGTGGGAATGAGGAGGAGAGACCGAAGTTTCTTGAAAAGGGAGACTCTCTTGGCCACGTTGGTTGGGCCGTACACATTGATGACCCTCAGCGGCGAACCCTGGATCTCTAGGTCCAGAACCAGGATTCGCCCGCTCTCTACAACCTCCCCCTTTTTGGTCTGCAGAAAAGGGTTGGCCACCAAAATGCCGACCCCATCAGCTCTATCGATGTTTGAGCCTGACCAGAGAGAGTCCCCCCGTGTCCATTCCTCCTCCAGGGTGGCGTCCATCTCCTTGAATGGGATGGCGCACTCCTGGAGGATATACATGTCTGACTGATGTTGGGTGATGTACTGGTAGACGACCTCCCGTTTGTCTGGTTGCCGGAGGCTTCTGGTGTTGAGAGATGAGAATGTTATCTTCATGGTTCTTGGATTTGGTTTGTTCCAATTTTTTCTAAGCTATTGCAAATGAGGATGAGGCCCTCCAATGGGTCGTTGGGGGCCAGATAGTGTGGCACCTCCCCTTGGCTGCTCATGGTGTGGGGGTTGTCTCCCAACTGACTGCCTGGTGGCCCCCTCATCTGTGTTGTTGATGAGGTGATTTTCGGTGGCCCGTACGGTCCGGTGAGCATGGACTGGGGGTGGCTGGTGGGCTGTGCAGGGTGAGGAGCATGTGATGACTGGAGAGAGGAAGAGGGTGGGGAGGAGGGTTTGGGGGGGGGGGGGCCGGCTTACCTGTATGGCGTTGGGGTTTGGGTTCTGGAGTAGTCTTTTTGTCTGGTTTTTTCCGGATTGCCTTTTTTTGTGGTCTTTTGCGTTTTGGTTGAGCCAAGCTCCAGTCATTTTCACTGTCTGATTGGGAGGGGAGGTGGATCTGCAGTGTGCTGCTGGTGGCTATCTCAATAGAGGCCGGCTCCCCCTTCATGGTGTTTTTGCAGGGGGTGGAGGTGGCAATGGGGTTTAGGAGGGGGGGGGTGTTGAGGTTGTCTGTAGGGGGTGCTGGGACGGTTGGTTCCTCTCCTTCTCCTTCTCCGTCGCTCGAGCTCTGATCGTCCCCCCCATCGCTCGAGCGCCGGTCCTCCTCCGTCTCTCCCTCCCGTGTGGGTTGGGGTGGGGGTGGGGGTTGGGGTGGTGGTTGGTTGGATTTATAGCCCCGGGCTCTACTTGCATAGGAACTTGGGCAGTCACGGTAAAGATGCCCCTGTCCCCCGCACAGGTTGCAAGGTCTGGTCGTGGTGCACTCCGATGTCGGGTGGTCTTTGCGGCAGATTTTACATACCACGGCCTTGCAGGCCGCTGCCAGATGGCCCAATTGGCCGCAGTTCCTGCAGAGCTTCGGCATACCGTAGTAGTAGACGGAGCCCGTGTTGTTCCCCAGGTTGATGGTGCTGGGGATATGTTGGACTGAGTTGCACCAGACATTTCTTGGCCCCCGTCCACACTCCGTCTTCATCCAGGACCATCCGGGCCCCCGATTTAAGGGTGGCATGACGGTGTAGCCACACCTCAATATCATATTCCTGAATCACCTCATTGTGGAATTGAATTGTGACCACTTTTGATTCTAAATCCGTTAGTGGGTAGGCTGTAAAACGGTTAAGTGGGGGTTTGTGTTCATTAATCCTATGAAAGGTCCAGAATTCCTCTAACAGTTGGGGGGTTTTAAAGCTCACTTCAAAACATTCATTGGGCCCAGGGGGCTTCACCAGGCAGTTTAGATCAGACGGCACAAAGCCCATACCTCTCTGTAGAACCGCCCTGCTGAATTCCAGGCGGGTCATCGTTGTTACTGGTCTGGCAGTCTTCTGTTGGGGGGCTCCATCCATGGCAGCCTCCTCAGTTGGGTTGAGCGTCAACCTGACGGCGTTGTAGCGCCGCATCGCTCCGGGGTTCATCGTTGGAGTGGGGTGGGGAGGTGGGGGATCAGGGAGGAAGGAGGGAGAGGAATAGGGTTAGGGGGAGGTTGTAGATAATTTTTTTGGGGGGGGGGGAATAGGGTACTTGCCGTTAGGTTAGAGGTGTTGTTCCTCTCAGGTCCTCACGGCAGATTTTGGACTCTGGCTTGGGTCTGGAACTGGGTTCCCGTCTGGGGACAAAAGAGGGACACCTGAGAGCGAGTGGGGACACCAGGTGGCCAAAGACCTACGGTCTTCAAAGCACTCCCCTGTGTCCCTCTCGCTCCTAGCTTAGATGTTATAGTTGTCCTCCCTCCTGGTCTGGTTGGGGTCCACTGGCTCAGCTGGGTCGGCTGGTGGGTGTTGGGCCCTCTCTCACCTCTGGCGTGCTTGGGAGAGTCGAGGTCTTCGGAAGCTCCTCTCGGGGTCCGGCCTTTCCGCTCTTTTGAGGGGGGCTGCCCAGGGGCCGAACTCGTGCTCCAGTGGCGGGCAGGCCACCTACTGAAAGAGTCGCGGTCTTTGGAAGCTCCTCTCGGGGTCCGGCCTGTCCGTTCTTTGGAGGGGGGCTGCCCAGGGGCCGAACTCGTGCTCCAGTGGCTCCAGTGGCGGGCAGGCCACCTACTGGCCACCTACTGGAAGAGTCACGGTCTTTGGAAGCTCCTCTCGGGGTCCGGCCTTTCCGCTCTTTGGAGGGGGGCTGCCCAGGGGCCGAACTCGTGCTCCAGTGGCTCCAGTGGCGGGCAGGCCACCTACTGGTCACCTACTGGAAGAGTCGCGGTCTTTGGAAGCTCCTCTCGGGGTCCGGCCTTTCCGCTCTTTGGAGGGGGGCTGCCCAGGGGCCGAACTCGTGCTCCAGTGGCTCCAGTGGCGGGCAGGCCACCTACTGGCCACCTACTGGAAGAGTCGCGGTCTTTGGAAGCTCCTCTCGGGGTCCGGCCTTTTCCGCTCTTTGGAGGGGGGCTGCCCAGCGGCCGAACTGCCCCAGTGGTGGGCAGGCCACCTACTGGAAGAGTCGCGGGTCTCCGGCAGCTCCTCTCGGATCCCGGCCTGTTCCGCTCAAAGAGGGGGGGTGGGTCGGGGGAGCCACTTCCCAGCAGCGGTCAAGCCACCTACTGAGAAGACGTGCTCCCCGACCAAGAATAGAAAAAAAGGAGGGGCATAGAGCCTAGTAAGGAAAAAAGGGGGGAAAAACCCTAGATCTCTCAAAAAAAACACCAAAAACCCACACCCCACCGAAGACTAGCTTTAATAGAAGTCTTTAGTAAAAGGCGAAAGGCTTGTGCGTTTTTTTAAAGAGAAACCAGAGTTTGTTCTTAGCCAAAAGGCCGAGAAACAATTGCTTCATTAAAGGGTGTGAATGTATATGTGTTCTCCAGTGCCTTTTGTCCGCTTTAAGGTGGTGGTAAGTTGAAGGTTGAAGGCAACATTTTCCGGCGCGCTCCGCGCGCACAATATATTCCCCCTCTGGGCTAAGCCCCGGATCTCCAACGATCCTAAATCCGCCCCTGGAGCAAAATATGGCAGGGCACTCAGGGCAGTGGAGCCCCTAGACTTTTGGGGGCCCTAAGCAAACAACATTATGGAGGCCCCTGGTAAGGGTCTTAGGCGGGTGACGATGTGGACATTTTAAAATGTATTTATTTCCCTGACACTAAAATATAATACGGTTTTACGAAGTTCGCGCATATGCGCGCGCTCGTGTGTGTGTAAGTAAAAAAACAGTCTGAAACAAAGGAATTCATTATTAATGTCATAATGTATTAATTAACAGTCACACACACATCCGAGTATTTGATCAACAAAGGAGCCATGTGTAGTAACATCAAATTGGAGCAATATAAATAATGAAATATCAACTCACAATGGTGCTTATTAGAACTCTTAACACACTTACATTCTGAAACTGCTGGTGTTTTCACATTCTCAAACAGAGCAAGAACAACAAATAAATCAAAAAATCAATAAACAAGTATATTCTGAAACCGCTGGTGTTCTTATTTACATTTTACATGACTCCACTGGGTCTGTCTGTCTGCCTGCCTGCTTGCCTGCCTGCTTGTCTGTCTGTCTGTCTGCCTGCCTAAGACATCTGACTTATTTTGCACTCTGCATCTTATTTACATTTTTGCACTCTGCAGCTTCTTACTTATTTTGCACTCTGCATCTCCTTGCTTATTTTGCACTCTACTTATGTTTGCTGTTTGCTATTTGCTGAACCCTACTCTGAACCTGCTCTATACTCTGAACCCTGACATACAGTAACCTTTTAGAATCGCTGCTTTCGTGCCTTGGCTGCAGCAAATGCTGCCACCAGATCTTCCAGGTCCAAAGATCTTCTAACTTCCTGTTCTGTGGTGGGATGTATCTCGGGGGGGGACGAGGCGGCGTACAGGGATGAGGTAGAGCAACTGAGCAAGCTGTGCAAGGTTAACAACCTGCTGCTAAACAAGTCAAAGACCCAGGAATTCATCGTAGACTTCAGGAGGAAAAAGTCCGAGATCCAGCCCCTGCTCATCGACGGAGAGAGCGTGGAGAGAGTCTCAACCCTCCGATTCCTGGGACATCACATGCGGGATGACCTGGCCTGGAAGGACAACACAAAAGGCACCATCAAGAGGGCACAACAGCGGCTATACACCCTGAGATGCCTCAGGAAAGAACACAACAAGCAGGAGATACTGGTGGCCTTCTACCGCGGCGCAGTGGAGAGCATCCTCACCTACAGCATCTGCAACTGGTTCTACAGCTGCACAACAGCGGAGAGAAACGCGCTACAGAGAGTCGTGAGAACAGCACAGAAGATCACCGGCGCACCCCTCCCCTCTCTGGAAGAGCTGTACAACACACGCTGTCTCAGGAAGGCCTCCAAGATCTCCAGGGACCCGACCCACCCTGGGCACGTACACTTTATCAGGCTGCCCTCGAAAAGGAGGTACAGGACCCCGGCCGCTAAGACAAACAGACTGAAGAACTGCTTCTACCACAGGGCCGTCAAGGCCCTGAACACAGCAAAGGCCTAAGTTCTGGGCCCAGGACAGTCTGGACGGATTGTATGGCAGCTAGTGCTGAGGCACAAACATGTACATTTCAAGCCTGCAAACTGTGACACTTTAAATAACGTGAAAAAATACTTTTGTGCAATATGACAACCCTAGTTGACTATCTGTGCAGTATAGTACAGTGGATTGTGTACATAGCCTTTATTTATGTAAACCAGCTCCTTACCTTCTTGTGATTTTATTCTTTTTCTAAAAGTGTTTTTTTTCCCTTTCCTAACACCAGGGGAGCCACCCCTCCTAAATTTCGTTGTTTGGTACCTGTACTGTAGCAATGACAATAAAGTCCATTCATTCATTCATTCATTCATTCATTCTATCGAGATTTGTGCCAGCCCTGAAAGCCTTTCCTGGCTCATGGTGGACCTCAGGTAAGTCTTTATAAGCTTCAGGCTCGAGAAGCTTCTCTCCCACCTGGAGAGGGGAAACAGCTACGCGAGACTGCTCTTTGTGGACTTCAGCTCCGCCTTCAACACCATCCTTCCAGACAGGCTAGTGACCAAACTACTAGACCTGGGTCTATCACACTCTATATGTGCATGGATCAAGGACTTCCTGACCAACCGCCCCCAGAGGGAGCGGGTGGGCCCCCACACCTCCACAGCCCTCAGACTCAGCACTGGGTCCCCCCAGGGCTGTGTGCTAAGCCCCATCCTCTACAACCTCTACACCTACGACTTCACCCCCGTCCACCCCAGCAACTCCATCGTAAAGTTTGCAGACGACACCACCGTGGTGGGATGCATCTCGGGGGGGGGGACGAGACGGCGTACAGGGATGAGGTAGAGCAACTGAGCAAGCTGTGCAAGGTTAACAACCTGCTGCTGAACAAGTCAAAGACCCAGGAAATCATCGTAGACTTCAGGAGGAAAAAGTCCGAGATCCAGCCCCTGCTCATCGACGGAGAGAGCGTGGAGAGAGTCTCAACCCTCCGATTCCTGGGGGTGCACATGCAGGATGACCTGACCTGGAAGGACAACACAAAAGCCACCATCAAGAAGGCACAACAGCGGCTATACATCCTGAGAGTCCTCAGGAAGGAACACAGCAAGCAGGAGATACTGGTGACCTTCTACCGCGGCGCAGTGGAGAGCATCCTCACCTACGGCATCTGCAACTGGTTCTCCAGCTGCACAACCGCGGAGAGAAATGCGCTACAGAGAGTCGTGAGAACAGCCCAGAAGATCACCGGCGCCCCCCTCCCCTCTCTGGAAGAGCTGTACAACACACGCTGTCTCAGGAAGGCCTCCAAGATCTCCAGGGACCCAACCCACCCTGGGTACGGACACTTTACCCGGCTGCCCTCGAAAAGGCGGTTCAGGACCATGGCCGCAAGGACAAACAGACTGAAGAACAGCTTCTACCACAGGGCCGTCCAGGCCCTGAACACAGCAAAGACCTAGGTTCTGGGCCCTGGACAGTCTGGACGGATTGATGGCAGCTGCTGGACTGAAAAAATCAGGTGTAGTGCTGAGGCAGAAATATGTACATTTCAAGCCTGCAAACTGCTACATTTTAAATAAATGTGCAATAACACTATGTGCAATATGACAACCCTAGTCGTCTATCTGTACAGTATAGTATAGTGGATAGTGTACATAGCCTTTATTTATGTAAACCAGCTCCTTCCCTTCTTGTGTTTTTTTTTTTAAAGTTTTTTTTTTCTTTCCTAACACCAGGGGAGCCACCCCTCCTAAATTTCGTTGTTTGGTACCTGTACTGTAGCAATGACAATAAAGACCATTCATTCATTCATTCATTCATTCATTCATTCTCGCCAGATGCGACAGTGACCGGAAGTGTTAACAGGAGCCGCAGGGCAATACTGAGATTCCCATAGAGATCTAGAAGTTCCTCCTTGTATATGTAGTCCAACATCTGTCTTGGAGAGACACACACA